>NW_028327177.1:96314459-96617459 GCF_987537825.1 Furipterus horrens | reverse complement strand
CCTTCACTAGAAGCCAACCCTGCCTGCACCTTGCTCTTGGACTTTCAGTCTGTAGAACTGTTGGGAAATAAGTTCCTGTTTAACCCACACAGTCTGTGGTACTTGTTAGGGCAGTTCTAGCAGACTAATATGAAACTTAAGGTTTGGTTCACCCCATTAGGTAAAGAACCACAACCAGCTGAGGTTCTTGCTAAAGGTGAAGGGAATACAAACTGGGTAGTGGGCAAAGGTAGTTATGAATACTAACTATAGCCATGTGACTAGTTATAGAAATGCAGATTATAATTGTCATGAGCATTTCCTCCTCATTTTGTTATGACTGTGTGTATGCATGTGTGCATGTAGCAGATATTTTTTCTTTCCTTTGTTATTCCCTTGTCATGTAACACAAATTATATTGACTTTATATCATAGTACTGAAGTATTGTTAATTTTACATCATGATATTTAAGTTATGGAATGTCAAAGAGAAGGGTAAACATTATCCAAGAACTTCGTATCCTTTTCTGGGGTAGAAGTTAATGAATTTTTTGATTTTGTGCATGATAATTGTATCATGTTAGGTAGAAGTATGACCTTGTTATTGTCTTTATTTGGAGATTAGGTATGGTTTAGGAAGATGTGTACAGGTGCCAAACTGAAAAGGGGTGAACTTGTGGGTAGCTAATTTGCTGTCAACTTGTAGGGTATTTTTTGGATGAGAGTAGCATTTAAATTGGTCAACTTTGAGTAAGCTAATTGCCCTCCCTAACATAGTAGGCCTCACCCAATCCATAGAAGACCTGAATAAAAGAACTGTGCCCTTGAGCAAGAGAGAATTCTCTTACAGATTGCCTTTGGACTTCCTCTGCACTGTCAGCTCTCCTGGGTCTCCACTGCTGATCTTAGGACTAGAACTGCAGGTCTGGCTTTCCTAGGTCTGTAGGCTGCTAGTCCACACTGCATCTCCATAATTCCATGAGCCAGTTTCTTATAATAAATCTCGTTCTCTCTATATACATACATACTATTGGTTCTGTTTTTCTGGGGAACTCTTAATACACAAAGATTTAAAATTCTGTATTAAAATTGTGGATTTTTGGTCATGAGTGGGACCATTCTTCCTTTCATCTCTTAATGATGTAAAAGTGGTCCACAGTGATCCCAAATAGGTACAGACAACTCCTTAATTGTCTTTTTGTTGTTTGAAAAAATTGTATTATGAAGCTTTGGTACTATTGAGTCACTTCCCAGAGCTCTCAATTAATGGTGGGACTAGTCAGGACTTCTCTGCAGTGGGAGAATGCATCTGTTCGAATTCCTCAAGACCCTGCATTTCACTGAACCATTATATGTTCTTGGGATACAATATTTGTAAAGTCTAAAGTTGGATAGAACATGGCCATGATCAACAAGAGTCTTACTGGCCCACTTAGTGTCACTATCACTTTTTTTTCTTACTTGGTTTTCATAACTGGTTAATTTTGTTCTAATATACACACTGGGATCAGTTGGAATCCTGTTTTGTGATCAGTGGAAATGTGGTTAATAAATGACAAACATTGAACTGTAAATGCACTTTATTTACAAAGGCGATAAGGGTACTACTCCTAGGGGCTTGGAGTCCAGAAGAGGAAGGGCAAGAAACCAATGAACAAGAAAAGAACAGACCCTGGTAAGAACTAAGCAGGGGAAGAGGAGATATGCTAGATAGTAGTTAGGTAGCAATTAGGTCAGCATGTTCAGGGAAGGTATCATTTAATCTGCAATGAAGGTAACATTTATTTTATTTTATTTTTGGTTTTTCAATTACAGTTGTCCCCTTTTCCCCTAATTTCTCTCCCCCACCCTACCCACCCCCTCTCCCGCAATCATATCCCTCCCCATTGTCCATGTCCATGAGTCATTTATACGGGTTCTTTGACTAAACCCTTCCCTTACTTATCCCCCTTCTCTCCCTCTCCCCTCCCCCCTATTGACTGCTATTCTGCTCTTTGTTCTATTTAGTTCCTTTGTTTGTGTTGTTCTTTAGTTTCCTGTATTAGGTGATATCATATGGTATTTTTCTTTCTTTGCCTGGCTTATTTCACTAAGCATAATTCTCTCTAGTTCCATCCATGTTGTTGCAAATGGCAGGAGTTCCTTCTTCCTTTCTGCTACATAGTATTCCATTGTGTAAATGTACCGCAGTTTTTTGATCCACTCATCTACAGATGGGCACTTAGGTTGTTTCCAGCACTTAGCTATTGTAAACAGTGCTGCAATGAACATAGGGGTGCATAAGTTCTTTTGAATTGGAGTTTCAAGATTCTTTGGGTATAATCCTAGTAGTGGAGACGCTGGTTCAAAAGGCAGTTCCATTTTTAATCTTTTGAGGTAGTTCCATACTGTTCTCCATAGTGGCTGCACCAGTCTGCATTCCCACCAACAGTGCAGTAGGGTTCCCTTTTCTCCACATCCTTGCCAGCACTTGTTGTTTGTTGATTTGTTGATGATGGCCATTCTGACTGGTGTAAAGTGGTATCTCATTGTGGTTTTTATTTGCATCTCCCTGATGGCTAATGATGTTGAGCATTTTTTCATGTGTCTATGGACCTTCTGTATGTCCTCTTCGGAGAAGTGTTTGTTCAGGTCCTTTGCCCATTTTTTAATTGAGTTGTTTGTTTTCTTGATGTTGAGTTGTATCAGCTCTTTATATATTTTGGAAATCAGTCCCCTGTCTGTGATGTCATTGGCAAATATGTTTTCCCATATGGTTGGTTTCCTTTTCATCTTGCTGATGTTTTCTTTTGCTGAGCAGAAACTCTAGTTTGATGTAATCCCATTATTTATTTTTTCCTTTATTTCTCTTGCTTTAGGAGATGTATCCGTGAAGAAATTGTTACGTGAGATATCTGATATTTTCTTGCCTATGTTTTCCTCTAGGACTTTTATGGTGTCACGGCTTACATTTAAGTCTTTGATCCATCTTGAGTTTATTCTCGTGTGTGGTGTAAGTTGGTGGTCTAGTTTCATTTTTTTGCAGGTCCCTATCCAGTTCTCCCAGCACCATTTGTTAAAGAGGCTCTTCTCACTCCATTTTATATTCGTTCCTCCTTTATCAAATATTAGTTGACCACAGAGGCCTGGGTTTATTTCTGGACTCTCTATTCTGTTCCACTGATCTATATGTCTGTTCTTATGCCAGTACCAGACTGTTTTGATCACAGTGGCTTTGTAGTATTGTTTGATATCTGGTGTTGTGATTCCTCCTGCTGTGTTCTTCTGTCTCAAGATTGCTTTTGCTATTCGGGGTCTTTTTTGGTTCCATATGAATTTATGGAGTATTTATTCTAGGTCTGTGAAATATGTCATTGGTATTTTAATAGGGATTGCATTGAATCTGTAAATTGCTTTGGGTGGTATGGCCATTTTGATGATGTTGATTCTTCCCATCTAAGAACATGGTATTTGCTTCCATTTATTTGTATCTTTCTTAATTTCTTTCTTCAATGTTATGTAATTTTCAGAGTACAAGTCTTTTATCTCTTTGGTTCAGTTTATTCCTAGGTACTTTATTTTTCTTGTTGCTATAGTAAATGGTATTTTCTTTTTTGTCTCTGTCTCTGCTATTTTATTGTTGGAGTACAGAAATGCCTTAGATTTCTGTATATTTATTTTGTACCCAGCGATTTTGCCAAATTCACTTATTATATTGAGTAGTCTTTTAGTGGAGTTTATAGGATATTCTAGGTATACTATTATGTCATCTGCATATAATGATAGTTTTACTTCTTCTTTCCCAATTTGGATACCTTTTATTTCTTTTTCTTGTCTGATTGCTGTGGCTAGGACTTCTAACACTATGTTGAAAAGGAGTGGAGAGAGTGGACAACCTTGTCTAGTTCCTGAGTTCAGGGGGAATGCTTTCAGTTTTTGTCCATTGAGTATGATGTTGGCCTCAGGCTTCTCATATATAGCCTTAATGATGTTAAGGTATGCTCCCTCTATTCCCATTTTGCTGAGTGTTTTCATCATAAATGGGTGTTGTCCTTTATCAAATGCTTTTTCTGCATCTATTGATATGATCATGTGATTTTTGTCTTTCATTCTGTTTAGGTGATGTATTATAGTTATTGATTTGCGAATATTAAACCATCCTTGCATCCCTGGAATGAAGCCCACTTGATCATGATGTATGATGTTTTTGATGCATTGCTGGATCCTGTTTGCCAATATTTTATTGAGGATTTTAGCACCTATGTTCATCAGTGATATTGGCCTGTAGTTTTCTTTCTGTGTTGTGTCTTGACCTGCTTTGGGGATTAGGATAATACTGGCTTCATAGAAAGAGTTTGGGATTTTCCCCTCTTCTTGGATTTTTTGGAACAGTTTGAGGAGGATAGGAGTTAGTTCTTCCCTGAATGTTTTGTAGAATTCGCCTGTGAAGCCATCCAGTCCAGGGCTTTTGTGTGCAGGGAGATTTTGGATTACTGTTTCAATTTCCTTCTTTGTTATTGGTCTGTTGAGACTTTCCACTTCTTCTTGATTCAGTTTTGGAAGGTTGTATGTTTCTAGAAATTTGTCCATTTGTTCTAGATTGTCAAATTTCTTGTCATACAGTTGTCTGTAGTAATTTCTAACTATCATTTGTATTTCTGTGGTATCAGTTGTGATTTCTCCTCTTTCATTTCTGATTTTGTTTATTTGGGTTTTCTCTCTTTTTTTCTTGATTAGACTGGCTAGAGGCTTGTCGATTTTGTTGATTTTTTCGAAGAACCAGCTCCTAGTGTTGTTGATCTTTTGGATTGTTTGTTTAGTCTCTATGTCATTTAGTTCTGCTCTGATCTTGATGATTTCATTCCTTCTTCTTGCCCTAGGCTTTGTTTGTTGTTGTTGTTCTAGTTCTTGTAGCTTTATGGTTAGGTTTTTTTATTTGAGATTCTTCTATCCTTTTCAGATATGCCTGTATTGCTATGAACTTCCCTCTCAGGACTGCTTTTGCTGTGTCCCACAGGTTTTAGACTGTTGTGTGTTCATTATCATTAGTTCCTAGAAATTTCTTGATTTCTTCTTTGATGTCATTATTAACCCATTCATTATTTAATAGCATGTTATTCAATCTCCATGAGTTTGGGTGTCTTTGATTTTTTTCTCTGAGGTTGATTTCTAGTTTCAAGGCATTGTGATCTGAAAAGATGTTTGATATGATTCCAATTTTCTTGAATTTGTCGAGGCTTGTTTTGTGTCCTATTATGTGGTCTGTCTTTGAAAATGTCCCATGTGCATTTGAAAAGAATGTATATTTTGCTTCTTTGGGGTGGAAAGTTCTATATATATCAGTTAGATCCATGTGGTTTAGTGTGTTGTTCAATGCCTGTATATCCTTGGTGTTTCTTTGCTTTGATGATCTGTCTATTGTTGATAATGGAGTGTTGAAGTCCCCTACTATGAGTGTGTTGTTGTTGATATCCTTTTTGTGGTCTTCTAGTATTTGCTTTATGTATTTGGGTGCTCTTATGTTGGGTGCATATATGTTTATCAAAGTCATATCTTCTTGATGGATTGTTCCTTTAAGTATTATGAAATGTCCTTCTTTGTCTCTTTTTATTGCCCTTGCTTTGAAATCCATTTTGTCTGATATGTGGACAGCTACCCCGGCTTTTTTTTCCGGTCCATTTGCTTGGAATATTTTTTTATATCCCTTTACTTTCAGTCTGTGTAAATCTTTTGTTTTGAGGTGTGTTTCTTGTAGACAGCAAATATGTGGGTCCTGTTTTCTTATCCATTCCGTTACCCTATGTCTTTTAATTGGAGCATTTAATCCATTAACATTTAAGGTTATTATTGACATGTATTTATTCATTTCCCTTTGTACCTCTGTTCCTCTCCTCTCTTGTTCTTTTCTTCTTTTTTCTTAGAACACTCCCTTTAGCATCTCTTGCAATGCTGGTTTGGTGGAGACATATTCTTTCAGTGTTCCTTTGTCTGAGAAACTCCTTATTTCACCTTCCATTTTGAATGAGAGCCTTGCTGGGTAGAGTATTCTTGGTTGTAGGCCTTTGTTTTTCATTGCTTGAAATATTTTTGACTATTCCCTTCTGACTTGTAATGTTTCTGTTGAGAAATCAGTTGATAGCCTTATTGGAGCTCCCTTGTATGTTATTTGCTGTTTTTCTCTTGCTGCTTTTAGGATTCTCTCTTTGTCTTGAAATGTTGCCATTTTAATTATGATGTGCCTTGGAGTGGGTTTTTGGGGGTTCCTCTTGATTGTAACTCTCTGTGCTTCCTGAACTTGTATAACTTTTTCTCTCATCAGGTTCGGAAATTTTCTGTCACTATTTCTCCTATCAGTTTTTCAATTCCATGGTCCTTTTCTTCTCCCTCTCTAATTCCTATGATCCTGATATTATTTCTTATCATGTTATCCTGTAATTCCCTTACATCTTGTTAATATTTTTTCAATCGTTTTTCATTTTGCTGTATTGTCTGGGAGTTTTTCTCTACATTATCTTCTAACTCACTAATCTGATCCTCTGCTTCATTTAGTCTGCTTTTGACTGATTCTACTGTGTTTTTCAGTTCAGAGATTGAATTCTTCAGTTCTTCCTGGTTCTTGTTAACAGTTTCTATGTCTTTTTTATGCTGGTGTAGTTCTCTCCAAGTTCCATGTAATTTTCTTGGAGCTGCTGGTAACTTCCTTGGAGGTTGTCATAGCTGATTTTAAGGATGTCGAGTATATTGAGCTTCTTTACCACCATTGTTTTGAATTCCATGTCTGACATTTGGGCTATGTCTATTTCATCTATCTCTCTTTCTGAGGATTCCTCTTTTCTCTTCATTGAGGGATTATTTTTGTGTCTTACCATGTTGGATTCTTTTTGTTTGTTTTTATTTATTTACTTATTTGTTTTTTTTTGGGGGGGTGGTCTGCTTTGACTTCCCTCCTTTGTGGTGTGAGATTCTTTATCGGAGATCTGGGGGTTTCAGTGGTGCAGTGTCTTTGATATCCTGAGCTTGATGTTCTTCGGTTACCCTTTATGTCGTTTGTTTATGCTGTTTGGTTATATTTCAGATGTTCTTTGGTAGGATCTTCCTTCTGGCTAGTTGGTTGAGAGTCACTCTATCCACTTTGTCTTGAGTTCTTTTGTGAATATGCTGTTAAAAACATAAACACACAGCCCAGGCAGGAGACCCACACCCTCAAAAAGTATCCCCCACTCTCTATCCCACTATCTTCAGCCAACGAGCCCGTATTAATATAAATGTAAAGAGATTAGAGCTTTTATACTATAAGAAGAATAGATAAGAGTTGTTTTTGGGGAGGAAAAATATAATTTTTGAAAGAGGGGGTGATAGATTAATAATAGTTGATACTGTGCAAGCCAGTAGGTAATATTTACATTGTATGTTAATAAAAATAGAAGAAAAGGATGAAAAAACGCATAATATAGTAAGAAAGTGGGATTGTATTGCATTGGGTTTATATAGTAATTATATTCTATTATTTAGAGTGATAGGGGGGCTAAACTAGACACACAAAGAAATCAACAATGATTAAAGAGAAAGGATGAGAAGGAGAGGTTATATGCAACACGTTAGAGATAAAGTTTGTTTTTCTTTTTGGAAGGGGAGGAAAAAAAACACCCCTCCCCCCCAAAAAAAAACCCAAGAAAAGAGCAGAAAAGAAGAAAGAAAGAAAAGAAAGAATAAAGAAGAAAGAAAGAAAGAAGAAAGAGAGAAAAACAATTGAAAAAAAAAAAGGGATGTTTTTACTCCGTTTTAGCCTTGGTGTGTTGCCTTCTTTTTCTGCGTCCGCAGCTGGTCTAGTGTGGCGGTTCAGAGGTTCTTGTTTCTTGCAGCAATGGTGTGCGCCCGCGGTTGCCGGCACGGCGCGCTCCCTTGCTGCCCGCTGGAGCCAGTTGAGGTGTCCCCGCGCGCATCTCTGCACTGGCGGGGCGGCTGAGAGTTTGCCCCACGATTGGCGCCTATTGTTGCCGGGCTGAGGTGTTTCCGCGTTCGTGCCGAGGTGTCCCCGCGCGCGTGTCCCTGCCTGAGCAGGCGGCCTGATAGCTTGCCCTGCGATTGGCGCCTATTGTCCCCGGGCTGAGGTGCTTTTGCGCTCGCGCGCCGCCCGTGCCCTTAGTCCCGCTGAGCCGAGCTCCGGGAGTTGGTCTCTTGCCTCTTAGGGCGGGGCCGCGGACACTTGTGCTCAGTGGAAGTGAGCGTCTGTGAGTCGCTGCCACCCGCTGTTCCCGTGCCGCAGCCGCTGGCCTTCCCTCACCCGTCTGGGCGGGCAAACAGAGCCTGTGCTAGTGGTCTGCTTTCCGGCCTGGGGCCCGGCGCCCACGGGAGCTGTCTAGGGGTATCGGCGCACGGTCCTCTGCGTGTTCAGTGGGCCCTCCTGTGCCCACTGGGGCACTGATCTTATGTCCATTGGGGAGTGTCTGAGGGACGCCTGGACTCGAAGGTAACATTTAATATGAGATCTGATGACAAGAAGGAGGGAAGATCTAGCTAAGAGCATTCTGAGTAGAAGAAAGAGTGGATGCAAAGGCCCCAGGCAGCACTAGCTTGGAGATTGTGAGGTACAGATTGCCTTTCCAGGAGAATCTGGGGTGAGTGGTAAGGGGTTAGGTAAGGAATTTAAGCAGGGCCAGATCTGGTAGAGAGGCTGGGAAAAGTATGCCTGGGAGGAAATCCAGCCAGGTTTTGGGAACTGCATGGCACTGATCCTGCTGCTGGGTTTTGACAAAAGGGATGGGGTGGGTTTGGGAGGCCAGAGGGAGAGGGGAGTGGGGAGAACAGTGAAACAGCTTCTGCACCAGATGATAGGGAGTGAGACTGAAATCATATTGCAAGAGGTGGGCAGAAGGACAGTCAGCATCTAAAACACAATTGCAGCGCATCTCCAACCCTTTTATGAAAGTCAGTATCTGTATTTGGAGGTTAAGAGATAACAAGTATGTCTGCATTATCAACTTAATGTGAAGCCATAGATGACTGAGGGTGGAATAAGGTAATAAATCCAGGGTGCGTTGTGGAAGCACATTCCTACCATCTGCCACAGTTTATTTAGAATCTGCAGACCGTGGCATTGTAGTAAGAGTGAGTGGAAATCTCAAATGTCAACCTATTTTGATCAGAAAGGGCTCTTGGAGCCTTTCCACCAATCTCATCTCATCCAGCTCTTACAGCAATTTCAGAAATGGTGTAGCTTTATTGCCTCCTACACAATGTTTACATTAAGGTCTTGCTGTGGTCCTTGAAGTCTGTATCTTCAGTTAAATCTGAAGAGTACTGTTCGTTTGGAACATGAGTATGGCACTGATGTGGAGCACACTTCATACTAAGTGACCTAGCTCTAAGGAGCTAGTTAGATAAATATCAAAATGATATAGTCATAAAATGAGTTCACATAAAAGGTAGAACAATGGTATGAAGTTTGAGGACCTGCTGGGTTGTAGGGAAGCCCTGGTGTTTTACTGTTTCAGCTCTCCTGCTGAACTCTGCTTGCTTCCAGTATTTATGTACTCTCTAGTAACAGTTTTTGAAAGTTAATGCCTATAGTGATCTCTCCAGAAAACCTTAATTGGGATCCCAAGATGCATCTATGTAAAGTGCCTAGATCCAAGCGAGACCAATTTCTGTTTTTGCAAAGCTGCCTTTTTGGTACAAGATCTTGTTTAACATTTTTTCCCTTTATACAGTTTTGCTAATGGACAAGCAGATTCTTACAGGAAAAACCTCTGCTTTCTTGCAGGATAGTCTGATGACTAGATTGTCAGAAAATTAACGCTAGATTTGAGCTTCTTGTCCCGGATTTCACACTAAAATTTATTTGAGAATAACATAATCATATTGTAGATATACATAGACTTACCAGTAGATAATGTCAGTCCTACCTGTCACAGAAATGTGAGGGGCACATGGAATCAGTTGTGAGCCGGGACGTGTCTCATTTCAGGTGTCTTGGCTCCCTCGTGTCCACTAGAATTCACTTTTACTATTTCTTTCCTTTGTTGTAAGTGTTTTAGGGGCTTTGGTAAAGAGTTAACTGGCCAGTGACTGTTACTAGGACTTGGCTGCAATTTCTTAAAATTAGACTTTTTTACTGTCTCCAGGAGTTTCTGTCTGCATACTTCATACCAGGAGTTTTGTTGTTCCTCACCTCTTTCTGGTGTCTTCTGTGCAGGCTGCCCACCTTGGGACACAGAACTGCCTTCCTCTGCTCTAGGTTCTGTTTTCACCCAGGACCAGGCTGCTCCCCCTTCCTCAGCTCGTTTGTGCTGGCTATCTGAGTGACACTACTGTGGTCCTACTGTCCTAGAGCCTGCTGTTGACTGAGGGCCCTGTGAGAGGGGAGTTCGGTGGGGAGGTCTGGGGGCAGGGGGAGAGCAGAGCCAGTAGGAGGACCAGGCCTTTAGCGAACACAGTGGATCTTAGCTTCCTGACCTCAGCAGCCTGTCTGCTCTTTCTGAGAGTGTGCTGGCCATTAGAGCCCCATAACTTCTGCTTTGTCTGTGACCCTGCAGTTTTGTCTGGTGATGACTTGATTGAATGTTCTCACTGAGTTATTCTGTGCCCATCTTGTTTACATGCAGCTCTGAATTTGGACCTTTAATATTGAAGAGTCAAAACTGCTCTGAGTTTGACCAGCTTTTTCAAGTATTATTGCTCAGAGCATCTTCATGCCAGAATGATATTTTGAAATACTGTATATCAGTACTGTGTTTTTAAGGGTTTTCTTTGCTCAGCACAATGAGGTTATGTTAAGTCTTTTGTGACTAAGAGATTGTGAGTGAGTCTTTTTATTCCTGTTGCCCATTTTGATTCAGAGGATTTTGGTTTTTATATGCATGTATGCCTTTTAGAGGACTCCTTGGGTAGCAAGATCAGAATAACCTCAATTTTTAATCTGAGAATCTCCTTAAAGTCTGTTAGGGACCTTGTTTAAAATGAAATTTCTCATGTTTCCTCACAGTGAGTCACTGGGCTCGATCTGGGCTGGGCTCGAAGCAGGGAGTTTTCCATTTTCCTGGACGACATTGAAGCTTTCAGAGAGCACTTCTCAAGTGCTCTCTGAGCAGCGCTCCTCTCCCATCAAACGACAGCATTGATCTGATCTCTGGAGGGTCATTTTCCATTTCCAGATAGAAACTGGGGTTAAGTGATGGTTGGTTCTTTATCTCAGAATCCACTTCTTCCTTCTATTTCCCTTTCCAGGAGCCATCCTGGGGGTCTTGAGGGCCAGTGAGAACTGTCAAGTAGCTTCTAGTAAACTATTGTTGTTTTTTGGAACAATACAATATATTTACTCTGTAGGACTACAGTGAGGTATCCACCAAATGCAATCTTCTGTTAGCTTCCAGGTGGTTACCGGTGTGTGCCTGTGTGCTTTAGCCAGAGGAGATAAGGACGTGAGCCAATTATTGAACCTCTTTGAGCTTCACTTCCCCAGGATGAAGATGGAGATAATAATAATACCTGATGTACAAAGTTGTTTTAAAGATTAAATGTTAACATTAAGAATAGAGCCTCACATGTAATAAGTGCTACATAAGGGTTATTTGCTACTAGTCTTACTATTATTGTTGTTGTTACTATGTTATTGAATTAAAGCAAAATCATCTTTGTCAGAAATTTATAGGAATCAAGAAGGAAGATGTGGGAGAATCCTCCACACAGCAGCTTGCATGCTGTAAGAAAGTCGGTGCAATTTCTGGAATGAACACGGTCCTTATCTGCAATGTGGAGCCTTTATCAGCCAATCTACTGTGCAGAGCATTAATAGGACATTTTCCTGCCCTCCAGCCCCAGCTCAGAGGTGCTGCCAATTTCAGATAAAAGCATTGGAGTAACCTCAGTGGACTATTGTCTGACTCTTTAATCTTGCCATCAGTGAAATTAATATTTGGTTGCTGAGGAAAGACTAACATCTGTAACTTTCCTTTTGTGGAATGGCTGTTTGATTCCTGTTGCACATATTTTTCTGTCAGGTTAAAAACTGTCTAAACCTGATTCCCCCCTTTTAAAAATGGAATCCTGTTTGATTTACTGGTAATGCTTATAGTGCAAAGGAGAGTTAAGAGTCATTCTGGCGTTAAAACCTCCTAAGCCTTTAAATAAATATATTGCTGTTATCTTGAAACTTTGCAAACTTAACTTGGAATTCACTCAGGCATCTTACAGAGCTTGGAAATGTAAGAGGTGGACAACCAATGAGCCTGTAAATTCCTAGTAACATTGTGACCACTCTCGCAGTTTACAAACAACAAAATGAAATGCAGAGCAGGGGTGCGCATGGGCAAATGCCCACATGAGTATTAATCGACTGGCTCTTCGAAATAATGTTCCAGTTACGGAAGATTTGTTTTGGAAGAATTTGGTGTTTTATCATCATCTTTCCCCTGAATGATTGCGACAACCTCCTACCTGGTCTTTATGCTCTTTTTCCCTTTTTACTTCATCTTGCACAATGATTCTGGGTTACCTTTTTAAAACAATGTTTTCATCAACTTGTTTCCTTGTTTAGAAACCAAGGGCAGCTCTCCACTGCCTCTCACAGAAGTATAATCCTTGGAGCTTTGTATTCCAGGCCCTTCTGTGTCTGCTTCCCACCTGAGCACTCTGTGCTTATAGACAACACTGGTTGCTCCATTTCTGCTGCCACTCTAGGCTTAGCTCACATTGTTTACTGGGCCCAGCAGCCCCTTTCCCATCTCCACTGGCAGTGCTTTGGCACTTTGGGGATTCATCAGGTAATTTTTAGTGTCTTGCAGTAGAGCCATTCTGAACACTTTGCCCTCAGAATTAATCATTCCATCCTCCTTTACAGGGGTGCACGTATGTATGGAGGCACAGAGAAGTTAAGTAGCTTACCCAGGGGTGCACATTTGTTAGGTGTCATAGCTGAGGTGAGCAATGAAATACTTAACAAGAAATATGACAATGCAAAAGCGTGGTTAGAAATAGGATGTCCATGTGAAATGTAGGCTTTGTGAGGACTTACCCTTGGAAAACACCTTGGAAGAAGGTTGTCTATGCTGAGTCCTGGAAAGGGAAGATGCCCCCAAGCCTGAGATTGGCAACACCTTTTCTGTTGGACCTGTGATCTTGCCATTAAGGTGGTATGCATTTTCTGCTATGTGTGCTAGGAAGTGTTATGCAAGTCTCTCCAGGAATAGAAGAAGTCCTCAGGATTGAACAGCTACCTTTCTCTCACTGTGCTGAGCAACGGACCACTGGACAAGGAGTGTGGCAGCTTCTGGGGTCTTCTTATTCCATGTAGTGGCTGCCTTGGCTATGGCAGAGCTGCTTATGGCAGGCATTTGAATGAGGGAAAAAGAAAGTAGGTTTATTAGGTTTGTGGGCTATTGTGGGCATCCCCAAATTCATGCTGCTTCCTAGAGAAATCCACATTTTCCCTCATGAGCTACAATCTGGTGCATGGCACACGTGAGGATTTCACACTAAGGACATTGCATTCTCTGCCATCAACATAGAAACGCAGGATTTTCTTCTCTTGTTAGGGACCTCTGTAAGAGCATCATCTATAAACTAAGCTGTTTTTTTCCCAGTGCATTTCCTCACTCAGAAACTCTGGAAGAAAAAGGAATGAGCTTCTATGGCTACGAAAAAATACAGTCATTGAAGGTAGTTTTCCACATTATTTGTTCTACCAGTTTTGGCCAACGCTAACACTTTAAAAATCCACATTTGGCCCTTCCTTCATCCTCTTGCACTGACTTTCAGGCTACACTAAGCAGGGTCTAGTGATGTCCAGCGAAGCAGAAATGCAGATTCAATGAGTAATTATTAAGAACTTTCCAGAATATTAGCTCTTTCAGTTCCTGCAGTGACTAGTGATGGAATAGTCCATTAGATATTTCTGTCCCCAGCAACTCCTGAGAATTGATTCCAATCTGAAGCAGCCAACCACTTTGATCAATACCATAATTACTCTTATTGATGGATTGTTTTACAATGGTAGCCATCAAGGCAGTCCGTCAGCTCAGGAGACACCCAAACTGTCCCCTGCCCCTGCGAGCCGTAATGTACCACAAATCTCTGATTCAAATCAACTTACTATTGAGGCCAGGATGACAAGCGTGAAATTAATTGTTCCACTTCATGTAAGACCTGCATTCTTCTTCAGAGAGAGTAATTGGTTGCCGCACGTAGTGTGAGAGCTGGGGGAACCCTTCCTCTGCAATGTTTATGGACTTAGTTTCTTCCCCACCAGCTATTTTTTTTTCCTGCTCTTTTGGGTGTCAGCAGTGTTGTACAGCTGCTGTTCCTGCTCTTGTTTCCTAGTGGGTCTTGTCATGTCAGAGAGAATGGTTTTCTTCTAGGAAGGTGGATTGCACCCAGAGTAAATTTCTTTTCTGAAAAACCTGTTCATAAAAAAGAGGGGGTTTGTTGGCTGACATGAAAGCAAGAAGACCTCAAAGGCATTTCAGTGACTGTCAGAAAATAATTAGGCAAACGGCAGTAGTTGCGATGGGCTGCATCCAGAAGTGCACTCCTTTTGCTGAGAATCGTCTGAACACACTTGCCTTCAGAGGCCTGTAGATGGAGGAACAATGGGGGCACTGCATATGATGTCAAGGACAACTGATCAAATTGGAAAATGGGGACAGTCCCTCTAGTGGTTGGTCATTCAGTCCTCATCAACTAACTGATCATTGGATAAAAAAGCAGGATCTCAGTAGAACTTGAGAGAAGTATGATACAATATTTTATAAGAAAATCAAATACACAAGTTCATAGCAGGTGCAGGAAAGTAAAGGGATGTAGAAACGGAGGGGCATCGAAGCACAGAAAACCTCCATGGCTTCAAGAGCGTTCTGAAACCCTGGGGAGATGGATCATCTACTGAAGGT
Organism: Furipterus horrens; assembly: GCF_987537825.1. Lineage (NCBI taxonomy): Eukaryota > Metazoa > Chordata > Mammalia > Chiroptera > Furipteridae > Furipterus > Furipterus horrens. Next base: position 96,602,616 of record NW_028327177.1, on the reverse strand, counting down.
GGGAATCTCTTTGATTCTAGGGATAAATCAGAGGCTAATACTAACAGGTGTGGCACTGATTTTTTTGTTTATGGTACCATTTCCAAGTTTGAGCCTATAGCAATGAATTGCCAAAATACAGATTCTGTGGACAACTAACCCTATAGCGAACCAATATTTATTGAGCACCTGCTATGTGTAAACATTATTTATCCCCTGGGTCTATCCTGCACCTCTGAAGCTTCTAGTCTCATGGGAAGCTTAAGAATCAGATAGTGTTAGAGATGGCAGATTACAGAAGGTGGCAACTCTGTCTGTTGTTGGAGAACAAAGGCCAAGGAAGAATATGTAAGTATATTTGAATCCAACCCAGCTCATGGGCTTGAAACCACCTTCACCATTAAACTTGGTTTGTCTTTGAGATGTTCTGGTAGCTGAGTTTCCTTTTACACTTTGGAAGGAAAACATTCTATGCTATCAGCATTCAGTACTGTGGAAAGAGCCAATATAAAATACCCATCCAAGGTGTTGGGGATGGCTTTAGAGGTCAGTGGTTCTATTTCTGCTCAGTCATATAAGTATTGGAAAGTATTGATTGAACATTTTCATAACACTTGAAGGTACCAGGAATGATTAATATCAAATAACCTACAAAAGCAAAACTCAGAGAAGTGTAAAGGCCCAGATGATGCTACTTAGGGAGGAAGACTCCATATTATTCAGTTGCATGCAACCTTGTCAACTCACATCTTCTCCATAGGGGACCAAGGTAGCTAAAGTATTAACCTGATCATCATGCTTTCCTAGCTCCCATTTTTGTTTTTTTTTGGGGGGGGGGGGAATCATCTTCTTCTTTTGATGCTAGACCTCTACAGGCTCCAGCCACATAGTGATAAGGATGCTCAAGCTCAGCCCACCAAGGTCACAGATCATTCTGGACACAGGAATTGTCTCAAAAAGTGCTTATGTCTCAGCCGAGGCCAATCAGAGCTCTCCTGGACTTCTTTCCAGGAGCCAGTGAGAAGGATGTTTTCTCTACCAGTGTGGCCCATCTGATAGGATGAGAGTCTAGAATGGAGACAGGGACTGAATAGGCCACTGGAATGGCCTGCTGGTATGGAAGGAAGTCAGGCAGAGCTAAGGGCTGTGATGGAGACCGAAGCAAACAGCAGATGTAGAGACTATCCACAGTTGTGAGTTCTGGATTCTTTAGGTTGCCTTGTTTAAACTAGTATAAACATTTAATGAGAAAAAATATTCTAAAAACAAAAAATGAAACATGCTTCCACTTAATTAAGCCGCGTTGGTGAGATTTCACTTTTGCTTCCCGGAGAGCTGGGTGGAAGTGCTCTGACTGTGCAATGGGGTTGGGAGGATTCTCCCAGGAGGGACTGGCTGAGCTAAAACCCTGCTGCTGCTCTCAGGACTCCCCTGCTGTCGCCCCTGGAAGTGCTTGCTGTGAATGCCAGAGTCCTCTTAAGTGACTTTTATGATGACAGCCTCATAAGTATATATCATAAAGGCTTTCTGTGAAGGAAACACACAAAATTAAAAGTCCATTTACTTAAACAGAAGCCTGCCAAAAGCTTTATGTAGCTGCAAAATAGGGGCTTCTGAGAAGAGACAAAGTTTGCAGCTGCTTACGCAAAGCACTTGCCTTCTAGCCACACAGCTTTTGTTATGCTCTGGAATTTTGAGTTGTGTTTATGGACCAGCTGCTCCGCTAAGATTCAGTCATATATGGGCAGAGGAATCTTGAATAAATATGTTTTCTCCTCCTTGGGAGCCAGGATCTTTAACCCTAGCTTCTTCCAAGAATTGAATCCAGTAATGTTTGCTGTTTATAAAAGATGAGTCAGCTATTTATTTAGTTACTTGAGCTATTTCTTATATGGAATTAGCACGTGACAGATTTGTTTTCTAACAGAGACTATATTTATTGTATCTGTGCTGAGATGTCACTCTTTGGAATCTTGCACATTCATCTCTTTCTCTGAGACCAGGCCCCTAGAAGTGAGTGCTTCAAATTCCTGCCTTGGTTCACAAAGCTCCCAGGAAGGTTTCTTTTCCTATTACGTCTTCTCCTCCTTCTCCAAGGGTTCAGCAAGGTTTTGGCCTCACTGGCCTTCATTTTCTCCCTTAAACAAACCAACCTCTTAACACTGACGACCTTGACTCTCACATTCCCTCTGTGTTGAATACGCTTCCCCCACTTCTCTTTGCTCTCCTGGCTCATCACACAGGTCACGGCTCATAAGTCATCTCTGCAGAGGAGGTTGCGCTGACCAGATGATCTAACATCCTGTGCCCGGTAACTAACTTCATGTCATGTGATTCTGAATTCTTTTCTCTGTAATAACTTCATCTAAATCTGAACTCATTTCTTGCCTGTTCTCTCTTTCTCCCTGCTTCTCTGATATACAGGGGGAGGCGGAATGTGATAGTGAAGTTTGAGTCTCCACATCGAGATGGATGCTTTAATGATCTCATTTAGTCCTTAAAAAGACCTGAGGAGCCAACAATACTAAATAAAGCCCATTTTCTTACCACATCTGGCATTTGGTTTCACTCTTTGGCACCTAGATTTCTTCCTGGCACTTGCTACCATGAGGGTGAATTGATTTTTGTGATTATAATTGGCTCTTGAACAGTGCAGGGGTTAGGGGCATTGACCCTGCCCCTCCCCCCATGCAGTTGAAAATCTGTGTATAACTTGATTCCCCCAAAACTAAACTACTGTTGGCTCTTAGTATCTGCAAGGGGTTTGTTGAAGGGCCCCTGTGGATACCAAAATCTGTGGAAACTTAACTCCCTTATACAGAATGGCATAGTACAGTGCATACAGTTGACCCTTCATATTTGCAGATTCCCAACAATGGATTAAAAATACTGTTTGGATCTGTCGTTGGTTGGATGTGAGGATGCAAAAATGGGAATACCGAGAGCTAACTGTATATTTATTGAAAAAACTCCATGTATAAGTGGACCTACATAGTTCAAACTGATGTTGTTCAAGGGTCAGTTATAAATGTGTACTGTCTTTCCCCTGCTGAACATTTAAGCATGGTCATAGAACTACTGTGTTCACTGCTGAACCCTCTGAGCCTTGCAAAGGGCTTAGCACAAGAAGGGCTTATGATTCAGACTAGGGGCCTTGAGGCTAATGAGGAGGGTAGGTGCATGGAGGTTCCTGGTTGAACCCTTACTCTGCCTGGCCTGAGTACATGATTTTGTGACCATAGGATCCCCTCTGAACAAATTTGTTATTTCTTATGGCTAGGAGAACATTTAAAATTTCTTTGTTCACCTGTTCTTTTGTGAGGGTTGAAAGAAATGTTAAGTCTTACCTTTAGCATGGGCAGCCCAAGTTCAGAAAGATCCATGGCCTTGTGTGTTTCGTGACATGGGTCTTAGAGTCTAGCCCATACCACCCCCAGTTTATGGAAAGGGATAGTCAGGGACAAGGTCCAAAGTATACATAGGTGCTTTAAGGGGCAACATGCTGGGGAGTTTGAAGTGTCTTGTACTCCCCTCATAGGAAAGACACAGATCCCTCCATAGTGCCTAAATATGACCCACCCTAATAGGCATGTGGCTTTTTGCCGCCCCACAGTGGTCTGTCTCCTTGGGGACTGTGACCTCAGTGGAGGAGGAGACAGGGTTGGGGGGAGGGAGTGGGAGTTTCGATTTTTTGTTGCTGTTCTCTAAGGAATTCTTCTATATTTCACTTTAGCATGTTCCCAGAACCCGTGACAGCTTGTATAATTGCTGGACCAACATAAATCTATAGCAACGATGGGTTGTTTTGCTGACGTGTCTGCTTCAGCCTGCAAGACTCAGTAGACCACATCTGCATATCATATCACAATCTCAGGCCCTGGTGGTACAGGGAAGCTATTGTGCCTCCAAGGTCATGAACTGAGGTTACAGGAGTGGGGAGTCATAATAAAAGGAGCATTATTTGGCAGACAGAGTTCTCCAAATATCTGCGAGTTAAATATACTAGTTAAAACCCTGACTGATCAGAAGTCTTTCCTCATAGTTTGAAAGTTAAATAATTAAATGTGCTTAGACTTTCAAAACAGATATTGAAAAATGAAAGACCCCATCCAATTGCTTAAAAGCTTTTGAACTTTGTTTCTTAAATGCATTCATTTGGACTATAAGATACATGCTGAGCACCCACTGTGTGCCCAGTGCCATGATCGGTGCTGGGAATGCAAGGAGAATAATGAGGCAGGTGGGTTTCTTGCCAGGCAGAACCTGTGATCCAGCCAAGAAGAAGCTGTTATTTAAGTAATTACAGTTCTCTCCTCCAGCAGCCACATGGAGAGCTCCCTCATGGTCGGTCCTATCAAGCAGACACCATTCTCTCTCTCTTTTGTCTCACTTTTGTTTTTATTTTTGGTATACATTTTAAAAGTTTGTTTTCAATTTTTAATGATAAGGTAAGAAAGTAATTCAGGAATCTGCTTGCTTTATAATTAGAACATTACAGATAAAATTTAAGCTCCATTAGACTTTCCCCGCCCTAAGTAACAACTGTGGTAGATTTACAGTGTGGCTTTGCAGGAAATTTTTCATACTTCCACATGTGTGTGTGGTGTAAGTGTGTGCAACTTGCTGCCTTTATTCTGTAGTATATTTTTACATTAGTTCATGTTGATATCTGGAAATGAAATTGATTAATTTTAATAGCTGAAAGTTGTGCTTTATTTGTAGTCCTCTTTAGAAGCTTGTATATTGGTGACTGTTTACTGACCCAGAATACTAAAAGTAAGAAATAGAAAGAGTTTGGGTGTATTGAGTACCTAATGTTTACCAGATGGTTCTAAGTCTCACATGGATTATCTCATTAATAATGAGAGTACCTCAGTGGCTAAATACTATTTTTATTATAATTTCGTAAGAGAGGGAAGTTGAGGCATGGAGAAATAAGTAATTTTCCAAGGTCATGCAGCTAGGAAATGATGTCAAGATTTGAAGCCAAGTAGTGCAATTTCAGAGCCTGAGATTTCTAGGTTCTTTTGAACATCTATGGTTTCTGGGACTTTAGATGCTAAATGCTACTAAATGAAGCAGTCTGCGACAGGATGCTACATGATCACTGAGGGGCTGATGGGTGGTTTGCATATCTGACAACTCATTGATTCAGCAAACCCCTGTTGAGCACCTTTGGTGTGCCTGGTTCTGTGTGAGACCCAGCAGCACAGCCAAGGGACACAGCTGTGTCTCAGGAAGATCACAGCCAGCGAGAATAATGCGGGATGACCACTTACATAAGGCATGCATGATGTCTGTACCTGGTAGAGTGAGGATCTTGCCCCCTCTGGGGTTATGTATTTTGTTTTGTTTAATTTTCTTACATCAGAGAAGGAAAACTCTGACTCCAAAAAACCTCCGCTGCCTTGCGGCATACCTCTTCAGGGGAAAGGCTAAGGGAGTAAACCCCGACAGAAAATCCGCAGCCGGAGTCCCTAAGGCGGTTTGACGTTGTAGTCAACACCGGCAACTCCTGCGGCGCACCTGAAGCCAAGCTGTATTGACTCCGTCTTTCCCTTGGATCCTTCAGCTGCGAAGAGAGGGGGGGTCTGCTGCATGGGCAACAGCAGACCCTCCATATCACCCTGCCCAGGCTCTGTAGCTTCAGCGTCATCACAAGATGTCGATTCAACACGGGAGGAGACAGATACCGTGTCACTCCCGAGTCGGACTGCACAACCATTCTCGGCGGTGCAGATGGACTCTTGGGAAGCTACACCATCGTCTCTCGAGACGGACGGCTGCCGACGAATTTTCTTACATGTTAGTAATGTTTGTTAAACTGCATTTTTAATATGGGTCCATCAGCATCTTTAGAGGAGTCTAGCCTTTCTGTAGTGACATTAATGCCTTCTATGTTACTTCTGTATAGGCAGCATGTCCTGGATCCTGGTGTTTTATCCCAGTTGTTGCCCAGCCACAATATGACAGATTTGCTATTCATCCAGCTCAATCGTAATTAGCATAATCTCCTCTGGAGCCCACCCAGATGTGGTGGGTGGTATCCTCCACTGATTACAAAGATTGCATTCCAGGCATTTCAGGAAACTGTTCTTACTTCCTGTCCTCATAGCACTTCTGTGGGTTGATGTTTCTGCTCTGGTGTTAAAAAATGATGTACGGAAAGTTCTCTTATACTCAATGTGTCTTGTATAATGATGAAGGATAATCACAGTGCCTGTGATTTTTTTTTTTCTTTGACAATCAGGAGAACAGTGAAGGACAAAAGGGAGTATAAACCAGTTGGCTTTGAACTGAAGGATGCGTTAATTGTCCTCAAGGCTCAGACAAAGGAGGTGTGCTTATACTTTTCTCTTTATTTAGACTTAGAATAATCTTTTAGCTTAGGAGTGGGAAAGGTTTAATGTCTCATCTTTTTTTCTTTTTCTTATTTATTTATTTATTTATTGCTAGTAACAATGAATTGGAAGGGGAGCCCATATGAAATGTTGACTAGAGTTTTTAATCCAATATTTTAGTTTGTAATGGGGTCATTGTGTATGGTGGATTTGTACCAGCTGCTGTGAGAGGTACATGAGAATCTATCATCTATCTATCTATCTTGGGAACACTTAGGTAAATTAAATGATGTCTGTCTACTTTTTAGTCTGTTAACTATCAAGCTTTCTTTCATTTCTTAAAGATCACATTTTAAAGAGACATATTGTTTTTCTAAATAACTTCTTTCTCATTTTGATATGCATATGAGAGAGGAAATGAAAAATATATATATTTAAGAGAAAGCCTATTTTTTTTTCTCTTGGGATAGAACCCACTTGTACTGTACTTTGAGGAGGTTTAAATTTCAGACTGATCTAAAGCCTTTTGAGGTTCAAGTTTAGTTTGCTCTTAGCAAAAAAGGAACCTTCCTAATTCAAAGAGGTAGGAAATTTAAAGACTTTTAAAATACCCAGAAGGTTTCTTGGGCATCAGAGCTCTCAGAGGAAGCACTTGATAAATGAAGGAATTAGAAAAATATGAGCTAATTTTCCTTTATATATAATCATATTTAAAAGCAGTGGAAAAAGTTCTTAGGTCTAGAGAATTGGGACTTAGATCAGTGGCTCTTGGAAAATTTTGGTTGTTGCCAAACACAGAAAATGGATCAGTTTGGCCTGAGCCTTATAGAAGTGAAAAATTCTTTAGCCATCTCTGTGATAAATGAAATTAACATGATAAATGTTGGAACATGAGATCTTGGTAATAGTTCTTATAATTGGAATTGGATAGTCTGCCAGCTGCTGTCAATAATAAATGTACTGTTTGGGTTTTTTTTTTGGGGGGGGGGCATTATTATTCCAGATAACAAAATGGAAAATAAGGTTGAGAGAGATGAGATAAGATATTAAGAAATTCTCTTAAACTTTCCTAAGAGTGATGATTTCCTGAGTTTGCATGTTTCAAATTTTGGAATTTAATGTTGCCTGAAGTACACTCTAACCTCTTGGCTGAAGGTGCTGGATTGCAGTAGTAGAGAAGAGAGGGTTCTGAGGTTGCGTGGCCTCGAAGTGTCAATCTCTACAGGAACACACACACCAAGGACTGACAGAATGCCTTGCTCGTGCACATCACAGGGCATTTTGTCCATTCATTTCCCATTAGGGTCTTCATTCTCACACAAAGGCTGAATGAGTGAGTGGGGACTGAATGAATGACTTCAGGGACTGCCTAGTCCATGCTGAAGGCACAGAATTCAAGGCTGGAGGGAGTGGCACTGGCAGAATCAGTACCTACCCTTTCTTACCTTAGATCCCAATTTGGAAAGGGCCACCACTGGCAAAGGGCAAGGTGATGATGACACGGATGACATCCAGCCTGAGCAGGCCTCCTGCTAGTTCTCAGTCTGGACTGATTTACTTTATTGTCATTTGCATGGCACCAAGTGGTCCAATCAGCAGAAACTTGAGCACATTTAAATCGTTTAATCCTTTACACACCTCATCTTATCTTTGACCTGAGCTTGGACCACAGACATTTTGCATTTCAATAGTTTGTATTTGTATTAGTGTGAAATGGGGGTGAGGGAACATAACTTGCATAATCATGATGTCATTGTGATTTGGGCTCAAGGATGAGGCTGAAGGAGGCAGTAGGAAGAAAATGTAACTTTATTAAAAAGACAAAGATTGCAGGTGGTGTTCAGACATTCTAAATATGATGGCATGACTCAAATAATAGAAGTTTGGACACACTGCCTTGGTGCACTCACTCCTATGCAGTTGTGTATTTTACCTTTAAAGGGTTGGGTCTTGTAGAGTGACATTTTCAGTATGTAATGTGTACTCGACCTCCTTAAATACCTCTTCACAAATACTCTTTAATGACATCGACTTGTTGGAGTTGCAAAGGAGGCTATGCCAATCCAGAACCTCCTGTTCTGGATTACTCAGTTTAATTGAAATAGATTTTTAGGGAGTTCATATGTCTCTATTGGAGGTGCAGGGTGAACCCTATCCTCTTGTCACTGGGAAGAGAGCTTGGCAAGTTTCAGAAACATGGTCAACCTGTAGTAGAAACTTATTACTTTATCTTTATTTGTTTTAAATCCTCACCTGGGGTAGGATATGTTTTTTATTGATTTTAGAAAGAAGCAGGGAGGGAGGGAAAAGGGGGAGGGGAGAGAAACATCTGTTGGCTACCTCTCACATGCACCCCAACTGGGAATTGAACACACAACCTTTTGGTGCACAGGACAATGTTATTTTTAAAAACAGAATTAAAGGTATCCTTCTTAAATGGAATAGAATTTAGTCACTGTTTTTCAGGACCCCAAAGTTGGATGCCAGCCAGTCTGAAATCATTTGATGATTTTTACACTAAGGCTGGTGTTTAGGGAAAGGAACACCCAGTCCCTGACTGTTCTAAGTTTTTCTTAAACCTTAGAGAATATATACTAAGTGGAATATAGAAGATGAGATAACTAATGTTTGGTGGCAATGGGGCAGGGCATCTTAAGTGATTATTCCAGAGAACACTACTCTGAGTTATTTTTTCCATCCTAAACGTACATGATTTTCAGGGGTTTTCAATTCATTCATATATCTTTTTTTTTTTTTTTTTTGGCTTACTCTAATGACAAAAAGGTTTCAGCATGGAAGCAAGAAGTGTTTTGGGGTATTATTTATAATGTTTAAAATATAAATCTCTTTGGTTGCTTCAACTTAAAAATGAGAAAGAGAAGAAAAGAAAGAAGTTGATGGTCTGAAACCTAGGATTGGACTGTGTTTATATTCAGAATCAGAACAGTGGGCTGACTTTGGCATTTGGGAAATATTAATATTCTGAGCTGTGGTATGGGACTTGGAAAAGAGATTTAAAGAAAAAGCTCATATAACACATTTTTAATAAGAAAGAAGCTACTGCCCATGTATAAAAAATGCTGCTTGTCTGTCCTGGGTGGGACAGCCTTTATATGACTGCCATTCAGGGGGGGTCATTCCACCTCTGCTGATATCATGGCCAGTGGCTGCCATTACTGAGCTGTGACCACCTGCTGGCCACTAAACTGACATGTGCCTACTCTTTGCCTTTATAATAACCTGTGTATGAGGGACGATTATTTCACCATCTTAGAGATGAGAAAACTGAGGTTTGGAGAGAGAAAAAAAGACCTTGGCCAAGGTCACTCAGCTGGTGAGTGGTGAAGGTGGGACTTGAACCCAGGCCTCTCTTTGTATTCTAACTAAGGAGACAAAGCACCTGGGAACTGGAACCTTGGAGCCAGTGGTTCTGAAACCATATGTGTTTTGGTTCATGAATTCGATTGATGAAAGATACTTTAAAAGTATGTCAAATATCTAGAAAAGTGCCTAGCCCATGAGAAAAGGCCTCCATACATGGTAGCTGTTGTATTATTGTTGTTTAGTAATAATAATATTAGTATTGATCTGATTTTGGCCCTGGGGAACAGATAAATAAAAGCTTTTCTTGGCTTTTTATACCAGAAACGGAAGCAGCTGGTCTGAGTTTGAGAGTGGACAAAGTCATATGTGGACACCATTTAATTCAGACCTTGTGATACTTAAGCTTGAACACATTTTTGAAACTGCGTTATTCTCCCTGCATTTAGTATTCTCCTCAAGTGCACTGCAGATTTAATTGTTAAAGCGGCCTTTAACAAATTTACTTATGTGCCGAATTTGCAAATATGAATGAGAAGTTCCTTTTCTCTGCTTTGCTTAGCCTCCACTTTGGAGATTATTTAGTTTTTGTGTTGTTATCCTACAAACCTTACTTTATTTAAATGTAAGATATAGAAATACTGTATATTAAGTGTTATAGGAATTAATTGACCTGGTCCAGCCATTACCTTGACACTTTTCTTGAGTTTTCCACACAAGTTGTTTTCTCCCCATTGCCACCACTTAACAAGATGTCGACAGTCCTCATTCCTCAAGTGTGGCTGTGCCAATCATCCATAGGAGGCACATTTCAGCTGCCTTTCTATTCCTGCATAACAATTTACCAGAAACTTAGTCGCTTAAAACAACTTCCATTCTTTATCTCACCGCTCCATAAATCAGTAGTCCATGGGAGCTCAGTGAGATCTGCCCTCAGTGTACCATAGGCCAAAATCAAGGTCCATCCCGGTTAGACTATGGCCTGGAGGCTCTGGGGAAGGATCCTCTTCCATGCTCATTCAGGTTGTCAGCTGGATGAAATCTGTTCCTCGCAGTCATAGGACTGAGATCTCCATTTCTTTGCTGGCTCTCAGTCATGGACATTTCTCAGCTCCTTAAGGCTGCCCCCAATACTTCTCATGAAGCTTCTTCATCTTCCAAGGCAGCAACAGGGTGTCAGGGCCTCTCAAACTCATATCTCCCTGGATTTCCCTTTTGCCTCTTGTCAGGGAAAGCTTTCTGCTTTTGAGAGATTATTTAGTTTTATGTGTTGTTTTTATATAAAATCAGTAACAGTGAGCCACCAAAAAACCCTGGAGAAAAGCAGGAGGGCTGCGTCTGATTTGCATTTTTAGAAGAAATTATTTCTAAATCACAGTGGTGGTAATAGAACTACACTGAATGGGAATTGAGAGATGGGGATTAGAGTCTTGTTTCTGGGATCATGTGTCTGCAGAGCTTTGAGCACATTTTCTGGGACTTGGTCTCACTATCTGTAAAATGAGATAGCTGGGCCCTTAGGGTCAGCTTGTTTTCTTTTCCTTGCCCCCACTACACTTTCCCCCTCATTCTGCTTTCCCCTGGCAGACCTCTGAAAATCAACCATCCTTCTTTTCCCCACTGAGCTTGGATGCCATCCTAGAATCCTTTTGACATGGCCCTTCAGGAAGTCACCAGCAATCCACAGAATTGGCATTGGAGCTGAAACCTATGTGTCATCCCAGCTCTTGGAGGTCTCATTTCTTCCTGAAATGCGGCAATTCTCTGAAATGAGAAATTATCAACTCCCGTGGTCAAATTGCAGACAGCCAGAGAAGAGCCAGTTGGCCTTTCCTTTGCTTTGCTTGTGATACAGACATCTGAGGAGTAGGTTCAGTTTTCAAGCCGCAAATTGAGGTGTGCAGAAGTCACTTTCTTTCTCTCTAATTGAACTTCATTTCCAGTTTGAGTTCCTGTTCTGCCAAGTTGTTGAAATGAAATCCCAGTCAATTTACAGTGCTCCCTCTGGCTCTCCTTGCTGTGGTTGCAAGTTCTGTGGACTCATGAAGCCCTGGAATAGAGGCGAGGGGCTGCTGGTGTTTTGCTGTTACCTGTCTCTGATGGCATCTGTGGAGACATCCTTGTTCCTAGTTGCTGATTTTGTCCAGGAGAGGCTAGGTTAACAAATGAACCCCCCAAATTTAGTAAAGCTTAAGTCATTATCTTGCCTAGGCAAAGTCCTCCATGACTTGGGCAATTACCCAGGACGTATTTTTATCTATACAATGATCAAGGAACTAGCTGTTGCTAGCCCATTTCAGCACAAAGCCTCTAGTTTCTCAGGCAGAGACAACACAGCTGGAAGGTCACTGGATGGCTCTTAAATGTGTTTGTCTGGATGTGGCCTATTCCTTCCCATATGTATTGGCCAGGGCTGGATGCATGGACCCACTCATCCAGAGGAGGCAGGAAGATGTGTGTGTGGGGGGTGACATGTGGTGTCAAGTGAGCATTACCAGTAGCTACCAGAGTTGTTGATCCATTTTGAGTTGATTCTGCATTTTCTCATCCTTACTATAATTCTTGAGCAGGTTGCCAGCTCTGTGCTCTGTTCAAGCTGCTCTCAGCCAGTGGTGGAAGCTTTCTATTCTTCCTGTACCTTCTTGGGTTTGGGGAAGCGCTGGGGCTGTCTCTGCTCTTCGACAAACCTGTACCACATATGCGTGTCTTTTGTCCACTTTCTTGACGGCAGGGGTGCTCAGTACTTTACAACAAGCTGATTTTGAGGTCCCTATAATTTGCGCTCTGAGAGTCTGTCTGGGTATCCTGGGAAAATCAGACAGATACCTGTGATTTTGACACTACTACATTTTGACTGAGATCCACTCAGAAGCAGCCTTTATGCTGGAGATCTGTGGTTATTTGAACCTATTTTACTAAGGATTTCATAACTGGTTTACCTGCAATACCTGGCACTGAGATCCCCGTAGAGGTGGCGGTAAAGACGGTCACTGAGACTAGGGAGATTTCTGGTACTTCTTGAATTACATATGATTTAACATCAGCGCCCCCAGAACTGAGTGGGAGAAATCACTTTCTTGTTTGTTTGTTTTTTGTTTTTTTTTAAGTGCTGGTTATAGGAGCTCTGCGGAACCCTCCTGGCTCCTACATTGCTGTGGGAACAGAAGGTGCAGACGCACTTGTTTTCAGGTTCCTTAAACTTGCTGGGGGCTTCCCTTGTTCCCATCCTCCATCCCTGACTTGGTCAACACGAGATGGTTAGGACTCAGGGCTCCTTCCCAGAGATGCTTCCTAGGGATGCTGCTTGGCTTCCCTTGAGAATATGCCAGCATTTCCAGTCTGGGCACTGGTGAGCAGGGTGAGTGGGCAGAAGTGGCTCCAGCTGCCTCTGACTCCATTCTTCCCAGGCTTAGTTTATCCAGAGTTCTATGTTCCAGAAAGTTCAAAGCCAAGCCTTGGACTTCCTTGTTGTGGGCCCTGCTGTGGGCTATAGGGAGAGCCAGCTTCTCCTCCTGGTTAGTACATTAAAATATTACTCTGCTTCATCACATTTTCAGTTCTTATCCTGTTTTAGTCATTCTAAACATGTCACTTGAGAAGGAGAATCAGAATTTTGTGGTTCCACATGCCTGGCAAAAGGATATGTTTTGGTGAGGAAAGTTGTGGAATCTGTGAAGGTCTTAGGTTTGTTCTTTCCTCTCATCCAGCTGTGCTTATTGGCTGGAAAGGACAGGCTGGATCCATCTCATTGGTCTTGGCTGCTGGGCTCTTCCTTGTTTTTCAACTGCTCATAAGTTGAAAAAGAGAGATTTCTCTTCCTCTCTCTCTTTCTGGGTCTCTCTATCTCAGTCTGTCTGTCTCTGACACTTCCATCCTCTGACCCCATTCTGGCTTCCCTGACTTATTTCCCAGTGCTTTTTTTAACCTACCAGTCATCCAAATGAATTAAATCACTTTCTGTGCCTTCTGTGTTCCTCTCTGTTTGTGTCATTCAGTCTGTGGGAAACAAACTCTTTCATGACATCTAAATCTAAATCATCCCCATTAAAAAAATCATCTTGTATAAAGTAGTATGCATAAAGTGTAAAAACCTGGAAAATATACAAATATATATTTCTACACTTATAGAATCATTTTTATCTACATAGAAACATCTAGGAAATACAACAAATATTAGGTAGAAGGCAAAAATCATAACTTTATCACCTGACTATAAATATTTTTATTTATTTTCTTTTGACTTTATTTTTTAAAAACTCTCTGATGAATTTGTGTGATAGCCTTGTTTCTGAAGCCCACATCAAGTGCAAGTCTCCTCAGAAACATTCCTGTACAGTCACTCCCAGCTAAAAGAAATGAACTCTTCCTCAGCATCCCTAGAATGCCGGTTTTTCTGCTCATCCTTGTATACTCTAGGTCACCATATAACATTACCCCAAAACGGAGTGGTTTACAACAACAAATGGTCATTTCCTCAGAGTCTCTGTGGAATCTGAGCATAGCTTAACGGAGTTTTCTGCCTCAGGATCTCCTACAGGCTGCAATCAAAGTATCAGCTGGGCTACAGGCTCATCTGAAGGCTGGAGCCAGATTATTTTTATTATCTAATTTTGGGAGTGGTATCACATTAATTTTGTCATATTCTGTTCAATAGAAGTCATGTGCTCCAGCCACACTCAAGGGAAGAGGATGATACAAAGACACCAGTACCAGAAAGCAGGATGTACCATTGGGGGCCATCCCAGAAGCTGTAGACAGGCTTATTTATGAGCCTGATGTCTCGTCCACACTGGACTGACTGTGTTTCATCTTGGGCAGAGCCCTGCTTGATCATCTTCATATCTTTGTCCTCCATAACTTAGTCAGATAATGCACCTTGCACCTTAGGCAGGCACTTGGAAACCCATCTTGCTGTGGCCATTTGGGCTTTTATAACATGTAACCTCTGCCCCACTCCACCTCTATACATTTGATGGATAATTCTTCTCAGTCCTTTTGTCTCAGTGCATCGACCCATATCCCAGTCAGGTGGTACTTAACCTTTTTCATGCCATTGACCACGTTAGCTGTCTGACACTATTTCTTAGAAAAAAATACTTTCAAGTTCATAAAATGAAATGCATAGAATTATAGGGAAGCCCAATTATAATAAAATGAAGTTATCAAAATAACCCTCCATATGTATACTATATAATAATATAGCACTTCTTTATTAACACCTTAAATATGAAGATCCAGCAGCAGGTTTTATTTCAAAATACTGATGAAAGTAAATGCTATTTTGAGATACTGGCAACAAATAATTGTGGTAGGAAAATACCTGATTGCTATTAGTGATACAGTCTCAGGTTCTTCTAGTATGACTTTTATTTGTTATTCAAAATTCAAGGGAATGCTCAATTTCAGTGATATATCAGTGAAAATCAAGATATGATTCTTTTTCTTCTACCAACATCCTGAATGCTGATTAAAAATCACACCCACATGAATGAGTTAGCTGCCTCCACACAGCCCTTACCTTCTCTTCTTCCAAACATTCTCTTCCTCCCATATCCCCCAGGTTAGGGAGCTCTTACCTGACCTCTTGCTGGAGAGTGGAATGGCCAGCAGAATTCCCATGGAAATATGAGGTTGACCTGAGAGAAAAACAAGAGCAATTTGATAAGAAAATGAAAGAAGACTTGATGGATAAGGTCATCTGTGTTGATTGTGTAGCTGGGAGTTGGGTGTTCTGCGGCAGTAAGGGGATGGAGAGACCGAGGGGTGGGGTGAGAGGTAGAAACAAGACTGCAGGGGGTGTGAGAGAGAGAATGTGAGAGCTGGAGAAGGGGGATATGGAGGACGTTTTCCTGTGTATGTCTGTGAGATTGAAGTACAGATTCAAATCATGTGTTTTCTGGCTGTCCAACTCTTGTGCCTTTAAATCTGCCTCTTGGCTAGAGTTCACTATGGGGTGGGTTTCCTGGGTGGATGTATGTAGACCAGGGTTCATATACCATGACTCTTGGGCCACAAGTTCTGGACCCCACTCTTCCAGATGCCATATTTCTTGGACTGTGTGCCGTGGCTTGGAGGTCATGCTTAAAGACAAAGGCCCCATGGGTCTCCCTGGGAAATGTCCTGCCCTATTCTGCACTGTCCTTCAAATCAAAGCCTCCCTGCAGTACTGTGCCACTGCCATTTTAAAAACTTCTGCACTCTTCTTACTCCTTTAAAATATGTCAGTATCTCCAGCCCAGCTATAGGACTGATGAAGTCAAATCAGCATTCTTTAATGTTCATGGATCCTGCAAAGATATCTAATTCATTGCTTTAAATAAGCGTATTTTCTTTTCCCCAAAGCTTTGATCCTCCCCTGTGAGGCTCCAGTGATGAAGAGATTGGCTGTGTCACTTTGATGACTCATTTAATTTCCAGTTACACGAGGGGAATGTACAAATCCAAGGCAAGGATGAGATGCAGATTCTGATTGAGGAACTGAAACTTCACAAGTGATTCCAGGGCAGCTCTAGGCCATGGCTATGGGCTGGTAGTTATGACCTTGGCTTTGTGTATGGTAGGGTGGGCCAAACAGCATGACCCAACTATTATGCATATCTAAGTAGAGCTGAGAAATTTCCTAAGGGACAGTGGATTTATTAAATCTTGGAATCAGGACAAGCTCTGTATCTCTCCAGTGGCGTGCCCTGCCCAGAGATAACCTTGACTATGCCAAGATTGCACATAGCCGCACCTTGCTTGTGGGGGCTGTCACAGAAAGGCCTTGTCTGATGTGGCAAGAAGATGTTTGATTTTCTAGAACTTTCCTTCTCCATCATGCTGTATTTTATATTAGAGGGCATTATGTAGCGCGAGCCACACTACACCTATAGGCTGGATTGTCTGAGCAGAATTCTGGGTCAGTCCATGTCGTTGAAACTCCTCTGAGCCCCAGCACCTTGTGCGCAGTGGTGTCGCTGCCGTCAAACCCAGGACTGAGGATCTGGCTAGGGGGCTCATGACTGGAGTAGCTGCATCGGCTACTCAGGGAGGTCAGCAGTCTGTGATCAGGTATAACCTGAGTCATTTGTGTAGTTTTGCTATGACCTGAAGCAAACATTCCTCAAACTGCATTTTATACCCCGAGTTTTCAGTAGTAGAGGCAATCTGAGGTCAGCTCCACCTATAGCGTTTTCACAGTGATTTCTTTAATGCACCAACTATGCCGAAGTGAAAACAGGGAAGATGACTTGTCTGTCCGTCTGACATGCATTAGTTGAGCAGTGTGCCTCTCAGGACCCAGCCCTGGTACTGGTGTGCAGTGACATGCATTAGTTGAGCAGTGTGCCTCTCAGGACCCAGCCCTGGTACTGGTGTGCAGTGAGGAGAAACACACAGAAACTCTGGCATCAGTGTCAGTTCTAATCTAGTGGAAGGGGACACAAGCGAATGGATAAATATAAAGTGTGTGGTGCTGTGAAGTTCATGAACACTGTACAAAGAGAGAGAAGCTGGGGTGGGGGTGGTAATCAGAGCAGGTCTCAGAGAGGTGACATGGAAGCCAAGACCTGATTATAAGTCCCATCCTGGGCTGTGCCTGTGGTGACACTCCTCCTACATTACCCTTTCTTTTCTGACCTTCAGTCTCTTGCCTGTGAGCCCTTGCATTGCTATTCCCTCTGCATGGTTCTCTCATTGCCTCTCATCCCCATTTTGATTAACCAACAGCTACTCATCCTTTGGGTCTCAGCTTAGGCCCCATTCTCCTGGACAGCCCTTCGTGACCTTGAGTCTGGAAGGGGTGCCTCTCCCGGGTAATGGTCTGCACATCCCACACTTCCCTTATCATGGTGTTGAGCTTTCTTGTTTTCCTCCTTTGTGGGGCTGTGAGTTCCTGGAGAGTGGGGATTGTGAATATCTCACTCATTCCTCTATCTCCAGCATCCACCCTAAGTGTGGCCGGCTCACTTAGACATGTGCAAATGAGTGCTGGATGAGACTGTGGCTGCTACAAAACTCGGAGCTGAGGGGAGGAAGGGAACCCCATGTGGATTACAGGAAACCTGATGGTGCATGCGGATAATTCATCACTCTCAGGTTTGGGAAAAGCAGTGTAGACTAAAACAGCATCAAGAGTGATGCCCCTTCCCCCTGGCTTTGCACTAGCAGGAATGTTTCATGATTTCTGACATAGGAAGGCAGCACTATTTTTGTGTAGATTCTCACACACTTTTGTGACTCCTAATCTTTTCCATTGTGCATCCAGGTAGCCAAAAAGTACATGACTACCTAACTGTGTTAGACCAAGTAAGTCATGTGTAAGGATGTATGATAAACATACCCCTCTCCTTTCCCTTGTCATGATGGGCCTGATGGGAGGGGATGGCCCAGAGGGAGGGGAGACCCCAGGCCCCAGAGCTCACTCAAACATGCAGCTTTGTAATGAGGTGATTTGTCATTCCTTAAACTGCTGAGCAGGAACTGCACAAACAGCTGTGTGGCCACGGCCGTCATGTGGGGACCTCTCACACCTCAGAGAACCCACAGAGTGTCCCATTGGTGTGGTTATGTTTTATTGCTGTCTTTCCTCCTCTGGAGAGTTTTGCTAAGAAAAATGAATTATATTTTGTTGTATAGAATTAAAACTCCAAATGAGAAGCTTAAGCTCTGTATTAGTGCAGTATATTAGGAAGTGAGGAAAATCTGAATAAATAGAATTTTCCGGCTGTTAGCAATGGATATATGCTTCTGGAAAATGTGCGGTCCCAGTGACTCTTATGTGACCATTGGACAGGGCATTTCTAGCATGTTGTCCTGTCCTGTGTTAACACTGCTTACCATATAACACAGAGGAGAGGCTTGCTTCCATGTGTCAAACCAGTTCTCTCTCTCTGAACATTTATAATATTAAACAGAAAGAGTTTATTCTTTAGGTTGTGGCAGCAAATCAATGTATGACTAACAAAAGCAATCATGACAACAAAAGTATTTATTGATATAGAAAGCTTTCCATCACATAATATGGAAAAAATACATCATAAAATGGCATATATACATATGTTTAACATAGAGAGACCATCAAGAACACACATCAAAATATAATTGTTTTTTGATGGGGGAATGGCAGGTTGGTGGAATTATCACCAGATTTTCTATTGTGATTACCTGTCATTTTTTTCAATAAGCAATTATTCGTTTTGTAATACTGACAAAGCTACAGTGAAATAGTCTTTGGAATTGAGTAAGTATAAGCTCTTAATGCCACCTTATTAGACTAGATGGACATGCTAATAGTCCCTCTAGATTGTAGCCATTGGTTAAGTTACCATTAGATAGAAAACCATATGTGTTGACACCGATACACAGCACTAGTGTGTGGGGTCATTCTGGGGCTCTGACACCCTCACAGTAAATGGTCATATGTGCTTGTGGAGCTGAGGAATGGAAGCTTTGGCATATTCATGTTAATATTGTATACATTTCTAGACATCTAAAGTGATCTAGGAAATGAAGTGATCGGGCCTAGGGATGCACTGTTCCAGGATTCTGAAATCACCAATCTATGTATTGGGCTCTGAGGATGCAGTGGTCATTTATACCTTCATGAGCTTATAGTGTAATGATTTATAAGATATCAAACAAGTAAATATTTATACTCCACAAATGTGATAAGTGTCATGAAAAACGAAACAGGTTGCAAGGTGGAAGAATAAGAGACATCACTTTCTTTAGCAATTAGCCTTCTCAGATAAGCACAGACTTTCAGTTTGACTTTTTTAAAAATTTTTTCACCAATGAAATCTGGTCATTATTTGCTAGATCACAAACCATATCATGGTAGTTAGCATTATTTGTGCTTATAAATTAAAATCTGTTATCAAATAGCGAGAAATGTACATGAGAATAGGACTTTTATTTCTGAGGGCAAATTTACTTTGTGATGAAACAGCTTTATACCAAAGGACATGGCTTAATCTGATACTAAAGTAATTTTTATTAAAAAAAAGAGATTGATTAGGGCTTCAAGTTAGTCGGACTTAGAAATGTGATTCTAGTTATGAGATACAAATTGCAGACTTTCTGTGAGAAGAAATCTTACTTGTGTCATGGAAAAGGTGCCAGTCTGACTTTGCCAGGTTCTTGGCTCTTGTCATGGCAAGAGGAGCAGCTGTTGACCTTCCTGGAGTAAAGCCCTCCCTGTGGCAGGGTCAGAATCTTTCCTCTGTACAGGAAGAGGTAGACTTTCCCCTCACTGTAGCCTATGATGATGCTAGGCAGTGGTTTTGGTCACAGAATAGAATGAGAAGTTTGGGTTTCTGGGTCATTTTAAACATGAGAACAGGGTTCTTAATGGGTAAATGTCTTGAGTTGAGATACTTAACAGTAAGAGCAGATAATGTTTTTTAGGAAGTGTTCATGTTACAGAACCCCAGCCTACACTGTTCTGGAAGAGCTGTGGGGTCAGATTGCCTGTCCTCAAGAAGCATGACTCCAAATACAAAAGTTCGGCAGAAAAGGAAAGGGGTTCATTCAAAAGTTTTACAGATTCAGAATAATGATGAGTTCCTGCTGTTAAGTCCCTCTCTCTTTAAAACACCTGAAAACAGTGCCCTGGCTGCTTTGGCTCAGTGGATTGAGTGTTGGCCTGTGAGCCAAGTGTCGCTGGTTCGATCCCAGTCAGGGCACATGACTAGGTTGCATGTCAGGTCCCCAGTTGGGGACACAAGTAAGAGGCAACCACACAGCAATGTTTCTCTTGCTTTCTTTCTCCTTTCCCTTCTCTCTAAAAATAAACAAAAATATTATTAAAAAAACAACAATAACAACAACAACAAAAAAAACCACCTGAAAACACATAGTCCTGCCTTCCCCTGCCAAACCATGCCAGTTTCAGAATATGGCAGTCAGAGGTACCGTCTTTCAGAAAAGCGGAAGTCTGTGGCTCAGCATTCCCAGTCGCAGTTCAACATTCCAGGCATCTCCTTCTAATCTGTGCTTGGTTATGTAGGTCCCCACAATTCCAGCCTCATCAGCTGTGCCACTGTGTTCTCCAGGCAGGTTTCCCAATGGGCCTCCTCTTTCTTACTTCATCTCTAATTCAAAACTGAATGACAGACTTCTGGCCAAGATGGAGGCCTAGACTGACATGCTCTGTCTCCCTCCACAACTAAGAAGGACTACAACTACCACAAAACCAGCAATAACCAGAAGTCCCAGAAAGTAAATGGAAGTCCAATGTATGAAGTTATAAAGAAGTGGTGTTCATCCGGACAGGTAGGAGGGCGAAGCCAGGGAGGAGAGGTCAAGCTGTGCTGTCCACAGCAGCAGCAGCAGTGGTAAGCACAGACACCTGTATTTAAGGAGAGGTGAGAAGAACCTCAGGAGCACCCCTGGCTACAAACCAGATCTGTCAGCTTGCGATTCCAAAGCTGGGGAAGGCAGACCTCCATTGCCTTGGACTGTGAGGCCCGGAGAGGGTAGGGACAAAGGAGGAAGTTCCCGGTGTCTCAGCGGAGAATGAATGGCAGGAATCCATCTTGGACCCCACCCCTGCAGAAAATGCCACAGCGTGGTGAGGCGGGTAGCCCAGTTGTGATGAGTGCATGGGGCTCCGCCCCCTATAGTGTAGGAGGTGTGACAGCCCTGCCCAGGAAGCAAAGGTAAACACAAAACTGTTCAGGATGGTACAGATCATGATAGAGATCCCAGTGACGCAGCTGACCAGACAGCAAATTTCTAATCTAACGAAGCAGCAGATAGGAAATCTCTCTGAGGCACAGTTCAGAGCTTTGGTTATAAAAATGCTTACAGACTTAACAGCAGATCTTAAACAAGACAGGGAAGGAATGAAGGCTAGTCCTGCTGAAATGAACAAAAACACATATGAAACTAGTGGTGAGGACAAGAATAGCAGGGATCAGATAAATAAATTGGAACATAGGGAAGGAACAGTCAACCAGTGCAGAAAGAGGAAACAAAAAGTGAGGAAAATGAGGAGAGGCTCAGAAACTTATCAGACAGCTATAAGCCGGCCAACATCTGAATTATAGGGTTGCCAAAAGGTGAAGAAGAAGAAACTAGAAACTGAAAAATTATGTGAAAAAATAATGAATCAGAACTTCCCTAACTTGGGGAAGGAAATAGACTTGCAGGTCCAGGAAGCACAGAGAGTTCCAAAAAAAAACTGGACCCAGGGAGGACCACACCAAGACACATTGTAATCAAAATGTCAAAAATTAAGGATAAAGAGAGAATCTTAAAAGCAGCAAGAGAGAAGGGAATTATGTACAAAGGGGTCCCAATAAGACTGTCAGCTGATTTCTCAAAAGAAACTCTGCAGTCAAGAAATATTCAAAGTAATGAAAAGCAAAAACCTATAACCACGATTACTCTATCCAGTGACACTGTCATTCAGAATAGAAGGGCAGAGAAAGTGCTTCCAGGACAAAGTAAAACTGAAGGAGTTCATCAGATCCAAACCACTGTTATAGGAAATGTTAAAGGGACTTGTTTAGGAGAAAGAGGATCCAAACTATGAACATTAAAATAAAAACTGTATCACAACAACCAACAGCTGAAGCTAGGGAACCGAAACAAAGACAAACAAAGTAGGCAATGAGAGTGGGAAAAGAATTATTGGTATGGGGAACATTATGGGGGGAGGTCAGTGGGGAGGAGGAAGGGGGGAAAGGGAGGGAGATGATGCAGGAATTAAGAAGCATAGTAGGAGGGAGTGGAGTAGACAGGAAGATGTTGAGAAGAACTATATACATGACCAATGGTCATGGACTAAGGGTGGGGACAACTGGAGGGAAAGATGTCACTGGGTGGAGGGGAACAAAGGGAAAAGAAATTGGGACAACTGTAACAGCATAATCAATAAAGCATATTTTAAAAAAGAAAAAGAAGAACAAAAACTGAATGGCACCTTCTTTCACATCAGACTTCAATGGTGGATGGTGGGGACCTTCTTCATCCTTTCAAAACTACATGGCCCCTTCTTCATCTGTTCTAGCCACATGACCCCTCTATTGTCTTTCAGACCATATGGGCCCTTCTTCATGGCTTCCCCCAATTTTAAATGCTGACCTGGAGTACCATACCTCATTGTAATGAAAAGTGTCTTAAGCTGTATCACCCACCCTTTTACTCAGGTGGTCCCACTGCTTCCCTTCAGGAAAGGCTCAGCTATCACCTTGTCATTGTTATGCAAAGTATCTTAAACTGTATCATCCACCCTTTTATAGTCCTTTTACCCGGGCCATAGCCCACCTATTATTTAGCTACCAGCCTGGCATAGATATGTAAAGTACCTTAAAAGCTGTATTATCTCCTTCCCCCATCCCCAAAACCATGGGCTATGGGGAAAGAAATTGCTTTAGTGGCTTAATCTATGTACCCGTCTTTCATCGTACAGAGTAAGGTTCTGGGGGTATGATTTAATGTTTCAGATCTACTGTTATCAGAAAGCAATTGTGGTGTAAGTTTTCTATAATTCTATAATTAGTTTAAAATAAATCTACTTAAGGAAAATATCTTCATTGTAAGGATATTGAATACACTCTGAGCAGTAAACATCTCTGTCACAATTTCAGTGTGAGAATAAATTCTAAAAAATCAATTCAGTTGTATGAAATCTCCTTTAATACAAGTGCTTGATAAAAACAGTCATCATATTGCCTGCTTTGGTAGTTTTTCTACTCAGAACTAGAGGAACATGTTCATTGCAGCATTACCGATGCAAGTAAAAGATGTTTCCAAATAAGAGATTGGTTAAATAAAGGCACTTCAATATCATGGAATACTATACAACAATAACAATTACAGTGTCAAATACATTTAATATTAGTAATGCTCTTGATACATGGAAAAAGTAGGTCATAAAGGAGTATGTGAACTAAATATATACCTGTATATTCAGGAAAGTAGAAAACATTCTGATAGGCTGTGTACCAAAATACAAATTGTTGTTTATAGTAGTGTGTGGGTTATGAGTGATCTTTATTTATATTTTGCTTATGTTAATTTCCTAAGTTACTGCCACAAACATGTATTACCTGTTTAAAAGGAAAAATATCACCTCCTCATCAATACACAAACTTAAAAAGCACTTACAGGAATGATTAATATTCTTTATCTCAGGCAGAAAAAATGACACGTCCATATGTAAACATTGTCTGAACGTTGTCTCTTAAAAATAACTCTTAAGGTTTCTTTTTCTTGAAATATATCTTTTTTTTCCTTTGACTTTTGTTCTTATTGCTGAAAGCTTAAACAGTTTGTCAGCAACTCCTGTCATTTTAGCCATTGATGTTTTATGTCATAAGTGATCTGAATATATAATCTTTTAAAAGGAAGGGTAAACATTAATTACCACGGACCATAAAAAACTGTACCTCTCCCCATTGCCACAGAACAGAATCTGGTTGGAGCAATTAGTTTTTTGTAATTTTTGTCCACAGGGTACATGTTTACTTGTTATGGCTTAGTGGTATGTTTCTGACATTTCCTAAAACCCAAATTATGATCTATCCCTGGAGCAAGGGATGTTTTGTGGAGGTAGAAAGAGAGGGTGCTGGACAAATTTGTAAAAATGTCTATGGAAGGAACATCTACATTCATTCATTTATTCCTTCATACATTCATTACTTACTCAACTATTGAGTGAGTTCATGTTATGTGCAGGACTCTGTGTTGGATACTGTGAAACATAATACAATCTGGGAAGGAAGATAAGCATGCAGGTAATTAGTAGAGTGATTATTGACCCCAAAAATAAAGTTAAAAAAAAGCATTAGTTTAATAAAGAGGACAGAAAAAATCCTTCACATATAAGATCAATTGATTTCAACAAGAGTGCTAAGACCATTCGATTAGGAAAGAAGAGTCTTTCCAACAGACAGTTCTGGGACAACTGGAATGAAGTTGGATCCTTATGCCACACCAAATATAAGGACTAACTCAAAATGCATTGAAGACCTAAAGGTAAGGGCTGAAACTATAAAACTGTTAGAAGAAAACATAGTGTTTGCAACCTCAGATTTGGCAATGGATTTTTGAATATAATAACAAAAAACATGAGCAACAAAATAATACAGTGAAATGTTACTACATACCTAGGAGAATGGCTCGTATTCTCTCCTTCCCTCAAAAAATCCAAACAACAAAATCTGACAATGCCCAGTGTTGGTGAAGATGCAGAGCAAATGGGACTATGATACATTGATGGTAGTACTGTGAAATGGTGCAGCCACTTTGGAAAACAGTTTGACAGTTTCTTAGAAGTTAAGCATATATCCATTATATGACCTGCCCATTCCACTCCTAGGCATTTACTGAAGAGACAGAAAAACTTGTGTTCATGCAAATACCTGTGTCTGAATGGTCATAGCAGATTTATTTATAATAGTGAAAACCATGGAAGAGTGGTGAGGTCTATGATGGGAAGAGTTGGGGTTTATAAGATTCTGTGGTTATGATGGAGGCTTCCCCTGGTTGGGAGTGCAAGGAGGCCTTTGTGAAGGAAGTGGTGCCCCAGGATAGGTCTGCCTTGGATGAGACAGGTATATGATGGGGGAGTGTGGAACAAAGAGAGCGTTTCAGATGTAGAGTGAACTCTGTGGGACCTTCCTTCTCAGGTTCCAGGAATTATTGGGCTTTGACAGAGAGGAAGGAATGCAATGTGGCTGGAGCACAGGGGTAAGATGGGTGTGATGATGGATGAGGGAGAGGCTGATGGGGTTTAGGTGGAAGAGATCCCATGGGCTGTGTCTGCCTTTGTCTAGCCTTGGAAGGGTATGAGTTCTATGATGCACATTGCAGGAGCCTGATGGAGGGAGGACTGGATGGGGCCTAAGGCATTGAGGTAGAAACATGAGTGTGAATTGGACTTGGTGGTTGGGATGGTTAGAAGTAAACAGATTTCAGCAAAATCCAGACGGAAGATGCAACCAGACCTTCCTTTCCCCAAAGATTTCTTTTGCTTTTGCTTTCCCTCCCTTTCTCTCCCTTCCCAGCAGCCCCAGTGCAGCCATTTCACAGGAGGGTACAGTCAGTCTTGCTGCTTTCTCTTTTCTCGCCCTTGCCCACATCGCACAGACCCAGGTCTGCTGGAAAGGGAATGTTACTAATGTAAGATGGATAGGTTTGGCCACAGGGAACTCTGCATTTCCCAGGGTAACATTTGTCGTTATTTTAAATCATCGAGACAGCATTTAAGTGAGAACAGGGATCCATGCATGCTTTTATTCAATGTGTTTTCCAATTGCTGGCATTATCCTCTAATAATGGGATGTGTGCTCGATATGATACAGAGGCCACTAGGCTGCAGAGCAGTCATTAGCTTTACCTCAAAAATAAAAAGGGAGGCTGCTGTTTGAATAATGATCCCTGGCTGTTTTCTTTGTACATGGGCCATTTCCTTAATTAGGTTTCAAGCTTCATCTCTCTTGTTTTTAACTAAAAAGCCAGGAGAGAGAGAGAGAGACAGAGAGAGAGAGAGAGACAGACAGAGAGAAAGAGAGAGAGAGAGAGAGAGAGACAGAGAGAGAGAGAGAGAGACAGAGAGACAGAGAGAGACAGAGAGACAGACAGAGAGACAGAGACAGAGAGAGAGAGACAGAGAGAGAGAGAGAGAGAGAGAGAGAGAGAGAGAGAGAGACAGACAGACAGACAGACAGACAGAGAGTACTTGTAGAAAAAGGAGAGGAATCTGTTCCATGCAAAGTAAGGGGCAAATGAGTACAACAGCAGATCAGTGGACACTCCAGTGATCAAGCTGACTTAGGGAGAGCTGGGCTTGTATCTGGGCTGAATTCAGTCTCCTTTGGGGTCAGGGGACCTTTGTACACACCCCAGCAAATACCTCCCCCACTTCCTATCCAGACTTTGTGATCCACATCTCAGAGTTTATCTCTAGGATCACCTTTTCCTTCATTCTACCTTGAAGTGACCGTGGCAGCATTATCTCTCAAACCCAGGAGTCGGACAGCCTGGGTTTGAATCCTGCCCTGCTGTGAACCAGCTCAGAGACCTTGGGCCAGCCAGGGCCTTCCTCGCAGCCCCGGGTTATTCTCTGGTAAAACGGAAGTGATAATAGTAGCTTCTTTGCATGGTGGCTGTGGGATTAAACTACTTACTATGTGAAGCACTGAAAGCACTGCATGGCACGAGGTGAGTGTTCAGTTAAGCTCAGGGCTGCTGCGGCTGCTGTGGTTATTATTGTTATTATTATTAGACTCTGAGGGAGAGTCCCAGCAGAGCATTTAGGACAGATGGAGTATTGTTATTTCCTAACCCAGTCCTTAGTGAGGGGAAGGGAGCAGCATGTTGGAGCTATAAATTACAGAGAACATCGACAACCTCATTTATTTTCCCCCAGAATATCCGTTTTTCTTACCTGCTGTTTTTAACTTCTGAGATCCCTGAGATGCTGAAGATGGTGTCCTCTTTTGAGTCTACTGCATATAGTAGGAAATCACTTTGAAGTTAGCCTGAGACCTTGGTGCATACATTCCATCTTCTCAGATCAGAAGACTTTGTGAATTAATGTTGAATGTTAAAAAAAATGTTAAAAGCTGGACAAAGGGCAGGACCACAAAACAGCTTTCCTGACTTACCTAGGTGAGAGCTCTTCTTCTTTATTCCCTCAGCAATCCTCCCTCCTCACTGCCCTCCTGCTGCCCCTAGCATAGTATGTGGAGATTAAACCCAGAATCTCTTTCATTTAGAACTCGGATTGTGATCCATGGACCAATAGCATCAGCATCATCTGGGACTTGTTAGAAATACAGAACCTTTAGCCCCACTTCAGATCTGAATCAGAATCCTCATTGTAATAAAACCCCTCATGAGATTTATAAATGCATATTAAAATGTCAGGTGCTGCGATGTCTCCCACTCACTGGGAGGATGGACCAATGAGTCAAAGAGTAAATACCAGTTAGGTGGCCCATAGTCTTGCCCTGGGGAATGAGGGAGCTTCCTACAGGCAGTGGCCCTTGGTCAGGGTATTGACTAAGGAGGAGAGTTGGCTGGGTAGAGAGAGGGGTGTGGGCGAATTAAGGGAGAGAAGGACTTTCCAGAGAAAGAACAACAGATGCACAAAGACAATGATGGCAAGATAATTTGACCTGCCTCCACTTTTCTTGACTTGGTATTTATTGTTTCCTGGACTCTTTTTAGCTTTTACACAGGGCATGTGCTTGGGTCATCTGAAATAATTTTTGAACAAGGCAGAAGCACCTTGCTTCCCAAACTCTGGTATATAAAACGTGGACTTATATATTAGACACATGGAGAGGCATTATTGCTTTACAATGATTTGACTCAATTTTCAGATTGTTTCCTTGAGAATAAAAAAACAAAAATATGGGTGGGTTTTAAATTCCTCCGTCTGGGTCTGCACCTACACTCTGCCATTTGTGGAAGGAAACTGGGGCAAGTTTATAGCATCTGAGGCTTAATCTGTGACATGTAGCTTTGGAAATTTCACTTAATTGTTGGGAAAACTTGGTTTGTAATAAGTCGTGAAAAGCATGCTACCTGACCTTCACCTATGTGGCTCCATATATTTTTTAAAGTCAGTGCCTTATAGCCTAACTGAAACTTAATAAAGGTGGGGAGGAGGGGGCAGCTGCCCTAATTCTCTTAGCAAGGAGAGGGTTTGCACAAGGGCCTTACCCTGGAGAGCATC
Source organism: Furipterus horrens (assembly GCF_987537825.1). Lineage (NCBI taxonomy): Eukaryota > Metazoa > Chordata > Mammalia > Chiroptera > Furipteridae > Furipterus > Furipterus horrens. The sequence goes on along the minus strand of NW_028327177.1, from coordinate 96,574,302 downwards.
TTCAGTCCTCTGTACATCATGCTTTTAAGGTTAGGTTTCATTTTCTGTTTTTGGTTGATATTACAATTTTTTTCTTTTACTCTCCTTTTTTTCCTGGTTAGCCTTCTGTAGCCCCCCACTGTGTTTAATGAAAGATGAATGGATTAAAGGAAGCATGGTAATAGCAAGGAAATGGAACAGCTCAAAAAGCGTTCAGTTAATGAGAGAGACCAGGGAACACAAAATGAATGCAAGGAAAGGCAGATAAATGCAGGGCTCCTTTATTAAGTGCAATTCACCTTGAATTCAAAAAAGGGAACTTTTTCAGTAAAGCATAAGTGACAAGATTTGAAAAGAGTCCCCCAGGGAAAGAGGATTAACAAAAGGAGACGTTATAGAATGAAATAGAAGTGAATTAACAAATCGATTTTCTGTAAGGACTAGGAGACACAAGATTTATTTGGAAGATAAATATTTGGTAATTGAAACCTGTGTTTTGTTGTGATTTTTACCCAGTAAAGCTATGCCCTGGGTGAAAATCTTATGGCTGATGAACACAAAAGGGTATACATTCTATAAAAAGGCTGCCAGATCCCTTTCTTTCTCTGCATTTATCTCTGTATGTCTCAGATGTGGTTTTTTTCCACTTTAGTAATTTAAAGAATTTGCCCTCTAATCAAAAGAGTTAATGAGAATAATTTGGAATAGAAGCTAAAATAATTTTTTTAATCAGGGAAATTCCTTTTAATAAGAGCCTTGTACTAGATTTTTGTTCCTCTCACTTTTAGCTCTCTGCATTTCGCCTGAATTCCATGAAAACATTTCTGTCTGTTTCAGAGGAGTGTCCTGGGACTCATCTTCTTTGTTGATAGCAGAACATGGCAGTTTACCTGATGGAGGTTTTATAGGATGTGATGTCCTGTCACCAGGTGATAGACTTGATGAAAAAATGCCATGGACAATCTCTGCCACATGGCCCATTCTCTGAAATGGCCCTTGCCTGGATTCCCATATCTGACCCTTCCAGAGAATGTTGGATTATATTGTTTGACTCATTAATTCACAAAGGATTATTGATTTTCTGATGATCTACAGCCTCTTCACCTTCAGGATATAGGTTGTGCTGCAGAATGGAAAGGGGATGACCATGTGTGTCACCTCTCCTGACCTAATAATTTCAATCTCCCACTATTTTATATCCATACACCTTTCTTGCTCTGTTTTTCTATTAATCAAGGAAATGGGTGTCTGATTATATTAATTTGTCTATTATTATGCTGCTCTCTGGGTACTGGTGTTACCAATAATGTCACCATCATCAGTACTTATATCTGATGGTCCATTGGGTGAATGAGTCTGTTTATATTAAGTTGTAATTATTTATGTTCACATATAGGAAAAAGGGAAAGAGAAAACATTTAACAAATATACAGATTGTAATTAAAGATATAATTATACAAGTTTTATACATATATTATAATTTTAATGAGAATTTTTTAATATTATTAAAATTGCAAAGGTACTGCATTTATTAGTTAAGGTTTTCCAAACAAAACTTGGTTATTTTACCCATTGAAATAGTCCTTAATTGTCTGTACTTGTTCTAGTTTTCTTTGTTCTCCAAATTTATCTCTCTGTACCTCATAAAACATAGCATGAACACATGCACACATGGACACACATGTCTTGGGGAGGGGGGTAGAGAAGGAGGATCAACCCATGTTTGGAAAAGATGAATCATGACTCAAGCAGACAGAGATATTTCTTCCACCTGACCATTGTTAAGATTCTTTATGTAGATTACAGAATATGTAGGCAACTCTAACAGCTCTTGTCTCACTTTGTCGTTTTTTTGATTCCAGGTCCAATGTACCAAACTCAGATTTACTGGAAACCCTGAGCATTGTATTCAATTTTATATCAAAACTGTGTACTTGAACAGCACATTCTCCTCTCCCTGGTGAAATCTTTCAGTCAGGGCGTCTAGCCTTACCATTTCTCTGCTGAGAACAATTCCAACATTGATAATGTGGCCTCTGGGGAGTTAAATATCCATGTGAGAGCTAAGGAATGGAGATCTGAAGTGGTTGGTATGACTCAGGAGTCTGCTTTAAGAAAACTTTGGTTTGTGGAGAGGATTATCTAACATGTCTTTCAGGCACTTACAAAGTGTTTTTTTTCCCCCAGCAGAATATGTTTCTCAGAACATTACTAAGCTTGCATGGAAAAACTCTGAAGGGCCCTAAGTGCAGAATGGAAACAGCACTTGATGGATCTTCCAATCCTCAGTCTTGAGTTAGTTCATTCAGGCTATTCACTAAAAGCATCACTGCAGCTGAGCATGCACTCTTCATCCATATGCACATCTTCCCACCTACCAGGACCTTTTAATAATTTTCAATACCCAACATGAGCTGGTCTTTCACACAGGAGGAGACTGTGCCCTTGTCCCCATGAGCTATAGGCTGGTTTATTCTTTTGTGGCTGATCTCCATGATCTTGTTCACTCCTCCTTCATCCATTTCTCTCTTTCTCCTTCACCCACAGAGGGGCATTTACTTGGGCTTGGTTGTGGGATTCATTTTTCTCTTTTCCTGCTCTCATCCTCCTTCTGCCTCTGTCCTCCATTATTATGAACAATCTCATTCATGTTAAGTGCTGTCTTTATTCCACAATCCTCCTATCTTAGGGTGTGGGACTATGCCATTCACTTTGCCTACTAGTCTTTTCCCTTCAGTCTCTTGCTCTCCTCTCAGCTCATCCTTTCAGATTCTGTTGTAACAGCAATTTCTCAGAGAGGCCTTTTCTCTCAATCAAATCTGGGCCCCCCTTGGTTGAGTCATACCACTTGATGCTACTTCTCACTGTGTACAATGACATGTGCATTCTGTGCTTTATTTGGTTAATCTCTCCCTGATAGTTCAGCTCTGTGAGCAGGGGGAGTCTATTGTTTTTAATGTCTGGAGCAGTCCTTCACTTAGCATAATATGTATCTGGCACACAGAATTTCATAAATATTTATTAATACAATCTATGGATGACTTGATTCTATAGTCTGCCCTGACAGTATCATGACCTTGTTGAAATGATTGTTTTCTTCTAATTATGCTTGATTTCCTAATGGATGCTGTTTTGTTGGTTTGTTTCCTAAGAAGAAATTGATTCAGAAGATTTCCTCATTGTACTAAAGAATTACACGTATGAAATCTCTCATTGGGGCCATTTTCAAAAGCCTAATTTTCATGGGAGAGTGTGTTTACATATTTGCATTGTGCTATGAAATGTATTGCTGCAGTCTGTGCAGTTTGGTGGCACTTCTGAAGTTTCAAATTATGATGCCCACAGCCAGGGTCTTAGTTCCTGCAGTCCCAGCTTTCTTAGTTATTTGGAGTAGCATGTATCTCTAGACTTGTTATGAGAAGACAGTGCTGTGTGAGACACTCAGCTAGCTCATAGAAAATGCTCAGCAATTGTCAGGTGCTCTCATGGTGGATTAGGTGATTGATTTGGAATGGAAAGTCAGTTCTTCTGCTGCCAGCCTCATTAGTGACTTCATGTTCTCTGCTCTGGGAATCCAGGAACTCTTCTTTTTATCACCATTTGTTGGTCCTCACACCAAGAAGCCTTGACCGTACAACTTCCCTGTCTCTGGAGGTTCCTTGAATTTTTGTCCCCATGCAGCTCTCAGCTCATCTGTTTCCCGGGGTGCCTGCTCTATACCCACATGGAGCTGCAAAGTGTGGCGGGGCCAGCAGCTGCTCAGAGCTGATTCTGCCCAGGGTGCAGTGATGGGTGCTGATGGAGAATGCAGAGAACACAGAACTGCTCTGGGCTCTGCAGCGATCAGACCAAACCTGGGGGTGTGGTTGGAAGATGCAGCTCCAGGTTTGAAGAGGAACAGAGACAAATAGGAGAGTGTTTGGAAAAAGCAGACAGGGTTGGGGGAGGGGTCAGGGTCAGGTCCATGTCCTCTGAGGGCCCATGGAGATATAGTTAGCCCGAAACAAAAGGTGGCAGATAGTGCCAAGCACTGCTTTAAGCACTTGTATATAGCAACTCATATTATCCTTACAACAACCCCATGAGTTTGTCGTTATTATTACTCCCATTTCTCAGATGAGGAAACTGAGGCAGAGGATGTCTGTGACACTTTCTCCAAGGACCCATGCTGAGTAAGTGGTAGCATTGGGATTCCCATCCAGGAAGTCCATATTCTTAACCCTTATGCCAGACGGCCTCCTCTAGCTCTCTCTTAAAATATTTCAAGGCAGGATGAGACTGGTCCGTATAACTATTTGGCATAACTGCATTCTCAGGGCAGATAGTACTGGGAGGCAGAGTGAGCTCAAGTTGGGAATGCCTCCTATTGCTCAGTGCTGCCCAGCAGTGGGGCCGCAGGAGGCTCTCCCTGGAAGAGTCCAGAGCTCCTTGTCCGAGATGCCTTAGACGGAGGTTCAGATTTTTGGGGTGGGTGGGGTGGGCTTGATGGTCATTATGATTTGTGTTGTGTGCATTCAGTGTTGAAAGTGATTCTTTCACCCACACTTTTGCAACCTCTGCACTTTGGCACATTTGGCTGGATAATTCTTTGTTGTGGGAGACTGCCCGGTGCTGTGTAGGATGTATAGCAGCTTCCCTGGCTGGTACCTGCTAGATGCTGGTAGCACTCCCCTCTCCTCCCCTGCTTGAACTGTGAAAACCAAGAATATCTTCAGACACTGTCAAATGTCCCTGGGGTACAAAATGGTCCCTGGTTGAGAAACACTGCTCTAAATGTCCAACCTCTCTTCTTCATGAGAAGCCCATATTTTATTATCTCGACCATGCCCATCCCAAGGTGCCCAGGGCATTGGTGTGAGGCCCCTGGGCTTGCTGGACCCTTGAACATTCTCCTTCTTTATTTTGGTTGTCTGAAGGATGGACTGTTTTGTATTTAAGCTTTCCGGTGAAGTAATCTGAAAATATAGCCCAATGTAACATATAAGATGATCTCATGTTGATTGTAAAGAAACAATTACACTTAAAATCTTACTTTTTAAAAAAGAAAAAGATCTGTAAGGATATGAACCAAAGAGTAACACCTGGTATTTTGGGGAACTTGGATTAGGGGTTTTTGTTTTTTTCTTTTTGCTTATGTTTACCTTTTGATTGTTCTTTCTACAGCGAGAACATTTTGCTTTTATAATAAGTAAAAAGTCTCATTTTACCTTCAACTATTTTAGGAGAGTTATAAGGGGAGCTGAGAACATGGGTTCTGGAACTAGCTGGCCTGGATTTGAATCTCACTCTTACTTTTCTATTTTTCTTCATTTTAGACTTTACTTTTGCCATTTGAAAACCAATATCACAAATTTTTTTTTGAAACTAAAAAAATTTATCCAAAATTCTGTTACCATAACTCAGCCATGGTCAGAATTTTGTTTTGGTCCCTCCCAGTGTCTTTTGGTTTGTGTCTTTGCATGGCTTTAATTATAAACGCAATGCACCTCACTTAGCATCATTTCATGAATAGATTTCTGTGGTTGTACACAGTTGCATATACATTGGATGAAACTTGTTTTGTTTTTTTTCCACACAGTCATCTAGCAGCTGTGGACAATGGCCAGGCTTGTTGAATGGGCTGTTTAATATATGTCTCCAGTGATGTCTGAGTCAGTCACATTTGTCTTTGCACATTATGAGGCATTCTAAATTTCTTTGAACTTGACACTTTATATATTTTTAATCACAGAAATAATACATGAATATATGCCCTATGTGAAGAATTCTAATAACTCAATACTATACAAGGAAAAAATTATAGTTCTCATTAATTGTGCCATAAGACCCTGGCCTGAGATAAATATTGTTTCAGTTTAGTGTTTGCCCTTCCTTGATCAATTTGAGAAATTTTATTGACAGAGCCCCTAGAAAAACTCATAAGCTATAATCTAAACTTAATATAATCAGCAAAACCATCTGCTAAAATTAATTATTGCAGAAAATGTTCATAATTTGATGTATATATTTAATATACAGAAAGTTTAACTTGGATTGTAAATATGTGCTAATGATCAGAAAGTACATGTGACATAGACCAGCAGTTGTGAACAGGTATTGAATATCCTGATGCTGCATGTGAATTGGGGACAGATCAACTGTTACTATTCACACACCAGGTGACCTTTTCTGGGACCTCTTGCCGTTCTTGAGTAAGTGCATGGAGGGATGCTTAACCCATGTCCACAACCTTGGTGAGAATACAGGGGGTTATAAACCTAAGTGAGAAAAAAATAATGTCTTGTATATTCACTAACTTTTAACCAAAATTTATTACTTTTTCTTACACATGTAGGTAATAAGCCACAGCAATGCCTGTGACTTTGTTCCAGCAACAATCACAGATATTTTTGTATCATATCAGTTGATGCAGATATCTCCTTGCTGTTGGTGCTCATCCTCAACACCCATGATTACTGTGGTGAATACTCACCACTAGATCTTTTTATTTAATGCACTGATGGAAAAACACCTACAATACTACATTACAAATCTGTGCTTTAAACATTTTAAACTGAATTTCAATATAATTGGTTTTCTTCCCATGTGTTTATTATTTTGCATTTAAAATATTATTCTGCAAAGGGTCCCTGGGCTTTACCAAATGCCATAGCAACCACTCCCCCAAACCTGCTAAAATTGCCATCTTATAGGCATATCATACATGATAATCAGAACAGCACGGCTATATTGATTAATTTCCTTGTATTGCCCTAAATACATTTCGGGAGAAAAAAATACTGGTAGCATAGTTAGTGTGTGTGTGAGTATAGGAGAGAGAGAAGAGAGACAAAGATAGAGAGATTGAGATTAACATTAGTTAACATTTTTTAAAAGTCTAGGATTTTTCAAACCACCATAGGAAAAAACACGAGAAGAGAGACTCAGACTTCAGCTTTTCCTTTGCACAGTAGGAAAGGCAGGTTATTAAGCATGATCTCACCCTGGTTCTCTACATTCCCCAACAAAGAGCTAGCATCCAGCAGTATCATCAATCAGTGTCTCTGTATTCAGTTTGGAGTTGATAGAGTTAAAGATTCATTCAGATGCAGAGTCCTATCATTCATTCCAGCTTTTGGCTCTGTAAGTACAGGAACCACTTGAGCAGCTGCAAGTAGAATTAGCTCTAAGCTTGTTATGGATCTTGCAGACTCATTCATTGATCACCTTTGATTTTCAGGACATCTAGGATATAGAATTAAAATGACTTTAGTTAACCCAATTAACTTTCCTAGGGCCTGGGCAACTAATATCGTATGCTGAAGAAGGTCAGTGATGTTAATCAAATAGCAGTTTTATTTGAGCTGGGATTACGGAAATCAGACAGAAGGTCTAAGAATTGTTTATAATGTATTTCTTTCTTTGTTGCAGTACCTTGGCCTTTAACATCTGAGCCTGAGCCTAATTATGCATACAAGTGACTGGGTGATATTATCCTTTCTGTAGACTGTGACTTGATTATGCCAGCTCTAAAGTATATATCTTGCAGGTGGTTCTAAGCCAAGTTTCAATCTGAGGTTTCATCTATCTATAGTTCTTCAAGTTTTTACACTAAAGTTCAGCGGTTAAGGGCATGGACTCTGGGGCCATGCTGCCTGGGTTTGAATCCTGGTTTTGTGACAGCAGCACAGACAGCTAACAGCCCCTGGTGATTTAAGGATCTGTTTCCACAGTGCTGACTTAGAGCCTGGCTATGGCTCTCCAGCTGCTGGTTGCATTTCCCAGGCTCTCTTACACTGGGTCGGACTGTGTGGCTAGTAGTTACTTCCAGTGGAATGTGAGCACAGTTTATACAGGTCACTTGCTGGCTAAGAAGCAGGTGCTCCTTCTCCACTCCCTCTACTCCCATTTGCAGGCTGAATGCAGGAGGCTTCAAGGCCTGAGGGGAGAGCAGAGACACACATGGAAGGATCCCTCTGATGACAAGGATCCCCAGTATAGGATGGTCACATGAAATAAATCTTTATTGGGATAATTACAAGAAATAAACCTCTATTGTGTGAAGCCACTGAGATTTGGGGATATTTTTATTATAGTAGCTTCTGTCCCCCTAACTAATACAACCACTACTGGTGATGTAACCTTGGGTAAATAATTTCTCTGTGCCTCAGTTTCCTAACCTGTAAAGTGGGGGAAAATAATATCTATCTGACCCAAAGTAAGTGTTCAATAAATACTATTTGCTATTATAATAATTTACTCTTATTATTGTTGTCATTATTATCCCTCTGATCCTTGGGGAGCAGGAAGGATGAAGTATTTTAAATTGGAACATCAGAAAAAAGTGTTTGAAAAAATTAGCCTACAAAAAATAATCTCTATCAACTAGCCCAGGCTTTGTAAAGTAATGTTTTATTATTTATAGTTTGGCTGTAGTTAAATTGGTTGATGTATGTAAAACACACTCATAAATGCACACAGACCTGCAATCATTATTTTGGGTTTTAGTGTTGTGAGGATATATGGACAACATAACTATTTGCATTTCAGAGCCTCAGATCCCCCCATACAATAGTCCAGAAAATACCCAGGAATTGAATTTTTTAATAAGCACTGACCATTTGATTTTATTCAGTGGACAGATGAATTTCCCAACTTCAAAGCAGTATGTTAACCCACGATGCTAGGGGAAGGATGGTTGTACCGACAGCTGGTTTAGTAGCCTGCCTCTGACTTAATTTCCCTTATATAAAACAGGAATGTAATCCAGCATTCACAGTCAATTTTACCACCATAGAGCTAAAATTTATCAGTGACATTTGTCCCATTGACTGTGTTGAACAGTAAAAGCTTATGAGACTTATCAAGATCAAAAAAAAAAAAAAAAAAAAAAAAGAGTGCAGACAGTGAAACAGGAGAGGAGAGATAGTCATCTTTTCATTCAACACCTGGCAATCAGGAAGGAGTAGAAATCCGTCAGGGAGCAACTACTGCAGGACCAGCTGCTTGGAAGGGCAGTCTCCCTGGAACGTGACTGTGGAGGAGCGCTCTACACAGCCAGCTGGGAACAAGGGCTCCAGGGACAGGGGGGCCGGGGACCCTGATGATTCTTGGAATAGTGCTCTCTGAGGTGAGTACCAGAAGGCACCTTGATAAGTAATTTAGACCTCACTGCTCTCCCCCACTCCCAGCTGGAAGTTCTTAATAACTTCTGCCCTCAATGGTGGTCCATGTCCATGCTGTGAGAACAAACTACTTTCATGGTGATGTTCCAAATTCTTCCAGTGGCCCCCAGCTGCCACAGTCCTGCAGAAGTTGGAGTCCAGCTTCTCCCTGCCTCCTCTCTATTCCTTGGGTTGTAATTTAATGCCCTGTCCTCTTCTCTGTTCTGTCATTTCTAAAGGAAGGTTTCTTCTTCTGCAAATGATCTCTTGTTCTGATGGCTTTGACAATGAAAAACTGCATTCTTCAAGGATTTTTTTCAAACCTAACTAGATCTGGAAGAACACTGTATTCAATTTTGGATGTCTTTTTTTGTTTTTTTTTAATTTTGACCTTGGAGACACATGTTCAGAATACCTGTGTGAAACAATTATTTGTACAAAATGGCACTTTCCATTTTCAAATGTTAAAATATCCTTTTGTGACCTGCAGTTTCATGAATTTAGTTAAGTTTGTTGTTGTTATGATTAAGAAGTGTTCCTAACATCAGCTTAAAGGATTTAGAAATATATTTATTTGGAAACATAATTGCTTTGGAGTGTTGTATTTTGAAGTGACACTTCTGTATGCAATGATTGAGTCGAGAGGAATACTAAGTACATTTATGTCATAATAAGAAAATGACACTACTAAACGGAAAAATCCAAGAATTGTAGATGATTAGCTTTTATGGCAACATCTTTAGTAGCATATCTAAAAACTGTTGTTGCCTCCTCCTCCCCGACCTCCAATATAGCCTTCTGTCAGCCAATTTCTGCCAGAAGGGAGCCATCTGTAAAGAGTTACTGTTGAAGACCCCTTAGTACCTTGTGAATGTATTTCAAAAGTGTCATTCTCCAGAGTAGCATTCAGAGCTTGTTCACCTGTTAATCTGTGAACTTTGGTTGAGAGTTTCTTCTTATTGTTCAGGCAAGAAATGACCTTTTTCAGAAATGATAGACCAAATGTCAGAATTTACTACTAATCTCCACCATTACCATCACCATTTTTGAGTACTTGGTGTTCAGCATTCTGCTGGCTACTTTACACACTTGACCGCATTGGATCATCCCGGCAACAGTATGAGGTCTAGTATCATCCACTTTTCTGATGAAGGAAAGGAGGCTGATGGAGGCTAGGCTTGTCACATAGCTAGTAAGTGGTGACGCTAGAACTTGAAGTTAGCACATCTAGCTGGAGTGTCCCTGGTCTTAGCACCATGGCAAATTGCCTAGCAAGTGGAATACACGTTGTTGATCTTTCTCTGACTTGAACCCTAGCAGGTGATTCTAAACCAAGAAGAATGCTGCTACCAGGTTCCCAATCAAAAGCATTCTAGCAAAACCCATGTGGATTCTTTCCCATCCTTTCCATTCTGGTCCATCCCTCTTTGCTAGAAATAAGACAGAGAAGATAAAATGAAATTGCATCACTTTCTCCCTGATGGAGGGACATACATGCTTACATGTACATGCACACGGAAAGAGAGTACATACAATCTAAAGAGACTGCTCCCAGCTCCCTTTGTTCCCGCTGTCCATCAAGCCTTGTTCGTAGATATCCCACCTCTGCTTACCAGTTGCCTTGTGTTGGCTCATGGCTGTTTCATTATATTCACAGGCTACTCCACCGACCTCTTCTCCTTGGAGACAGGGAATTGTATATACTTCACAATCATTCCCTTTTGTAGGAGCCTTGGCTCATTTATTGTTTTACACCCTCTTCCTACCTCATGGCTGTGATATTCTTCCTATTCATGGCCAAGTTTTTAGTGTTTACTGACTGTTGGGTTGCCCACTTTACCTGATACTCACCCCTTCCTACTCTAAGAGAGATATCAGTGTTTGCACCCTCTTGCCTCTGGCATATCAGGGCTCAAGTAGTTTAGATTGAAATGATCCATGTGGCTCTGCTCAAACTTACTTACTACTTATTTTTAATAAAATGAACCTAATTTCGCTTCTTTATACCCCAAGGGAACATGAGTATTTGCTAATAGCCCCCACCCACCTGGCATGTGGTAGGTGATTTGTAAATATTTGTTAAATGAATGAAAGTAGAAGTGATTTCAGTTTAGGTTACTTTTTATGTTGGTGTGATATTTACTTAAATAATCGATTCCATGAATTTATATCTTGCACTGTGGCTATTTTAGAGAGTAAGAATGAAAATTGAACCTTAAGGTAGGAATATGAGGCATCTTATGCTCATGTTTCTTTAAGGGTTCTGAACTTAGCCAGTCAGTCTCCAGGGTGCTTTCCCAGAAACAGGGTCTTTTGGGGATCTGGGTCCGGGATATCAAGGGAAGCACCAGAGGCTTAGAGGAGGGATGGAGAAGCAGGCCAGTCTTTCAAATAGTGGGCTTGGAAGCAAGCCCCCCGGATTCTCACTTGGGACTGAGCAGGTCCTTGCTTTGTCATTGCCCTTCCTGGACCTTCTGTCAGCCCTCATCTAGTGACTTAATTATGCTGACTCTAGAGATGTACTTGCAGTTTTTGTTGAAAAATGTGGGCAAGAGACCATGTTCAGATGAACCAGGTCTTTGGCTAATGATACTCCCTTCATCCGTTCTCTGCAGAGGGCATGTTTTGGGATGCTGAGTGTCCTCAGAGCCTCTCTTTCATGTTTGGCTTAAATCCTAATTAATTTTGATTGGTCAGAAGTCTCCTGACTGGAGCCCCTCTCTGGGGGCTGTTCCAGGTGACTCACTTCTAGATATGTAGTTATCACGTAGGAGAAAAATGACCCAAATGTATGAACAACATTAAGTGTTCTGACATTGAAGTAGTGCTTTTCTCCTCCTGGTGTTTGTGTGAAATGATCTGGCAAAATAGATGCTGCAGAAATAATGCATTTCTGTGTCTCCCTTCACAAATGATGAATGTTCTTGGCTCATCTCAAGATTTCTTGCCAAATGCTGATTCTGCTAACAGAAGGAGTAGAAGCTTCAGATGTTCTCTTGAGAGAGAGGGAATGAAAAGTTTCTCAGGCTTGCCTTCCTTCTGTGTCGTGAATACTCAGAGGTGCTCTTGTGCAGGGCTGTGTTCTGTCTTCACCCTGGTCTTGGCTAAAGCCACAGACTGGGCTGCTTAGGTGTCTCCAGCTACTGCCCCAAGCCCCGGGAAGCCCCAGACCGGGGTGGCAGAGTGAAGAGCATCGACATCATCAGTGATCCTGTTGGATTTGTCTCTTACTTAAGGGCTTCAGTTCAGGAAGGCTTTAGTGTGTAAATACATGATTTACTAAATCTTCTGTAGCAGAAAAGCCAGGAGGGAAAGCCAGGGAGCCCGAGGATGGGAGCAGCCCACTCTGTGCAGGCACTGTGCAGTGACCCTCCAGAGCAGCCCTGGACGACGGGCACCATTCTCCCAGGCATTCTGAATGAGGACAGTAGGGCCCAGGACGTTAAGTGATTTCCTTAAAGTGACATGGCCAGCCTCCCACACTGCTGTTGTGTCTGACCTTCAGACTTATACATGTCTCCCAGGGAGCCCACCTCTCATTCCTCTGACTCTCCTGGTCCTCCTGACTTCTTGTCTCCACCCAGATTTACTCCTTCCTACCCATATTGCACACTCGTTGTCGGCAGCCGTCCGTCTCGAGAGACGATGGTGTAGCTTCTTAAGAGTCTATCTGCACCGCCGAGAATGGCTGTGCAGTCCGACTCGGGAGTGACATGGTATCTGTCTCCTCCCGTGTTGAATCGACATCTTGTGATGACGCTGAAGCTACAGAGCCTGGGCAGGGTGATATGGAGGGTCTGCTGTTGCCCATGCAGCAGACCCTATTGCACACTAAGATTTTTCAAAATCATACATCTGATCATTGAGTCCCAATACTGATAAACCCTTCAATGGCTCTGGCTGTTGCCTGTCTCCACACCCTACCCTCCTATCCAAATCAGGATCAGGTCCAAACTCTTACATCCTGAACACTACCCTTGACGGCCTGACTCTGCTCTCTTATCGGAATCCTTACCAGGGCCATCCATGTGTCAGTGAAGTGAAACAGGGGGTTGTTTCTTGAGCCCCAGGCAGCTTCTTGTCCTTGGACCTCCATGCCTGCCTCTCCCGCTGCCAGGCAGGCTCATCCTCTGTGGTGTCCCTCACCTTTCCAGCCTAGTCATCCTTTAAAGGTCCAGCAAGACCTTGATCGCTCCCACTAGTACAACCTACCACTGTGTTGTATCTTCTTTTCCTGTTTACTCAGGAGAACACCCCTGAGCATTAGAATGCCAGATTTCTTCAATTTTCTTTACTTATCATTGTGCTCAGTGTCTGTACCCTGCCTAGCACACCAGAGACACAAAATAGGTATTTGAGGAACAAATAAACAGAGTACTAGAGACAGTATTCAAATCCAGACTGGCTTGAATCTTTACTCAGGCAGCACAACATTTCTTCCATGTTCATCTTCTGCTCTGTGTTCCTTTTGTGTTTTCAGGGATCTGCCAACACTTTCCTAAATCCTTTTCCCGGTACAAGGAGGACTGCTTTTACATGAAACAAAGTAATTGCTAGTGGAGCCCTTGAAGCTGCGGAAAACAAAGTACTCTTGCCTGTACAGCTGGATTGGAGGCCAACACTGGAAAAAAAGGAGCTTGGGGTATTTGGCCTCCAGCTCCTTTTTAGTACCTTGGTGAACAAGAGATGATTTGTAGCCCAAACACAGCCATAGTTAATTTATAATCAAGGCTCCAGGGCTACCTTAAGAAGGGGCTTGGTCCTTTCCCTCTAGGTATTTTTATTGTCAAGAGCTGCATCTGTTCCTTTGAGCCCAGGTTTCAAGCTCACCGATCAGAGGGATGCCATCCACCTTTGTGGCAACCATGTGCCCTGGCCACCTGGCTTTGGCTCACTTGGAGCAGCCTTGGGAGCAGCTGCAGCCCTTGTTAGTTGACAGTGTCTCCACGTTTTGGTATTTCACTCTCTTGGTGAGTCTAAGCCACTATTGGCTACAAACAAAAATTAATGAAATGGGTTGTTATGGCAGTGAAATGGGCCCTCAGAAACAAGCTTGCAAATATTTAGGCTGTCAGTCCTTCACCCTTTACTCCCCAGGTTCAAATGACCAAGTGACTAAAAGTTAGACCTTGCTAGGCTTAAGACTTACTCTCTAACCATTTGCCTTTCAACAACTGACTAACCCTCTCTGTGCCTCAGTTCCCCATCTGCAATGTGGGGCTAAGGTCAACCTCTCCAGTAGCTGTGAGGATTAGGAGAATTAATAGGTGAAAGCGTCCGGCACTGTGCTGGGCCTGGGATACACAGAGGACTCATTGTGCTGAGTTCCTTGGGCTCTGCTAATGCAGAGGTGCTGCTTAATTACACAGGTTCTAATTGGGACCACATTACCCTAAAGGAATCTGTTTATTAGGTCCCCATATGCTATTCTCCATATAACTACAACTTTTGTATTTTCTAATTTCCAATGTTTGTTCGTTGTAAAAATGAGAAAATACAGGTAAGCCAGAAAAGAAAGGAACAAAATTTGTAATTGTATAGCCAGCTGTGCACATTGGGCATGTCCTTTTAGCACTGTTGGTGTGTGCACATGTGTATGCTGATTAGTAACTGAAAATGCAAAGTCACCGATTACTGCCTGTAACATAGCATACTGCATGCACATTTCCTACATTCTTTCATACAATTTTGGGATGGCTATGTGGAACTATGCTGTTCTGCTGTAGCTTACTCTATCCAGTTGTTGGAGGCCAAATTGCTTGGTTTCATATTGTAGGCATGTTCTTAAAGGTTTTGATATATATTACCATTCTAAACCATGAAGGGCTTGTGATTGATTAATGACTATCACTGGGTTAACCTCTCTGTTCTTCAAAATCCTTTGATTCCAGCAAAATATAATGTTTTCTGGTAAGAGTAAGGCATTACGTTGTTCTGACCCGATTCCAATAGACATTAACACATCTTGAAAAGCAGTGTTTTTTTTTGGTTTTGGCTTATGGGCTAACTTCCCCAGGGTGGTGAGAGAGTAGCATAGGCTTGGCTCATTGGCAAAGAGGACCCATTGTCACATGTCCTAAAAGGAGAAGACATAGGCTGGCAGAGGAGTGGTTTCAGTGCATTGCTGTGTTTGTCCCACATCTGGAATCCTTGGCTTGGCAAAGAGCTTCATGTGGAGATTGGTTAGCTAGGTTGCCAGGCACAAAATAGTCCTGGGAGACTGACAACCCTCCAGAAAGTCAGTGACTCCTTTCACAGAACCAACTCAAAAGAAGAGGGGATGCAGGAAGATCTTATTGAAAACTTGGGGGATGGTGGAAATTGATCCCCTTTTAGAAGTCTATTGGGAGGTAAACACATGCAAGTAACAGATATGACCAGAATAATGGCCCCCTATATAAAAACTCAAGATTCAGGTAAACGCTAATTGTGAAATCCCTTTGATTTTTCTCTATCTGAAGTCTTTAGATCACCATCGGTTACAGAACTACTTAAGACAGAGACTGATTTCACTGACTCTGTAAACATCAGACTGACATTGGTTTTGCTTTGTTTTACTCACTTCTTGAACTTTGTATTTTTGGTAGTGAATCAGCCTTGGCTCTAAGTTGGTCTCAGCTGTTGGCTTTTGGAGCACATCTGGCAGGCAGCAGAGAACCCCCAGGATTTTTGGCTCTGGAGACATTGGCTTGCATTTGAATTTAGGGAAAGTTTCCAGTAATTGTCATTGAAGTTTTATTCATACAGCAGAGGACGCTGTGAGCTTGAGCCAGTAGAGGGCTGGCTGGAGTCCCACATCCCAGGCCAATCTAGTCAACCTCCCAAGGGGTGGGGCGGTCACCCTTACAGAGTCATAGCACAATGCAGCTGCATGACTTGCTTGTTTCTTGTATTGTAACATTGCAATTGTTCTGCGACAAGCTTCACCCAGAGAAGTCCTGTGTGTCTGGTGTGGGCTGGTGGGTAAACATGAGGGCCTGACCTCACCTTCTGGAGAACAATGAGTGCTCTGGGGGTCAGAAGGAGGGGAACCAAAGCCCATTTGTTGAGGCAGAGGGGAACGCTAAAGGAAGGAATACTGTTTTTCTAGATGAGCTATAAGAGAGAAATTCTCAAGACAAACACCAAAGATTTTTATGGATGTTTTCAGGGAATAGGGAGGAACATGTCACTTACAACTCATGGTCTATTATAGGACCATGCAGAGCAGCTTAGAGCAGCTTAGAGCATCTTAGAAATAATGTAGCAGATGTCTGTCTTAGTCCATACATCTTTAGGATTACCTTAATTCTGAGAAACACCAAGCCCTTGGGCCTGCTGTTCATGTAAGAGGTCCCTTCATTCCCTCTGCCAGAGTCCAGTAGTGGGCCTGGGGACTCTGTGTGGCCAGATGCTCCCAGACTCTTAAGATCAGAGAGATTCTCTCTTTACATTCAGTTCCTTATAGTCACTCCCTCTGTCTTCAAACTAATATATTTTTTTCTTTCTTTCAGGACACCCAAAGGACTTGGGAATCTAGTCTAGGAAGTGAAGTGTTTTGTGGACACACACACATGCTCCCTCTTCTTTGGAGCAAGGAAAGACTGAGCCTCCTTCCAGTTTATATTTTTTAAGATAAATGAAGGGAAATGAGGGGAAAAGATAAATTTATATCTCAAAAATCATCCTGCTGTTAAAAAGTCACTATATTTTTCACTTCAAAAATGATTGTCAAGGTTACTAGAGCCAAGATGTGGAATTCTTGTTTTTCCTAAGTAGGATCTGGTGTGAGGAGTTATTATCTGATTCAGGTCCTCCGACAAATAACGGTAAATAAAAAGTCCCGAATATTTTCATTTCTTCAGCCCTTTGATAGCTACACAAATGTAAGGGATTTCTGTTGAACACTAAATGTGTTCGGAGGTTTTTATTAATAATATTTCTTTTCAGTGAGAACAATATTAAATCTTTAGTTAAAATAAACCTTTATCTTGGGACCCCTTAATAGTCCTACAAAATATTGAGATTCCTAAGAACTTTTGCTTATATGGATTATGTTTACTGATATTTGCCATATTAGAAATTCAAATAAAGAAATTTAAAAATTAATTTAAAAATTAATTAGTTCAGCCCTGACTGGTGTGGCTCAGTGGGTTGGGTGATGTCCCACGAACTGAAAGTTTACTGCTGGTTTGATTCCCAGTCAGGACATATGTCTGGGTTCGATGTTTCTCTTGCACGTTGATGTTTCTCTCCCTGTCTTTAGCCCTCCCTTTCCCTCTCTCTAAAAACAAATAAAATTAAAAAAAATTAATTCAAAATATAAGTCCTTACATGTTAACATAAATAACATTTTATGAGAAATGTATTTTCTAAAATGAAAAGATTTAGTTAGATGATTGACATTTATTTTTTAATTTTTTCAAATCTCTCTAATGTTTGGTTTATGAAGAGAGAGATGATTTTCTTATCTGCTTCTGTGTTCAGTCCACTGTAATTTGTTAAAATCTATGAAGAAAATCTGGCTTCACATAGAAATGCTGTTGGAATAAATGGGGGTTTCATGGACCCCTGAAAGGGTCTCAGTGACCCCATCAGGGTTCTTGGACCACTCTGAGAACTTCTGGTTTAAACAGATAAATCACCAGGGTATATAATGGATTTTAAATGAAAAGTTGTTTTTGAGAATTTGGGTCAGATTTGTCCCTTACAAACAGACTAACAGATTAAGATATATAAAGTGTTGTGTTTATGGGTTTTGCACTTATTGTATATGCTTCTTTCTGTGAGCTTCTGGAGGGTACATATGAAGTCCTCACTAATTGAATTGAATTACTCAAATTCATAGCAACAACTCTATCGTTATAAAATGTTTATAAGATACTCTTCCATGTTACTTTCTTTAATTGCTACTCCAGTTTAGTAGTTGGCAAACTTTTTCTGTCAAGGATCAGAGAGTAAATATTTAAGATTTTGTGAGTCATCTGGTCTCTGTTGTGGCTACTTAACTTGATTGAATATGTAAACAATGGGTATGATTTTGTCCCAATAAAACTTTATTTATAAAAGTAGGTGATGGAATGGATTTGGCCCAAGGTTTATATTTTGCTAACTTCCACTAGAGTTATACTTTAGAGTCATAGCCTTGAAACTGTTTTTTCCTAAGTTATCAATTTTTGGCCATAGAAGATTAAATTAGTGATGTTCAAGGAAAAATAAAACACAAAAGTTGAATTTCTTCATTTCTATCTTATCACACATCTGGAATAGTCAGTTTCCAATGGTGTTGGTTGCAGGATGGCTAATGAGTCTGGTGGGGCAGTCCTCCAGAAAAATGGTCGGCTATGGGCAAATTGGAGTACTAGGGTGTTGATTTCAGGAACTAAAGAGGATGAATGATAGTGTATTTGCTTTAGGGTTTATTTCTTTCCTGGTGCTAGTTAAGTTTCCAAGAGAGTCAGTTCAGTAATTATGAAAGATAGTCTAATCTCCCCAAATCCAACTTTACCTTTACTTCCTCCTTGTAGGTAGAGGTGCTGTGACATTGTGGGCATGGTGTCCTGTGATATCATGTGCCTTTATTGTTGTCCTCTCTCCTTACAGAAATACAAAGAGTATGAGAAAGATGTTGCCATAGAAGAAATTGATGGCCTCCAGCTGGTGAAAAAGTTGGCAAAGAACATGGAAGAGATGTTTCACAAGAAGTCTGAAGCAGTGCGGGTAAGTGCACTTGTTTCCAGCTCTTTATTGTCTGAAGACACAAGACAGCTTCAGGGAACTGGCTCTGGTGAACTCAACTCTCAGAGATCAAAGTTGACTCAGCTATTATGTGAACTTTTTCTTTTCTTAGTCAAGTTAACCAGGAGTAGTAGTTATGAGGGGCAGGATAGCCATTTCCGTACATGGTTCAGGTACCAGTTTCTATCTTAAAATTGTATGCCTTCATCAGAGGTAGCACTAATTATATAGCCACAGAGGATGGCTTATGATTGTGTGATACACACATTTCCTAATTACTAAAAATCATTCAAAGGTACACTGTGGCTCAACTATGCAACAATAAAAAATGTAAGCAATGCTTGCCAAATGTAAAATTGAAAATCTCAATGGAGTAAATCAATCTAGATGAACTCAGAAGTTCTCTTTACAACATTTGGAATATTACTAGTTATAATGTTTGTCTTGACTGGTAAGAGTTCCCTGAAATTTCATATTATCAGAAGGATGAATGGAACTCGTTGTCGTCGTTGGCAGCCGTCCGTCTCGAGAGACGATGGTGTAGCTTCTTAAGAGTCTATCTGAACCGCCGAAAATGGCTGTGCAGTCCAACTCGGGAGTGACACGGTATCTGTCTCCTCCCGTGTTGAATCGACATCTTGCGATGACGCTGGAGTGTCCTCTCTAGTGAAGCTAAAGCTACAGAGCCTGGGCGGGGTGATATGGAGGGTCTGCTGTTGCCCATGGAGCAGACCCCCCTCTCTCTTCGCAGCTGAAGGATCCAAGGGAAAGACGGAGTCAATACAGCTTGGCTTCAGGTGCGCCGCAGGAGTTGCCGGTGTTGACTACAACGTCAAACCGCCTTAGGGACTCCGGCTCCGGATTTTCTGTCGGGGTTTACTCCCTTAGCCTTTCCCCTGAAGAGGTATGCCGCAAGGCAGCGGAGGTTTTTTGGAGTCAGAGTTTTCCTTCTCTGATGTGCCCTGACTGGAAGATCGAACCAGCGACACTTAGCTCGCAGGCCGACGCTCAATCCACTGAGCCAAACCAGCCAGGGCAATGAATGGAACTATAACGCACAAATATATCATTTTGGATTTCCAACGTGGTTTCTGACTTTATTCCTTATATTCAGCTAAACAAGACACCTCCCATTCTTGCTTTAGGACATGTGAATATTGCTGTATCCTACATTAATGCCATATTAGCACAAGATTATGGGAAAGAATTGCAATATACAGAGTGCTTTATTTCTAATGTATAGTTTGCTTACCTTTCATTTTTAATAATTATTTGCAGAATCACTTTGTCATAAAAGAACATTTTCTACTTTAGCTTCTCTCACACTTGATTGGTCAAGTGAAATTTCCATGCTATTTCTGCTTTAGACCTGATGATCCTACACATTTGCTTGACGCTAAACTTTTTTGTGCTATTTTGATTCAGGGAAGGAGGGATTGTAGTTTAGTAGGTAAGAGCATAAGTTTGACCTGGGTTCAGTTCATGCCTTTGTCACTTCCTAAGCCTTGGCCTTTGGAGAAATAGACTTTATGAATCTGAATTTCTTCATCTGTAAGTGGGGAAAACATATAAGAAATAAGATGATTAAATAAAGTTATAATTTTAAGCCACGTGGCACAGACCCTGACATATAAACAGTGCTCAGTAAAGGGTAGCTTCTGTTGCCACCATGATTATTAATTTAAATAAGTTGATATTTTTTTTTTGTGGAAACTCTGAAGTCCTTTAGAAGAAAAAAATACTTTTTTTCTGCTGCAGAAATATTGCACTGAGAGCTAGCCCTGGAAGCCGCACGGTGGCCTCCTGTGTGTCCTATGTCACTGCCTTGAAACAAGTGGTATTCTTCACAGGCAGCACAACAGCCATTCAAATCCAACAGTTTGAAACCTGAAAAACATAGTCCACCACAATTACTGTTCTTCATTTATAAAACGAACACACCTTTGGTAGAACTTGAGGAATACAAGGGTTGGCAAAAGTAGGCTTACAGTTGTAAGTACATGAAACATAGTTTAGTCTTGTATTATTTATTAATTATATGATTATTTATTTGTATTACAACTATAAACCTACTTTTATCCACCCCTGTGTATTAAAAAGTATTAAACAGAAAAATAATCACCCAATGTCCTTCCACCCAGCAGGAAACCACAGCTGTGTTACTGTGTTTCCTTCCTTCCTGTGTATTTTCTTTGCATTTTTATTCTTGTACTGGTGTGATTTTCTTCTTTAAATTTGCAATTCTATTGCCTGTTCACTTTCTTATCCAACTTCTTTTCACTTCTTTATACTATAGAAGCATTTTCTTGTGTCATTGTATTTTGTGATTTTTCTTAAATGGCTGTATAATATTTCAATCTATAGGTATGTCATAATTGATTTGATTGCCCCTCAGTCTCTGGATATTTAAGCTGTTAGCAAGTTTTTAAAAAAAATAATTAATTAATTTTGGGGGGGACCCCTGCTCTGTAATGATTTCCCCCTTTCAGACTTAAGACCCTTTATAATCTTACAAAGAACAATGGGTGAAGGGCTTGTGCTCTTCTAGCTGCTTCAAGCTGGATATGGTCATCATCCTACCTACCCTCGACTCCAGAAATCCCTAATAAGAGTGGGGGTGTGGAGGGGAGGGTGGCCTTTCCACATGGGGAAGGATCTTGCAGACTCCAGGTCAGTTGGCTGTCCCCCGGCAATGGCATGCTTGGTTTAACAAGCTGAAATTCTTGTATTCTGAAAGCAACAGATTTGGCAACAGGGTTAAAAGGCATTATTAAATCCATAACCACTAGATGACAAAAGGCAGGTATTCATTTTTCTATGTCCCACATTAGGAAAACAAAGGCTTCTTTGGAGGAAGGTGTGCAAGGCACGTCACACCTGTCCAAAGCCCTTTTGCCCACTATACTTAGTTTGGGCTGAGGGGAATATTTTAGGATTCCCCCCTCTCAGATCTCTGGGCCCTTTCTGTCCAAACCATTAGGATAGAAAAGAGGAACCAGTTTTAATGTGAATCCCACAGACCACCACATACTTCACCAAGCCAACTACTTAGTTCAGGCAAACCGTTGAGTCTCAGGAGGCAGTGATGTAGAAAGGATTAAGTGAGGCCTCTACGTACAATCACTCAGATAATGAGATCATAGGCTTATGCCCTATGAAAAAAGAACACACATGTTAATTTATGCAACATAACCCACAAACCAGTCTCTAGATCTGCGAGACTATTATGGGGAAGATATCTAGTTGCAAGGCATTTGAGATTCTTCTTGCCTGTAAATTAAGCATCTTTGATGATATCACAAACCTAGTTTAACTTTCAATTGAAAACAAACTTTGAATGAAAATAAATTTTAAAGACAGTTAGCTGCACTAGTTTAATCACTGAGCATTGTGATTTTCCTTGAATCGTGATTTTTCTCCTTAAGATTACCCTCCTTGTCATTAAAGGGACTGCATTAAGTGCAGTTTCAATTTATCCTGTTTGTTTGCATAAACACAACAAGAACAGCAATGATCACATAAGATCTTTAAGTCTGCTTTGCTGGAACTTACACAAGGAACCTGTAGGGTGACCTTCAGCCTGCCCTTCAGGACACAGAAGCTGAGCCTCATACCTGCTATTCAGCTTTGCCTATAAACATCTGTCTTCTCCAAGTCCTTTAGGTTTTCAATTGTGCCTTAATGTTTGTTCTAGCCATCTTTCAGGAAAGCAACCTTTGTTCCTTCCCTGGAAAGATTGCCATGAACTGCACAACCAACCAAGATACCAGGACTTTTTTCTCATGGCCTTTTATTACCTTTGAAAGTCAATCCCAGTTCCTCAGGGCTTTTTGGTAACAACCAGAGCCCAGGCATGCCTCCTTTAGGCATGACATTCCAGTCAAAGTCTTGGTCAACAAAACCTCTATTAACAACTGGTCTTATTCATTTTATGCAAAGAACCTTATGTCATTACTTAGTTCTTCAGAACGCCAAATTCTGGAGGGATCAGGTAGGGAGAAAAATATACAGTGTGAAGGAAAATCCTTGTCCTTCTAATATTCACTAACATTGCATTTCTGTGCTTTACACATTCTTTTGTTCACTTCCTACATGTGAAGTTGTTTGTTTGTTTTTTTTCCAGGGAGGAGGGTTGGATTTGCTGGCTCATTTATTTATTTATTTAGCTTTCATTTTTTTTCCCCACTAAAAAATTTTCTTTCTTTGTTTTTCTCTTACAGTTGTCCCACTTTTTCCTCCATTGCTCTCCCACACCCTGCCCACCCCTTCTCCCAAAGTCAATCCCCACCCCGTTGTCCATGTTCATGGGTTATTTATACATGTTCTTTGACTAGACCCTTCTTCATCTTATCCCCCTTCTCTCCCTCCTCCCTCCCCTCTTGTCACTGTTAGTCTGCTCTTTCTTTACATGCCTCTGGTTCAGTTTTGCTCATTTGTTTGTGTTGTTTATTAGTTCCCTGTATTAGGTGATATCGCATGGTATTTGTTTTTCATTGCCTGGTTTATTTTGCTAAGCATAATTCTCTCTAGTTCCATCCAAGTTGCCGCAAATGGTGGGAATTCCTTCTTTCTTTCTGCTACATAGTACTCCATTGCGTAAATGTACTACAGTTTTTTGATCCACTCATCTACAGATGAGCAATTAGGCTATTTCCAGGACTTGGCTATTGGAAATAGTGCTGCTATGAACATAGGGGTGCATAGGTTCTTTTGAATTCGGGTTTCAGGATTCTTTGGGTATAATCCTAGCAATGCAATTGCTGGTTCAAAAGGCAGTTCCATTTTTAGTTTTTTTGAGGAATTTCCATACTGTTTTCCATAGTGGCTGCACCAGTCTGCATTCCCACCAGCAGTGCACTAGCGTTCCCTTTTCTCCACATTTTTGCCAGCACTTGTTTGTTGATTTGTTGATATGGCGATTCTGACTGGTGTGAGGTGGTATCTCATTGTGGTTTTTATTTGCATCTCTCTGATGGCTAGTGATGTTGAGCATTCTTTCATATGCCTATGGACCCTCTGTATGTCCTCCTTGGAGAAGTGTTTGTTCAGGTCCTTTGCCCATTTTGTCTTCTTGGTGTTGAGCCTTATAAGTTCTTTATATACTTTGGAGATTAATCCCTTGTCTGAGGGATCATTGTCAAATATATTTTCCCATACGGTTCATCTTGCTGACATTTTCTTTTGCTGCGCAGAAACTCTTTAGTTGGGTGTAGTCCCATTTGTTTATTCTTTTCTTTATTTTCTTTGCCTTAGGAGATATATCAGTGAAAATATTGCTATGTGGGATATCTGAAATTTTTCTGCCTATGTTTTCCTCTAGTAGTTTTATGGTGTCACGGCTTACATTTAGGTCTTTGATCCATCTTGAGTTTATGCTGGTGTATGGTGTAAGTTGGTGGTCTAGTTTCATTTTTTTGCATGTCCCTGTCCAGTTCTCCCAGCACCATTTGTTGAAGAGGCTCTTTTCATGCCATTTTATGTTCCTTCCTCCTTTGTCAAATATTATTTGACCATATAGACCTGGGTTTATTTCTGGGCCCTATGTTCTGTTCCATTGATCTATATGTTTGTTCTTATACCTGTACCAGACTGTTTTCATTACTGTGGCCTTGTAGTATAGTTTGTTATCAGGTATTGTGATTCCTCCTCCTGTGTTCTTCTTCCTGAAGATTGCTGTGGCTATTCGGGGTCTTTTTTGGTTCCATATAAATTTTTGAAGTATTTGTTCTCTGAAATATGTCATTGGTATTTTAATAGGGATTGTGTTGAATCTATAAATTGCTTTGAGTAGTATTGACATTTTAATGATATTGATTCTTTCCATCCATGAACATGGCATATGCTTCCATTTATTTGTATCTTCCTTAATTTCTTTCTTCAGTGTTATGTAGTTTTCCAAGTACAGGTCTTTCACCTCCTTGGCTAAGTTTATTCCTAGGTACTTTATTTTTCTCATTGCTATAGTGAATGGGATTTTTTTCTAGTTTCTGTCTCTGATATCTTATTGTTGGTGTACAGAAATACCTTTGATTTCTGAATATTGACTTTGTACCCTGTTATTTTGCCAAATTTACTTATAAGGTTGAGTAGTTTTTTTGTGGCGTCTATAGGGTTTTCTATGTACACTATCATGTCATCTGCAAATAATGACAATTTTACTTCCTCTTTTCCAATTTGGATGCCTTTTATTTATTTTTCTTGTCTGATTGCTGTGGCTAGGACTTCCAAGGTTATTTTGAATAGGAGTGGAGAGAATGGACATTCTTGTCTTATTCCTGATCTTAGGGAGAATGCTTTCAGTGTTTGCCCATTGAGTATGATATTGGCTTTAGATTTCTCATATATGGCCCTCTATTTCCATTTTTCTGAGTGTTTTCATCTTAAATGGATGTTGTACTTAGCAAATGCTTTTTCAGCATCTATTGATATGATCATGTGATTTTTGTCTTTCATTTTGTTTACGTGGTGTATTACATATATTGATTTGAGAATATTGAACCATCCTTTCATCCCTGGGATGAATTCCATTTGATCATGCTGTATGATCTTTCTAATATATTGCTGGATCCAGTTTGCCAATATTTTGTTGAGGATTTTAGTATCTATGTTCATCAGTGATATTGGCCTGTAGTTTTTTTTCTTTGTTGAATCTTGACCTGGTTTTGGAATTAGAGTAATACTGGCTTCATAGAAAGTTTGGGAGTCTTCCCTTTTCTTGGATTTTTTGGAATAGTTTGAGAAGGATAGAAGTTAGTTCTTTCCTACATGTTTTGTAAAATTAACGTGTGAGGCCATCTGGTCCAGGGCTTTTGTGTTCCAGGAGTTTTTTGATTATTGCTTCAGTTTCACTAGTTGTTATTGATCTGTTCAGGCTTTCTGCTTCTTCTTGATTCAGTTTTGGAAGACTGTATGTTTCCAGAAATTTGTTCATTTTATCTAGGTTGTCAAATTTCTTGTGATACAATTGTTTGTAGTAATTTCTTACAGTCCTTTGTATTTCTGTGGTATCAGTTGTAATTTCTCCTCTTTCACTTCTGATTTTATTTATTTGGGTCCTTTCTCTTTTTTGCTTGATGAACCTGGTTAAAGGCAAGTCGATTTTATTTATCTATTCAAAGAACCAGCTCTTGGTTTTATTGATCTTCTGAATTATTTGTTTGGTCTCTATGTCATTTAATTCTGCTCTGATCTTGATGATTTCCTTTCTTCTACTCACTCTGGGCTTTGCTTGTTGTTGTTCCTCTAGTTCTTGTAGCTGTAGGGTATAGATTTTTTTTATTTGAGAATCCTTTGTCCCTCTTAGGTAGGCCTGTATTTCTATGAACTGTCCTCTCAGGACTGCTTTCGCCATGTCCCGTAGGTTTTGGGTTGTTGTGTGTTCATTATCATTTGTTTCCAGAAACTTTTTGATTTCTTCCTTGATGTCATTGCTAACCCATTCATTATTTAATAGCATGTTATTCATTCTCCACGAGTGTGAATGTTTTTGAGTTTTTTCCTTGAGGTTGATTTCCAGTTTCAAGCCATCGTGATCTGAGAAGATGCTTGATATGATTTCAATTTTCTTGATTTGTTGAGGCTTGTTCTGTGTCCTACCATGTGGTCTATCTTTGAGAATGTTCCATATGCACTTGAAAAGAATGTATATCTTGCTTCTTTGGGGTGAAAAGTTATATATATATTAGGTCCATTTGACCTAGAGTGTTGTTCAATGCCTCAATATCCTTGGTTTTTCTTGCTTCAGAGATCTGTCCATTGTTGACAATGGGGTGTTAATGTCCCCTGCTATGAGTGTGTTGCTGTCTATATCCTTCCTGAAGCCCTTCAAGATTTTCCTTACATATTTCTGTGCTCCCATGTTGGGTGCATATATGTTTACAAGGGTTATATCATCTGATGGATTTTTCCCTTAAGTATTATGAAATGTCCTTACTTTTCTCTTTTTATGGCCTTTGCTGTGAAATCTGTTTTGTCTGATATAAGTATTGCAACCCCAGCTTTCTTTTCATGCCCATTTGCTTGAAGTATTTTTTTCCCATTCCTTCACTTTCAGTCTATGTAGATCTTTTGTTGTGAGATGGGTCTCTTGTAGACAGCATATATGTGGGTCATGCTTTCTAATCTATTCAGCTACCCTATGTATTTTGATTGGTGCATTTAATCCATTTATATTTAAAGTTATTATTGATAGATACTTAATAATTGTTAGTTTTTTCCCTTTGTACTTGTGTTCCTCTCTGTCTCTCTCTGTTTCTTCATCTTCTTAAAGCAGACCCTTTAGCATCTCTTGCAATGCTGGTTTGGTGGAGGTGTATTCTTTTAGCTTTCTTTTGCCTGGGAAACTCCTTATTTCACCTTCCATTTTGAATGAGAGCCTTGCTGGGTAGAGTATTCTTGGTTGTAGGCTTTTGTTTTTCATTGCTTGGAATATTTTTGCAATTCCCTTCTGGCTTATAGTGTTTCTGTTGAGAAATCAGATGATAGCCTTATTGGAGCTCCCTTGTATATTATTAGCTGCTTTTATCATTCCCTCTTTGTCTTTCAATGTTGCCATTTTAATTATGATGTGTCTGGGAGTGAGCCTGTTTGGGTTCATCTTCATTGGGACGCTCTGTGCTTCCCGGACTTGCATGATTTTTTTCTCTCAGCAAGTTAGGGAAGTTTTCTGTCATTACTTTTTCAAACAAGTTTTCTATCCTTTGCTCCTCTTCTTCTCCTTCTGGTATTCCTATGATACAGTAATTATTACGTTTCATGTTGTCCTGCAGCTCTCTTAAAACCTCTTCATTCTTTTTCAGTCTTTTTTTATTTTGTTGCACTGTCTGGGAGTTTTTTTCTATGTTGTCCTCCAGCTCACTGATTCAATTTTCTGCCTCCTCTAGCCTGCTTTTAATTCCTTCTACTGTGTTCTTCAATTCAGAAATTGTATTCTTCATTTCTTCCTGGCTCTTATTGATAGTTTCTATGTCCTTTTTCAGGCTGGTGTAATTCTCAGTAAGCTCCTTTTAGTTTCCATGGAGTTCTTTGTAGTTTTATCTGAGCTCACTGAGCTCATTGAGCTTCTCTATAATCCATGTTTTGAATTCCATGTCTGATAGTTTGCTCCCCTCTATTTCATTTAGCACTCTTTCTGGGGATTCCACCTTTCCTTTCAATGGGGGGTTGTTTCTCTGTCTCCCCATTTTTGTGACTCTTCTTGTTTGTTAGTGCTTCTTAGATTGATCTGTACTTTCTGGGTCTGCTCCTGGTGGCATCAGATCATGTACCCACCTGTTGGAGACTACCAGAGATCTACTCCCTTTGTCTGTCTTCTTTAGTTGTTAATCTATTCAGTCCGTGATCAGCCATCAGGCTTAAGCATCAAGGGTGGGGCAGCTTAATTTTGTGGGTGGGGTTTTTTGCTTCCCCTCAGGCCAATGCCAGTTGAAGGGGAATGGTCTGCCTGCAGTATTGGGAATGAGTCAGCACTGGGACCTGGTCAGCTGCTCCCTCAGTTCTCTCCTCAAAGCCACCACCCCTAACTCTCCCCAAGCATCTCCAGTCTTCTTTGCCCTCCTCTGCTTGAGCCCAGGGTAAGTGGGTGCCAAAATATTTTTTTTACATGATCCCTTTAAGAGCTCTTTGTCTCCAGCAGTTTTCTTTCAGGCCAGCAAAAAACCCTGTGGCTTTTTGCTTTTCACAGCTTGATGCTATCTTACTATCTGCTCTGTTGCTATAGGCTGGGAAGCCCATCTGCGGGTTTAGACCCTGCCCTTCTCAGGGGGCCCCTGGCTACTGAGCTGTTTCTCAGTCCCTTCAGCTGCCACCTGTGGGAGCCCAGCAGTCCCTTCGCATCTCTGCACTTCCTACCAGTCACATTGTGATGAAGTGGCCTTTTCTGTCTCTCTGTGGTTATAAGACTTCTCCACAGCTAGTGTTCAGTTGGTTATTCCAGATGATTTCTCCTCAATTAAGTTGTAATTCCAGATTGGTCCTGGAAGGAGGTTAGTGTAGCTTCCATTTGCTCGTCCACCATCTTGGATCTGTTTGCAAGTTTTGATATAACTAATACTACAGCGATCAAGCTATCAGCACCTACTATGTTGGGTGCTCCTCTAAGGATTTCACACTCACTCACTTATCCTTATAACAGCCCTGGGATGGAGTTGATTGTCATTCTCTCTGTTTTACAAAAGAGGAGGCTGAGAGGCAGAAGTTAAGTTGCTTTCTGAGGTCAGGTGGGGAGTTAGAGGTGGGCTTCAGGCACATGGAGACCCCAGAGTCCACATTCTTCATCACTGCCACACCCTCAGCATCCTGCAGTGCAAAATGTTTTTAAAGATGAGTTCCTGAACCAGAGGCTATGAACCAGTCTTGAAGGCTTTTTATGTATATGGAAACATTTCTTTCCAGATATGGCTGTGCCAATTCACAGCCTTTCTTTAGGAGAGGCATGTGAGTGCTCCTTTTCCTGAACTCTTGCGAAAACAATAAAAATGTTTTATTCTGTTTTAAATACTACTAACAACATTGTCAATCTGAGAAGGGGAAATGCTATTATTGTTTTTATTTGTATGTCTGTATGAGTCACAAAATTCTAGAGTAGAAAGAGACATATCTCTTTAGGTTCTGCCTCTGCCATTGACAGACAAGGAAGCCCTGCTGTGGGACTTGGGGGCTTGTGGGGGATGTCACCCTCACAGGGAGCCCAGCCAGCACCAGAGGCTGCTCCTGGTTGTTCAGAGGCAGGGAACCATGTGGAAGGTGAGCTATGGGCAAATCTCAGCCCTGACCCAAGGTAGGAGGCTGGTGAGAAGAGCTAAGAAACCCCGTAGACCTCTTTGCCTCTCTGGAGATATTAGAAAGAGTCAATGGTTTACTAATCTGTGCTAATGTTTCTTTCTTTTATTTTTTTAAAAGGTTTTATTTATTTATTTTTAGAGAGAGGGGAAGGGAGGAAGAAAGAGAGGGAAAGAAACATCAATGTGTGAGAGAAACATTGATCAGTTGCCTCTAGCATATGCCCCAAACAGGGACCTGGCCTGCAACCCAGGCAGGTGCTCTGGCCAGGAGTTGAACCAGTTATCTTTTGCTTTGCAGGATGACATCCAAGCAACTGAGTCACACTGGACAGGGCTGTGCTTATGTTTCTTGAGTTCCCTGTGCACTGGGTTCTGTGCTAACCACTTTTCATGTGTCATCTCATTTAATTCTCTCATCAACCCTGGGTGTAAGACACTGTTACCATCACTGTTTTAGAAATGAGCAAACAGGCTTGGCGGGTATAGTTCTTTGCCCAGGTCACACGGGCAGGCTCAATGGAGTTCCTTTTGCACTCAGGCAGTAGAATTCCAGGGCCTCTGTGTGTATCTCTGTATAATGTTTAACACTGTCCCTGGTAAGCTTTCAGTATATGTTTGTTGTCACTGCTGGTTAAGGGACTTCCAGGTATGCACACTGGATAGTGACGACAGGAGAGAATCAAATTTTGAAACCTTTTTGCTTTAAAATAGTGAAGTTTAAAAAAAACAAACAAACAAACAAAAAAACCTGATATGCAGCAGCATGGATGGAACTGGAGAGTATTATACTTAGTGAAATAAGCCAGTTGGTGAAAGACAAATACAAGTAGTCCCTTGCTATATCGCAGTTCACTTATTGCGGCCTCACTGTATCACGGAATTTTAAAAAATATTGTATTTAATTATTTATCGTGGATTTTTCACTATATCGTGGGATTTTGCAGTACTGTATATGTATGTTGTTAAAGTTATGTAGGTTTAAGAGTGCAGAATAAATGTAAGGTTCCTACTTCTTGGGGGTGTCTGGAACGTAGTACCCGCGATAAGTGAGGGAATACCGTACCATATAATCTCACCTAATACAGGAACCTAATGAACAAAATAAAGAGCAAAATAGAACCAAAGTCATGGAAACAAGGAACAGAATGAAAGTGACCAAAGAGGAGTGGGGAGGCAGATAAGGGGAGGAAAAGGGGAAGGGTCTAGTCAAGGAACTAGTAAAAATGACCCATGGACATGGACAATGGGGTGGGTATTGACTGAGGGAGCAGGGGGTGAACTGGGTGGAAGAGGGCAAAGGGGGAAAATTGGGACAACTGTAACAGAAAAGAAAAGGACTGATAGGATTGGTGTGGCTCCTTTGAAATGTAAAAATAATTGCTGTTTGAATTGAAAAGTTCCCAGACTAAAGGTGTCCAGGATCCTCTGAACTGTGTATTTCATGCATTTTAAATAGATGTACAAGGTCTTTTGTGTGCATACTTGATGCCATGAAGTCTAGGTTAACTGGTTCAGTGATATGCGGCTCTCCTCTGCTCCCAATCTTAAAACAGGAAAGAGGGCTTGTATGTCAAGTTGGGGTTTGGTCTGGAGATGGCTTTGTTGTTGAGATTGGCATGGTCCTCATTGTCAGCCATGCAGCTCTGTTGGCAAAAACCTAGCATTTGGGATGAAAGGAGGTGGCCACTGAGAGGTCTCCTGGATGTTGATTTATGTTGAGACCAGAGGAGCTGAGGGAGTGACTTTTTCATACTATAATGACACTTCTTGAATAGGAATGCTTGCTATTTGCTCCAGCTGTGAGCATTTGGACAGCAAAGACCTCCAATCCTAATGTGCCTGTGGGTTTGCAGTAGAGTCATTATTTGCAGCATTGCCCTAGAAGACACCTCAGTGCACCAGGGCCCTTCCTTTTCCATGCCACCCCTCGAGCAGTGACCTTCTTTTCACATGGTCCAGGAAAAGAATGGACTTAGAATTCACTCCATTGCTATAATGCACCACACCTAGCAATCTTCCACATCCAAGCCCCGATCCCCACCCCCAGAAATCTGAGTGGGATTGGAGATTCTAGCACCTCCCCGTGTGTCTTCTTGCCAGTAACTGATTCAGTATCTAGTACTCATCAATTGTGGATGGATGGGGGAACTCAGGAACACAGGTGAGAAATACTGGCTCACAAATGACACTGATTATTCAAGTTTCCATTGATGTATATAAAATATTTATGAGAATGGCAATAGCAATTTAGAAAACTGCACTAACACCTTTAGTCTGTGAAGGCAGTTAAGTTAGTGCTGAAGAAGAAAAAAAAGAAGTACTGCATGCAGTAACTCGTCCTCTAACGTGCCTGTCATGTCTTGGCTATTAAACAGTGTTGATCTTTTTCTGTCTCTGCTGGCTTGATTTCATCATTTTACCCCATCACTTTTCCCAGTGATTAGTTGAATCAGAGTGATTTTGTCATTCTCGTCCCCTATTTGAATTACTCTCCACTATGCAATTATCCTATCACAGAAAGTCCTATTTTCTCCCCGTCAGATGTCTGAAGTAAATGTGAAACCTAAAGTGGCCTGCCCATTCCATAACCTCTGTCATCTGGTTGCTAATGGACTATATGTAACTTTTTAGGCCAGCAAATTACAAATAACCTTAGCTTCAATAATTGCTGTTAATATAATTGTGCTGTTAGCATGGTAGCATTTCTTAACTAATATTTTCTAGCATGTCTTAATGCCATTGGTGGTTTAAATAATTTTTCTAAATCTGCTTGGAGGCTTGATGGAGGTTGTTCTAACTTAGAGCCAGGCTGAATTCAATGCAGCTATTGTGCTCCATGCTCTTGTGAATAATGACTGTGCCCAAAGCATTGTCTCCCCGCTTATTTGTTCAAACATATTCATGTGCCCACACCCTCAATTAATGTTGCTGAGCAGTTCATCAAGTTTTAAGTCCTATGGATGGACAAGGAATGCAATCAATTTGCTCTCAGTTCATTAACATTTCAAGGGAGACGTTTCATGTGTTGGACATGGAGGAAGCGAGGTTCGTCAGTCCCTTGCCAGCTGAGGTCTCCCATTGGGCCTTTCCCAAATGACACCTGGACATACTCGACTTGTCACAGGTCTGAAGTCATGTGAAATATTGACGCATTTGACACAGCTCCCCTTTCTCCTGCCTTGCTGGTGGTGACAGAGTCTTTTCCCTGATCTGAGAGGAGGGAGAAGGCAAAGCATGTACATTCCATGGCCTTGGCTATGTGGACAGGCTGCCCAGAATTTCTTTTGTCTTTAAAATCCGAGCCTCCACTAGGAGTGGCACAAACCGTCACACAGCTGGAAGGATCATCTGAACTGCAGGGATGTCCGAGCAGACACAGCTAAGCATGCAGTTGGAGGAGACTGTAGGAAGTAACAGAGTAACTGTGGGCATCTCTGATTATAGGGATATACTTTTAGGCAGATTACAACACTGCCAGGGGAAGTAATGATCTTGTGATTTCGAAATGGCCCATGTGCTCAAGATATGCAGCACAACTTGAAAACAATAGCTAAACCAGGAAATGACAAAAAGAAGGACTTGGGAGAATGTATCAATTTATACTAGGATTCTCTTGATTGTGTGGAGTTCTGAGGCAGGCACGGCCTTCATCACACTGATCTGGGCCAGAATTCTAACATCCTTCTATGCTGATTTCAGGTGTTCCTGGGTTCATGGCCAGGCAATGACCCACATGGCTTTTACAATTGGGCTCTATAGAGTTTGGGCCTCCAGAAACTTAGACACATTTCACAAAGAGAGAGTGGATTATAGGATGGTATCTATTATGATAGCATGTCAGCCAAACATTAAGTATTTTATTTGCTGTTCAAATTCATTTCTTCCCCAAACAATTAATTAAAAATACCTGAAAGAACAAACTACAATGAGGACAGTAAAGAGATATAAAAAGCAGGTTGTAGCTACACTCAGAAAGTGAGGAGTTTGTTGTTTCCAAAACTTGGAAAAGATACTGAATAAATTTTGAATGTGCTCTGAAGCTCATACCTGTAAATAAACTTAATCCTGTTTCACTTATTTTTTTTTTAATTTACATTCATAAAATGATAAATCCAGCACTTGAAAAAGAGCATTTTGCTAAAAAATAAACATGCTTGCTCCTTGGGAAAAGCTGAGAGAGACTAGATTGTATATGAAGTTTTCCCCTTCCTATAGCTACCTGCTGTTCATTGCAGAGCCGATTCCCATTACATCTGTACAGCGGAAAGTAATTGCTGTTGTACAGTAATTCAATTTCAGTGCATTCACGCATCAGTTCACTGATAGGGGTTTATCTGGAGGAACCTGGGACTTGAAAGCTTTTTATCAAGAAATTCCACATGCAGCAAGACATTTTTCCTAGGTAACGAATATCAGCATTTTCATTTAATAAACATTTACCTTCCCAGAAAGACGGATTTTTCCCCCCCTGCAGAAGAGATTTACTCCAGTTTTCCAAAAAGCTGGAGGGTACTATTAAAGCGACTTTCTCTACCTGGTTTTTGATGGGTGTGTGCCTACATATGTATAGCTATAAAACACATCTCTGTTTTTATGTAAATATATATACATGGAGGCATGAAAATCAGGGCGCGCCCAAGGAAAGCATGCTTGTACCAAAAATATTGATATATGCTATAAAAGGGATTAATATCTACAGGACTATAAGAGCACTCTGGTTTAAAAACCATCTATATCTGCAGGCACGGTGGAAATTGTTGGCGTGGCCTACTTTCAAAAGGACATTCATTAAGATGGAAATTAAATCAACCATTTTGTTTATAAATTTATAAGTTAAATAAAGGTTCTTAAGACAGAACTGATCCTCCCTGTATAAAATGACTCTGAGATCATGAACTCTTTAGTTACTAAATCCAGAATGAGCTGTAGAGAGCTTAGGAGTGCAAAATACCAGACATTGTTGGATGGCCTTAGTAGAGGTGGCTGCACATATCGAAAAAAATTTTCTGCTTTGCGTTTATATCTAATCTCATCTCAAAATTTCAAAACTTGTTCCTTGAAAGATGAGTACATTAGTTTCTGGAAAAAAAATAATGTTTTAAGTTACAACTGAAGAAGAAAAGTCTATTATTTTTTATGTTTCTGTATCTTGTGGCCTATTTGCTTTTTTCTCTTTTTCTTTCTCTCTCCTTTTGCAACCTGGATTGCAAAATTCCATACATATATGTAAGAGAATTTAGAGCAGAAACCTCAAACCAGAAGAAACAAAAAATAGCAACAATCTGGACTCACCAGTTCTGATGAGGTCAACAAACCATTCTTGGTTAATTGTTAAGGGGAAAGCGACATGGAACCACGTGGTCTTCATGAAGTTTGCCCCAAATGGGGTTGGGGTTTCCACTAACAATCTTTGGAGCCTCACAGAGGGACCCAGAAGGCCGCTGTCCCACCTTCCCACCCACATTCACTGTGAGCACCGTGCCTGCCTCCTGAGGGAGATGAACTTCCCCCTAAGGGAGGAAGGGAGAGCAGCTGGGCATCCTGTGTGTGCCGTTTTGCCTCCTGTCTCCTCAAGCCCCTTCTCTTCCACCAGCTCACATACTGGAAGCTGGTCTGGCTTGGTGAACTGTACCCTCATGGTCCAGCTCTTCTGGGGCTATTGACCTATAGAAAGAACTCTTTGTGTGTAGAGTCACTGTGCCAAACCTCTCACAACTTCATGTTTTTTTGGTCCCATTCCTAACTATTTGACTAAAAGCTGTTCATTTTCAGAGCTATGTGGAAGACTTACTTTGGGGTTTTCTAAGTAACTTACCTCAAATATGTTTGTTTTCTTATGCTTTTTGTTCTGTTTTTACTGATTATACAATATATCATTTTTGTAAAAGAAAAAGAATGTGAAGAATATGATAACGGAGAAAGCAGAGATCGCTTCACCAAGAGGTTACTAAAAGATATAGCATCTTTTAATACCTTTTGCTTTTAAACATCTTAATTTCTAGTCTTTCAGATTTTTTCCTATTTGTGCCTGTGTACATGCATTTGTGTGTGTTTATATAAACTTGTAAAACATTGGATTATCGTCGTTGTTGGCAGCCGTCCGTCTCGAGAGACGATGGTGTAGCTTCTTAAGAGTCTATCTGCACCGCCGAGAATGGTCGTGCAGTCCGACTCGGGAGTGACACGGTATCTGTCTCCTCCCGTGTTGAATCGACATCTTGCGATGACGCTGGAGTGTCCTCTCCAGTGAAGCTGAAGCTACAGAGCCTGGGCAGGGTGATATGGAGGGTCTGCTGTTGCCCATGCAGCAGACCCCCCCTCTCTTCGCAGCTGAAGGGTCCAAGGGAAAGACGGAGTCAATACAGCTTGGCTTCAGGTGCGCCGCAGGAGTTGCCGGTGTTGACTACAACGTCAAACCGCCTTAGGGACTCCGGCTCCGGATTTTCTGTCGGGGTTTACTCCCTTAGCCTTTCCCCTGAAGAGGTATGCCGCAAGGCAGCAGAGGTTTTTTGGAGTCAGAGTTTTCCTTCTCTGATGTGCCCTGACTGGAAGATCGAACCAGCGACACTTAGCTCGCAGGCCGACGCTCAATCCACTGAGCCAAACCAGCCAGGACTGAAAACATTGGATTATACTTTCTTGTAAACAGCTGTTCTTTTCTTCTTAAATGTTATGTGTTGTGGATATCTTTCCATGTCAATGAATACATATTTCTATTCTCTTACATGACTGTATAATAGTCTTTCTGGATGTCCAAATCAAGCAATTATCTCTTGGTGAATATTGATGTCATTTACAATGTTCCACTATTATAAGCAACACCATGATAAACTCCTGCAGAGAAACCCTTATCCATGTATTTGATGCATTTATTAGGATGTATTCCTAGGAGTAAAATCGAGGCTTTTGGTACCTTGGCAGCTTGTTCTCCAGACAGCATTTGCCGGCTTGTGCCCCATCTGTGTGGTCATAGGGCTACTATTTCTTCACTTCCTGCTCTAGCATTTGACTCTTGTTCATCTTTCAGTCTTTGTCCATCTTATAGGCAAAAAGAAGCATCTCATTTTACTTGGTTTCTTTAATTATTCACTGTTCAGCATGATGGGTATTTCTGGCTCTCCACATGCTCTGCACTAGGGTTTGAGGTAAGTCACACAGTGAGTGGCACAGAGCATGGGCATCAGTGCCACTACATAGAGAAGGCCCAGTGCTGGCCACCCATCCCCCCTCAAAGAGGTGTGTGAGCCAGGCACAGGCTTGGACATGCTTGGACACCCTATCCTTTTCTTTCTGGAGTATATCACAAGCACAGGCTGGTGGATGTGTGAGGGGGTTGTGGACACAATGACCATCACTCAGCTGCCTGCACTGGAGGTGCCAGTTGTTTAGATGAGTTGTCTGGGAACACCAGTGGCAAAGTACTTGAGGGTTATGGTACTGGGGTATCTTAGACCCCCTCAACTGTGGGAGAAAGTGACTAGTACTAAGAAAACTTGAGCTGATGCAGCCAGCCCCTCTCTCTGGGAATGGATCCTATTCTCAGTTGACTCATTGTCAGGACACCAGACTGAGGACCTGAGTCACTTTGGTTCACTTCTTAGAGGACCATATAGGAAAACTGACCATTTTTTATAGGTTCATTGGTCATTTCTTCTTCCTCTCCTCCCCCTACTCCTGTCCTCCTTTTTCTCCTTCTTTTAATAAAATGCCTGTTAATACCCTTTCCCATGGCTTATACTGTAGTATTTATGTTCCTTGTTCCAGCTTGCCGCCACTCTATCCCCAGTACCTATCACAGGGTCTGAACCTACAGTTATGTGTTCATTAAACATTTGTTGACTGACTCATAGACCTTTATCTTGGAGTCAGAATGCCTGGAAGTCAGAGTGATCATAGGTTATATCTCTTCACTTAACTAGAGAACTCCTGAATGATGAAGGGAAAAGAAAAGTATTTGAGCTTAATTGCAGAGAAACTGCGGGGCTCATGGGCTTTCTAGACCCTTTACTGTCTATTCCATGTACGTGAGGCGTCTGCATGCTGCTGGAGTCAAGCTGCCTCCTGCTGAGACCCTAGTCATGGGCTTCAACTCACTCCTTCCCCAAATGGACTGTCCTCAAACTAGGTAAATGGTGGAGTTGAAATGGGCATACATCAAGACAGCTGCTCAGAATGCAAATAAAAGTTTAACCATTTCCAGAGAGGGAAAAAAAATAATCTCCCCTCCCTCCCTCTCT
This sequence comes from Furipterus horrens, assembly GCF_987537825.1. NCBI lineage: Eukaryota > Metazoa > Chordata > Mammalia > Chiroptera > Furipteridae > Furipterus > Furipterus horrens. The sequence goes on along the minus strand of NW_028327177.1, from coordinate 96,536,445 downwards.
CTTTCTTTCCTTCCTGTTTGGTTGGAACTAATAAAGGAAGACTTGACTCCTGGACAGAGGAGGGAGGAGGAAGTCAGTGTTGCAAGGCTGTGTCTTAGCAAAATAACCACCAGCTCCCTGGTGTTCTTTGTGCCTGACTGAGTGAACTTTTGGTCATAACATGCAGGCTGGACTCTGGAGCTAGTGTGTGCCTCCAGGCTGGGCAGATGTTTTTCCTCATGTGGCAGGTGGTAAACACAGGCAGCATACTACCCCCAAGAAATGGAACAAACTGATGCTATGAGAAGGTTCCAGAGGCTTTCCATAAATTTGAGAGTGATGTCATGCAGAAGAACTTTGAATCAATGCTGGGAATAGTAGAGGCCAGGCTGGGTGTTGTCCCAGCTGTAGCATAGCTGGGTCAGGGCACTCGTCTAGGGCCCTACGCCTCCCCTGCCAGCAGTGTCTATCACACATCCTGCTTACTCCCTTTGTGCACCGTTTGAAAGAAGTTGTATGTTGTTTATCTTAGTGTTGACTTGCAGCTTGCCAGTCTCTGCCCTAGAACCTCAGTGTCAGGAGGGCAGGAACTATGACAGTCATGTTTTCCTTATATACCCAGGACCCAGGTAGTAGGCTCGGTGAGTGTCCGTGAAGGAACTTGTCACACCGATAGTGATGTTCTGGGGGTAAGTGCCCCATGCTTGTGAAGACTATCTGGTCACCAGGACACAGGACTGGATGAGATCCCAAGTATTTCCTGAATGTTTGTGCCTGCCCTGCCCACTATTCCCCCATAAACAATCCATTTGCCCTGCACGTTCCAAGTGAAATTTGGGTTTGGTTTATGCTGTACAATGATAAAAAGAAAAAAATTACTTTGCATCCAAAGTAAGATGTCATTTAAAATCATATTTCCCATTTTCATTGCCTGTTTTTATTTTTCATTTAAAAAATCCATTTTCAAAGGTTTCCTGTTGCTTTGGTCAAGGTCGAATGGGCAAGAGGCCAGGAGGAGACAGGCTTGTGGCCATGAGATCCTGTGTGAAATTATAGTGCAGCTGTCTGCCTTTAGCCCAAGTAACGATAACACCCCATCGGGGATTCCACGCAGAGATGCGGGGCTCACCCTGAGGTTCTCTGATGGCCTTGCCTTGCTAGAACTGAAAGAGCAAGATGTCTTCTGCAGGTGGAAGATGGCACTGTCTGAACCAAAGTGGACGGGTCAGGGGTGGGAGGAGCTCAACACAGCAATATTGCAGCAACGTGCTGGTTCCTGTTCTGATTTTTCAGAGCAGTCCATGGTTATTTTAGCACAACAGACCAGGTAGAAACTAATGCCACTTAATTCATACTTGGGTGAGGTAGAGGAAATCTTAAAAGGTTTATGGGTGGGAGGAAATTATGGTGAATCACTGAACTGTCACCATCAATAGATCCAAATGACAGAATGAAGCCATAATAATTAATAATAATAATAATAATAAAAGACTACTGGCTATAATTGTATGAATTACTGGCAACAAATTAAAGGTTTTCAGGAATGTTTTGAATGCATAGTTAGCATGTTTCACCGAGAATGGACTGGCAGCACCAGTTGTCGTTTTTGGTTTTTACACAGTTTTCTGCGTGAAGGTGAAGGAACAGCTGGCCCTGCAAACACAGGGAGGTTATTTACGTTTTCTAAATTAGGTGATGAGGGGAAAATGAAAAGGTAGTTAGGAATTCATCGGCATTTCATTTACATGGCATTCAGGGGAGGGATGACAGCCCTCTCCAGTAATCAGAGTCTTTGTTAAAAATCAGTCGGGATATCATTGATTGCACATCCCAAGCTGTACTGGCTGCTAGAACAGACACCGCACATTGCTGTATGCTCTCAGGGGCTCATGTGGACTTGTGTGTGTGTGTTTTAATTGATTTTTTGCATGTCTGTTGGGGAGGAAAATCATATCCTTGGAAATCTACTTAGAAAATCTCCCTCATTGTGTACCCAGTGATCCCTGAGCATCTCATCACTGTTTGATGGGCTTGGTAGAGAGGAATTTGTTCAGGGACTCCTAGAAAACTATGGCAGCCATCAGAAAGTAGATCTTTATCTTGGTCATCATGGGCAGTTGCTTATAAATATCCCAACACCTGCCAATGAAGCGGACTCTCCTCTGAAGCAGGTGTCTCTGTAAGAACTGTGAGCAAAGGTACTGGTCTCAGCACTTTCACTAGGAGGTGAGTAGAGGGTGCCAGCTTCAGGGGCTGTGGAAGCAGCCCCAGGCTTGCAGGGCACGGGGCCTGTGGCAGCTGTTTGGCCAGCTACTCGTGGCCTCTGGTAGGAGGTGTGTTGAGTTGGGCAGGCTGTCTCCATGAGGACTCCCCTGGGCCCCACCCCCCATCTCCGGCCTTGCTGTGCTGGGAGTCTGTTGTTGGCAGTTGCTGTGGTCATGGTCTGGGAACAGTGCAGTATTCACCAGAAGATCAGAGGTGGCCTCTGAGACCAGACATGGTGGAGATGATTTACTCCTGGGGAGTGTGTTCAGCCCTCTTCCTGTGGCAGAAGTGTGTGGAGAGGACTGTGGCTGCTCACACTCATGGGGGTTGCTTCAGTGGAAATGGGAAAGTCAGAATAAAGCATCTGTGTCCCAGCTGCAAACCTGTGGCCCCCTGGCCAGTCCTGGCCATAGACAGGCTGTGCTGGATCCGTGTGAGCTCTGAAAAAAAATAAAACCCATATAAAAGCATGAATTCATAGAAGAATATCCAAATTTAACCCTTTGAGTGCTAACGTCGCTCTGAGCGACGGCTGACAAGTTTTCCCAGAAGTGACAGCGTTGCTCCCAGTGTCTCTTTTTTTGATGGCTATAAATGTAAATAACAATGGAATAATTCATATTTTATGTTTTGTTCTCTTTTTTTGTACCTCAGGCTATATATTGATATAACTTTTTGTCATGTTGATCCAAATTTTGAATTACGCATGGCACTCAAAGGGTTAAAACTTGACAAATGAGAGGGGTAGCCATCCTAGGTCCCTATTCCCACATGGCAATAACCAGCATGAACTGCCCAGTTTGCTGTTCCCATGTTGTTCCCTAGTCATTTATTTTGCCCCACTGGCCCCCTAAAAGTGTTGAGTTTGCCACCCCTGGATCAGTCAGGTCAGGGCCAAACCTCTTTCAGGGAACATAGTGGAGTGTCTGAGTGTTTCAAGTTTGAAAGCTCATAGGCAGGATGCTCATAGCTTTTATAATCCACTCTACAGAAAGTAGAGCCATTGTCATCATCACATTATCGAGTGCTTCTCATGTGCCAAGGCACTATGCTATGCATTACATATATTATCTCAGTCAAATGTTACAACCTTGTGAAGTTGGATTAAAATAGTTCTTGGCTGGGGGTGGTAATGGAAAGATCATTCACAGGCACAGGATAAGAAAGCATGTAAGGGGGTGGATTCATTTTTCCCATTTTCTAGAACCACCATATGGGATCCAGTTTATGTAAATAATGACCAAATCTGGTCTCATTCACAGAATCAGGAAACAAAAATCATGATGGTACCCTTTCTCTCAGCCCCCCTACCCCAGAACACACTTTTCTTGCTAGAATGATGACTGAGACAATATCTCTTCAGAGGAGAAGGTGATGAAAAATGCTCAAAGTGGTTACATTTGAATATGGGGCACTTATCTCTCTGTGCAGGCACCTTAGAGAAAAAATAATTCATCAAACTTCACTCAAGAAAAAAGAGCATTAAGCCTTCATCAACAACAACATCAAAAGCTTGCCATGGCAGAAACAGGACAATAAAGGACTTATTTTAGCAGAATTAACAGGAAGAAATTAGCCTCATATATCCTTCCTTTTTATCACAGTGTGGTGCATTTACATATTTTGAAATTTCACATTTGCATAGTCAATGATTTTAAATTAGATTTTCACATCTTCTCTCTGATGTTTGTCATGTGTATAACTTGTCTTAATAACTGAGTTGTTTGCATTTAAAAAACAGTTATCTAATCATTGGCTCAGTTACCTTTGCAGTTTTTTAAACTGTTTTAGTGAGATATGCTTCACTGATGATACAGTTAACTCATTTAGAGTGTATAGTTCAGTGTTTTTTTAGTATATCCACAGAACTGTTCAACCGTCACCCCAATCAACCGTAGAAGATTTTCATCAGCCCAAGGAGAAAACCCTGTACCCATGGGCAGCCACTTCTCATTCTCTCCAAAACCCTCTTCCTCCAAGGAGACTAGGCAAACCCTGTTCTGTTTTGGGTTTCCAAAGATTTACCTATTCTGAACATTTCATGTAAATAGAATCATACAGTATGTGGTCTTTTTGTGACTGATTTCTTTCACTGAGCACAACGTTTTTAAAGTATATCTGTATTGTAACATGTAATAATATTTCATCCTTTGTTATACTCAAATAATATTCCATTGTATCAATATATTACATTTTATTTACTTATTCATCCATTAGTTGATAGTCATTTGGGCTGGTTCCAATTATTGCTTATAATGACTAATGCTGCTGTAAACACTTGTGTACAGGTTTTTGTGTGGGCTTATGTAGGAATGAAATTGCCAGGTCATATGGTAATTCTATGTTTAACCTTTTGCGGAACTACCAGACTGTTTTTAAAAGTGACAATATCATATTACAGTGCTGCCAGCAATGTATGAGAGTTCTGACTTCTCCATATTCTTGCTAAAACTTGTTATTATCTGTTTTTCTGATTATAGTCATCCTAGTGAGTGTGAAGTGGTATCTTATTGTGATTTTGATGTGCATATTAATAATATTAAATATATTTTCATGTGCTTATTGGTCATTTGTATATCTTCCTTGGAGAAATGCCTGTTCAGATCCTTTGCCTATTTTTAAATTGTGTTATTTGCCTTTTTATTATTGAGTTTAAAGAATTCTTTATATATTCCAGACACTAGTCTCTTACAAGAGACGATTAGCAGAGATTTTCTCCCATTTTTTTCACTTTCTTGATTTTTTTGTAGCAATAAATTGTTTAATTTTGACAAAGTTCAAGTTATCAGTTTTTCCTTTTTGTTTCGTATACTTTTGGTGTCATAGCTAAGAAATCATTGCCTAATCCAAGGTCATGAAGATTTGTGTCTATGTTCTTTTCTAAGAGTTTTATAGTTTTGATACAATTTGAATTAATTTTTGTATTGGTGTGAGGTAAGGTTCTTGTTTCATTCTTTGCATGTGGATATCAATCATCCCAGTGTCATTTGTTGAAAAATACCCTTGCAACTTCAGTTTGTTTGTTTGTTTTTAGAACAGCATTTAATCAACTCAATGCTATCATCTGAGGAGCCTGAATCATTATAGCTGTAATCAGAACTGTACTGTAGTACTGACCCTGACAAGCAGGTGTTAAACACTCTCCATATGGCATCTGATTTAATACTCACAACCTGCGTGTGAGCTGGGTAGAGTAATTACCAACTATTAACCCATGTTACAGGTGAAGCAGCTGAGGCCCAATTTCTTGTTACTGGTATTAGGTAGCTGAGATTCCAACCCAGGCAATCTTCTCTCAACCCTTTTGCTGTAGTGTCTCTCCTCAGGTTTTTAGTAAGATCCCATAAACAATGGGTGCCAGGGGCTGGAACCTGGCTAAGCACTTAAGGTGCATCATCTTAGCACTTTGAGAGTATAAAGATCACCAGAACAGCCCAGGGATATTGTTGGAATGAAGAATCCATTTCTGTAGTCTGAGACTCTGCCTCTCCAATCGCCTCACAGGTGAAGCCAAAATGTGGCTGGTCAGGGGATCATCATCCATATTGACAGGGATTAGCTCACTGATTCTCAAACTTGGCTGCACGTTGGAACCACCTGGAAGCTTAAAACTACATGCGCTTGGCCCCTCCCACAGAAGTTTTAATTGAACTTGTCTGGGTGTGGCCTGGGCATGGGGAGTTTCAGAAACTCTCCAGGAGGTTTTAGTATGCAACCAAGTTTGACCAGCACTGAGCTATCTAATTTTATCCTTCAGGGAGCCCCACAGGTAAGCGTTTTAGTACTTTTCGATGTGAATTTCCAGCTTCTGACTTGTCCAGGGTCATGCAGCTGCTAAGTGTTGGAGATGGGATTCTAAACCAGGCTGGTCTTTTTTCATGGCCAGCTCCCAGTCATTGTATCCTGCCCTAGGATGGGCTCTTGATAGAGTCAATTTGTAAAGGCATGTGAGTGAAGTGGGCAAATTCCCCTGGCCCAAGTGAACCCTTGGAGAGGGTCGTCTAACTCCACAGTTCCAGGGCTGCTGGGCCCCTTTCATGTCCTTCCCACACAGGGGCCTGTATTCTCATCATGGGTATCTATGGGACACGTGCCCAATATTCACTTCCTGCTGCTTGGAAATGATCTGGATGTGGGGCCACAGTTGCTATAAATCAAGTTCAAGTTCTCTTATTTATCTGGTTACTTCATCAGGCAATTGCACAGGCTGAGCAATGCTTTTAACTAATGCCTGTTGGGAGTGAGACGAAGTTCTCATTTCTTTGAGAATTCCATACATTTCAAGAAGGAGAAAATAAAAGTTTTTGAGTAGGGGTGCCATTTGTCTTCTTTCCTGCCTAAGCTACGTTCATCCCTGTAAGGCCTGTGCTTGGGTGTGAGTGCTTACCCCACCTGCCCTGCTTGTCCTTGGCCAGGTTGCTTTTGCCGTCCTATTCGCTTTGTGGACTGTGAGCTGTGTCCTGTGAAATGGACAGCCTGGGGCCTTGGGGCTGGCACTGTTGGAACTAGATTGACAGCCACAAGGGAGAAATGCAGGCTCCCTCCATCATGGAGTTTACAAACTATTGGAGGAGACAGATACTGAGTCATAAGTTAAGGGGCTAGGGGATGCTTGGAGGCAGAAAGTCCCGGCTGCTCAGGTGGTGCCCATAGGGGAACTGAGAGGCGGTGAGGAACATACCCCAGGACCCAGAAGATGGCAAAGAAGGTGGCTGCAGGCAGAAGGGACAGCGTGTTTGAAGCTGGAGAGGGAGCAGAGGGGTGCAAGTTGAAGGAGTTGAAAGAAGGATGGAGTGGGGGCTGGGGCTGGAGTGGAGAGAGCAAGACAAGGGGCCATTTTGAGGTCTGGGAGGTGAGGAGGACACCTAGGATCCTGGCACAGTGGGATAAAGGCGGTCCATTTGTGCAGTTATTTGAGTGCCTCCGTGGACACCCACCAGGGCACTGGTTGGGTCCCTTTTGCTCCTTGTGTTACCCCCAGCTGCTTGCACACCGGGTTGGGAGGGCAGTAGGTGTTCACTGGAGTTTGTCGTCAGGCTCAGGGTGCAGGAAGCTGTAGGACAGGGTATATTTGTGTCTCTACACAGCTCCCTGGCTGGCTCCCTTTCCCATTGTGCTGAGGACAATATTTCCTACTTTCTCTGTGTATTGATTTTTATTTACCTATCCCTCCCCTCAAAAAAGTATGTTGCCCTCTTTAATAGGAAGCAGGTTCCTCCAAATCCAGTGTGAGCCTTGGCTACCTTGTTGCCAGTCCCTCCTCCAGCTGCTGAGTGCCCATTGCTGATGAGAGGGAGCAGACCCTTGTGAAGCCCCCAGGGACCACTCTGAAGGAGGGGCTTCGAAGTCACTGTGGCCTTGGTCTCAGTTGTGCTAGGAAACACTATGGGGTCTGTTCTCAAGGAAGCAGAGTGTGCTTTTTAATTTTTAGCTACTAGAATCAGTTCTGGATTGCTCTGTTTTGGGGGGTCTGACCCACCCCCCTCAGGCTATAGTGTATGGGGGCACCATCCAGGGACTAGCCCAAGAGGGACAGTCTCCTATTAATTTTCCAAGCTTGTCTCCCAATGGGTCTCACCTCTCTGAAAGAAGTTTTAAGGATGCATGATTTGTTTACTTTTAGCAACAGCTTCTAGAAGCATGCTTCCTTTGTCCTCGTGACCCCAACAATGGAAGGCCAGCCCTGGGAATTACCTCCTCTTATAGAAGGGGGTGCACCTGAACCCAGGTCTCTGTCTCTTCAAGTTGGAGACAGTCATGCAGCTGATCTCAGAATTAATGTGAGGATTCAGTGAGAAACATGAGTATAATATTAGCCCAGTGTCAGGGACATAGAGAATATTTTGTAAATGGTAAGTTATTTTTATTTGTATATGTAAATATATGCATGGTGGAAAGAGGCTCTGGCTCTGGTACAGAACTCCCTGAGTTCAAATCCTGTCCCAGCTGTTTAATAGCTGAAAATCTTGCCAATGTACTTAAGCTCCCTAAAACTTAGTTTCCTTATCTTTAAAATGGGATGACAACACCCATCTAATGGAGTTATTTGGTAGGTCAAATGAGAAGATTAATGTAAAGCATTTTAGCCCAGTACCTGGCACATAGTTCTACTTCCTGGTTTGTTGCTATTATTATAGCTGTAATTATTAGTGTAATCAGACAGAAAGCACCAGTGTGACGGAACAGTTAATGGTCACATTGGAGGAAGTTAAAAAATTTAGTTCAGGGAGATAACTTAGAAGAAACTTTCTCTCCTCAGAATGCCAGGAGGTGTTTGTGGGGCGGTCGCCAGTGGATTATGGGGAGTCCCAATTTGCACTATCTCCTGTCAGCAGTGCGGTCTCCTGCGCAGCACAGGTGTCATGAGCAAGGGAGCGTCCCCAAAAGCAGTCACTCACAGATATTTGTGTCTTTCCACAGTGCCAGGTTTGTTAGGGGAGACCCCACAATAAGCCAATAGGGTCACACATGGATTACATACAGAGAGGGGGAGCTTATGGGATGGAAGTGAACAGAACAAGCGTCTGGGTCAAGTTCTGCTCAACGGTGGTATCTGAGGGCAGAGGCAGGTGTTGATCTCAAGCCAGGTGGCTGCAGTGGTCATATTCGTCTGGTGGAGTGAAAGTCTAGCAGGCCTCCAACCCTGACCAGTGGTACAGCCAAGCTGGGGCATTGGGTGTCAGAGCTGAGTTCTTATAGCCCACAGGGGTGTAGGTCCCACTCATATTGGTATCCAGTGAGGCAGGCAGGGTCCTGAAGGTGGAGAGTGGGCCATCTGCAGCTCCTTGTGGGAGGAAGGCCCATGGGGACGGGTCTGGCATTGCAGTATTTCCCCCAGGACCCGGAGGGTTATGCTCCATCACTTTACTTGGTCCTCTCACAGCTCTTGCTTCCCTTTGGGAGGCAGAGCTGCAAATTACAGAGAACATTTAGAGAAAGAAAACTAGATTGGTAACCAGAGCTCACTGTCTTTCAGCCAGTGTCTAGTGTGGACAACATTTAGGGCATCCATTAGAGAAGTGATGCATGTGGGAAAGCCCAGGGATCACGTAAACATAGCTGCCTGACAAGGTTCATTGTTATGTGTCTATTTAATCTATACTAGAACAAATATAAATACTCTTTAAAAAAATTTCTGTAAGTTATGTGAGTTGACTTATAGAAATATAATAAGAAAAGATGAGATGAGGTGGCCAGTTGCAGGACGGTTTTGGGGGTGGTTGGAGACTCTCTTGGACCCATCATTAGAGAAGAGGACAGGTCAAATGTGCTAAAAGAGAGGAAATGAACAATTCACTGATCTTGAGTGAATGCATAAGAAATAGAATCAAATTTATAGCATAATGCCATCTATATAAATTAAAAGCATACAAAACAATGTGCATGTTATGTAAACATGCACAGTTAGGGACGTCTATCAAATTCATTTGCGAGGGTCACAATGGGGGATGTGAAATAAGAGTATAGCTCAGGGCTGAAGAGGAAAATATAAATCAAGAGATGGGTCTTGCATGGCCCAGTGATGAGAATATGCTGAGTATAAACAACTCAGGGTTTGGTATGGGTGGTGGGTGCGTACATACACACACACACACACACACACACACACACACACACACACGGTGAGGTATAGATAGTTATATATGGACATAGACCCACACAGGATGGTAGGCTGAAACAGCAAGTGGTAATGTGGTAATGGTGGTATGCAAATGTATGAAGTTCCAGCAGCCTTACGAGTCAGGTAGTATTATCACCGCCCCCCACCTTTTTAAAAACATATTATTAAACAGAGTCAGGTCCAGGGTCACAGAGGGAAAGCATGACAGAGAAGTTACAGACCCAGCCTGGCTCCAAAGCCTATGGCCATCGTTTACTTTCACCTATGATTCCTTTAAAATGGGCTCATTTCGTCGTCGTCGTCGGCAGCCGTCCGTCTCGAGAGACGATGGCGTAGCTTCCTGAGAGTCTATCTGCACCGCCGAGAATGGCTGTGCAGTCCGATTCGGGAGTGACAATCCCTGCCGCACTTGGTACAGGTGAAGGCAGATGGCTGTTGTTGCTGCTGCTGACGCTGCTTCCGCCTCGATCTTTTCTGGACCGCCTCCTCGTTGCGCGCAGCCTCCGCGCGTGACGTACCTTGCCTGACCGCGAGCCTCCAGGCTAGGCGGTCTCTGCTTGAACTTCCCATGTGTTGAGATTGATGGAGCATTGTGTCATGTCCTTTTTGCAGATGTCTTTGAACCGCAGTTTTGGGCGCCCTGTCATCCTCTTGCCTTCTGCTAGCTCGCCGTAGAGGAGGTCTTTGGGGATACGGCCTGCATCCATTCTTTTGACATGGCCGAGCCACCTGAGGCGTCTCTCGCTAAGAACTGCATGCAAACTGCTCATATTGGCTCGCTTCAGCACCTCGGTGTTGGGGACCTTATCCTGCCAGGCGACACGCAGGACGCGTCGCAGGCACCTCATGTGGAAGCTGTTGAGTTTCCTTTCGTGCCTTGCGTAGGTGGTCCACGTCTCGCTGCCATAGAGGAGAGTGCTGAGTACGCAGGCTTGGTAGATGCGCAGTCTGGTTTTCTCAGTGAGGCTGGAATTGTTCCACGCTCGCCGGTTCAGTCTGGCCATAACTGTGGCTGCCCTGGCGATTCTCCGGTTGACCTCCAAGTCAACTGACAGAGAGCTCGAGATGGTGGACCCGAGGTAAGTGAAGTCGTTGACAACCTCCAGGGTGTATCCGTCGATGGTGATGCATGGGGGAGTCCCCGTGCCTTGAGCCATAACATTCGTCTTCGTCAGGCTGATGGCTAGTCCGAACTCCTTGCATGCGTGGGAAAGGCAAGTGACTAGCTGCTGGAGTCCCTCTTCGGAGTGTGATGTCAAAGCTGCGTCGTCGGCGAAGAGCATCTCACGGATGAGCACCTCTTTGACTTTGGTCTTGGCTCGTAGACGGGCCAGGTTGTAGAGCTTGCCATCGGATCTGGTGTGAATGAAGACACCCTCGCTGCAGTCCTTAAAGGCGTATTGGAGGAGCATGGAGAAGAAGATTCCGAACAGCGTAGGCGCGAGGACGCAGCCCTGCTTTACTCCGCTGCTGACTGGGAAGGCCTCAGAGGTTGCGCCGTTGTAGGACACCGTGCTGTGCATGTTGTCGTGAAAGGACATGACCACAGCAAGCAGATGTGGTGGACAGCCAATCTTCCGTAGCAAGCTGAAGAGTCCGCTTCGACTGACCAGATCAAACGCCTTCGTGAGGTCGATAAAGGCGAGGTAGAGTGGTTTATGCTGCTCGTGACACTTCTCCTGCAGCTGGCGTAGGGAGAAGATCATGTCCACTGTTGAGCGGCCAGCTCTGAAGCCACACTGGGACTCTGGGTAGACGCGGGAAGCAAGGGTCTGCAGGCGGGCAAGAGCGACCCGGGCGAATACTTTGCCGACGACGCTGAGGAGAGAGATGCCCCGGTAGTTGTTGCAGTCGCTGCGGTCTCCTTTGTTCTTGTACATGGTGATAATGTTGGCGTCTCTCATATCCTGGGGGATGTAACCCTCCTTCCAGCAGAGACAGAGTAGATGGTGGAGCGGCTGTAGCAGGACTGGTTTCCCGCTCTTTAGGATTTCTGGAGGGATTCCGTCGCTTCCTGGTGCTTTCCTGCAAGCAAGGCGGTCGATGGCTTTGCCGAGCTCTGCCGCAGTAGGTGGGGTGTCTAGCTCCTCCATGACTGGTAGGTCTGGGATGGCTTTAAGAGCAGTGTCTGTTACGGTGTTCTTCGTTGCGTACAGCTCGAGGTAGTGCTCGGTCCACCGCCGCATTTGCTGTTCCTGGTCAGTGATGACCTCACCTGTCTTGGACTTAAGGGGGGCGATCTTGGAGGGGATTGGGCCTGTTGCCTTCTTGATACCCTCATACATTCCTCGTGCGTTGCCTATATCGGCGGCTTCCTGGATGCTTCTGCACAGGTTTAGCCAATAGGTGTTGGCACAGTGGCGGGCGGTCTTCTGGACTTTGTTCCTGGCAGCCCGTAGAGCTTGAAGTGTACTGGGAGTGGGTGTGACCTTGTAAGCCAGTAGGGCCTTCCTCTTAGCCTCGATCACGGGTTCCATTTCTTCCCAGTGAGCCTCGTACCAGTCAGCGTTCTTCCGCTCTTTCTTCCCGTAAGCAATAATGGCGGAGTTGTATATGGCGTCGCGGAGACGTGGCCAATTGGATTCGATAATGTCATCTGCCGCCACTCCCTCGCCGAGTGCATGTTCCATCTTGTTGATGAATTGCTGGGTCTTAACTGGGTTGCTGGCACAACTGGTGTTGATGCGTGGGCGACCCTTCATCTTGGAGTGGTGCAACCTCTTCGGCATTATGCGCACCTTGCTTACCACGAGGGCATGGTCCGTGTCGCAGTCTGCACTGTGGTAGCTGCGGGTGAGGAGGGTGCTGCCAATATCCGTTCTTCTGGTGATGACGAGGTCAAGCTGGTGCCAGTGGTGGGAGCGGGGGTGCCTCCATGACACCTGGTGGATCTCTTTGCACTTGAAGAATGTGTTTGTCACGCACAGGCCGTGGTGACACAAAAGCTCAAGCAGTCGCTGACCATTCTCATTGATCTTTCCTCTCCCAAAGTTTCCGAGGCAGGTGGGCCAGGCCATGTGGTCGGCTCCTACTCTTGCATTGAAGTCTCCAAGGAGATAGAGAGCGTTACTTCTGGGAATCTTGGATAACGCTTCGTCCAGTGCATGGTAGAACTGTTCTTTCTCTTCGGTGGTGGCGCAGAGGGTTGGGGCATACGCGCTAAGAATGCTGACTGGGCCGAAAGTTGTTGACAATCGGAGGGTAAGTAATCTCTCTGTGCCTCCTGTGGGTGGCTCTATGGAGTTAACAAGCGTGCTCTTCACAGCGAACCCAACACCGTGCTGTCTTGGTTGGTCCGGAGACTTCCCTTGCCAGTAGAAGGTGTAGTTGGTTTCTCTGATAGTTCCGTTGTCGGCCAACCGGGTCTCCTGTAGAGCCGCAATGTCGATGTTTAGTCGTGCCAGTTCCCTATCAATGACAGCGGTTTTCCTGGCACCCTTGATCCACGGAAGGTCTGCAGTAAGTCCGGGGCACATGGTCCTGATGTTCCAGCTAGCGAGGCGAAGAGCCGGAGGCTTCTTTCTTGTTGTTTGCTTGGAATTAACTGGTGCGGGTGTTTTGTGGCCCACTTTTCGAGAGGCGCCTCTCTGATCCCCAGGCACCCAGTGGGGCAGGCGAGCCATGGCGAGACGGTAGCTGTCCAGTGAGGTGCGATGACCTCTCCCACCGTCAGAGGAGACCCCTGGCGCTCGTTTCCTTCGCCAATCGGATGAGCTTATAACCGGTATCTGTCTCCTCCCGTGTTGAGTCGACATCTTGCGATGACGCTGGAGTGTCCTCTCAAGTGAAACTGAAGCTACAGAGCCTGGGCAGGGTGATATGGAGGGTCTGCTGTTGCCCATGCAGCAGACCCCCCCTCTCTTCGCAGCTGAAGGGTCCAAGGGAAAGACAAAGTCAATACAGCTTGGCTTCAGGTGCGCCGCAGGAGTTGCCGGTGTTGACTACAATGTCAAACCGCCTTAGGGACTCCGGCTCCGGATTTTCTGTCGGGGTTTACTCCCTTAGCCTTTCCCCTGAAGAGGTATGCCGCAAGGCAGCGGAGGTTTTTTGGGGTCAGAGTTTTCCTTCTCTGATTTTAACACCCTGATTACTTACCTGCATTGTGTGAGTTCTGCTGTCTTTTTATGAGCTGAAAAAGAGAGTCATCTCACAGTAGCTGAAGGCCCTATTGGGAATGTTAGCTTGGATCTTTTGGGTGGCAGCCCTTTTGCCACTCCAGATACTTGATTTTCTGCCTCTGAAGTCTCTTGTCTTATCATCTTACCTCTTCCTTTCTTCCTTTGTCATTGGAGGTATTGCAGGATTATCTTAATGCCCTCCCCTCTTCAGCCTGGTCTGGCAGGCAAATATCTTGATTTCAAATAGCATCTTCATACTCCCTGCTTATAGCAGGTAATTATATAACACTGGGCTTCCATGTGAGTATTTTCAAAATGATTTATCAAGAAGATGCACAATTCTGTGGTGGACAGCTGAATCCCTCAAATGCTTTATAGTTCATTTCACTGTCCATGAGTAGATCAAGCTGTGGAGTCCTTCCTGGTCATTAAGATGGAGTCTGGCTTTTGCATTTAGAACTTTTGGGTGCCTTAATTGAGTGCCTTGTTTGGCCTGGAGGCTGTAGGCAGGGCTGTGCAGGTGCTCCCCAAGGGCAGACCACACCAGTAAATCCTAATCACAATGGAGCACGATGGGAGAAGTAAACAGTTCTGAAACTGTGCTATAAATTGTCATCCGGTGAGGATTCTGCTTTATTATGGAGGTTAAATTACAGCAATCACCAATGCACAAAGGCTCTGCAGGAAGAAAACATTTGGGAACAATGTTTTTCTCTTATGGCTTGGGCGATGGGTGCATAGGAATAAAACATAGTAACTTGTTTACTGTGGATCAGAAAGGAAAACACGAACGATAGCCTACTGTGAGGTGTGAGCTCTCTTTATCTTTTAAGAATCAAGCAGGTTGTAAGCATATTGCTGTTCCCACTGGAAAAGATGGTAAACTTGACCAGAAGACAAAGTTCAGCTAGTTTTTCTTTCTGTATCTTCCCTCCCCTCACTGAACACGTGTGTGTGTGTGTGTGTGTGTGTGTGTACACACATCTACTGGGGCTGGGATGGGCTAGAATAGAATGAACCAGAGAATGATGCTTGTCTTAGTGATTAACAACTTACAAATGCAGTCTTTCTGAAGTTCCCCATTATGCTATCCCAAAGGCTTGTATGTATATTAGAGACGACTTGATTCAGTGGTCAAAAAGATAGGTTTTGCAGCTCTCTGAATCCTGGTTCAAATCCTGACTCTGCCTCTTGATAGCTGTGTGACTTAGGGGAAAAAGGTAATTTCTCTCCCTGACCCTCAGGATCATTAACTGTAACTGAGAGCAGTTAGTTACATCACTCGTGGGGGGCCCATAAAATGCACCCGATTCTAGTTACACAGTGCCTAATAATTGTTCCTGCTCATTATTATTGTGTAGCAGAAGCAGCAACTGATAGCATCTCCACAGATATTCTGGCATCCCAAAGCTTCATTATTTTCTCTAACCTTGGCTTATTTTGCAGCCTTTAGAATTTACACATAAAAGCAACCATGTTAATGCTGGAAGTTCATTTTGTTATTGCAGAGAGCTTATCACCCTCCATTATTTCTCATTTCATTTACAGTGAAATTGAAACCCAGTGGCAAGGCCATTGCATGAACTTGGCTCTGCCTGCCTCTCCCTGTCCCCCTCCTGCTGAGTTCCCACGTGGACCTCCCGCCTGTGCCTTGAACATGCCAAGTTTGTTCTCTCTGCAGTGCCCTTGTGTGCGGTGTTCTCTTTGAGTGGAGTTTGCTTTGCCAGAATTTGGTTCCTCCTTGTTATTCAGGGTTCAACTCAGATTATTTTTAAGGCAGCCTTCCTGGCTGCCTTGCCTGAGAGAACCCTTTCCCACCCTACCCAAAACATTACCCTCCTTTTCATTTTCCTTCCTCCCACTGCCCTGTCATTTTCTTTCACATTTCCTTGTTTATAGTTTGTCTCATGGAACTCATCAGTATCTGAAATTAGCTTTTTATGTATCTGGCTTCAATTTTTGTCCCTGATATAATTTAAGCCTCCTGAGGAGGACTGTGTGTGACCTGTTCATCTAGGACAGTGCCTTCTCTAGTACAGATACCCAAAAAGTATTCACTGAATGAGGAATGAATGTTTTTCTGATGTGCAGATCAGATAAGAATATTTAACCTACCAAAGTATTGGAAACTCAAGCAATTTAAATAAATCCTCATTAATTAATAGTCTTTTAAAGTTTGGGCATTAACACTGTTCTTTGTGAGTTGTTAGATGCATTCTAGTGGGTAGAATTAAAACTACTAATGATACTACCGTCAGCTCTGGGTAATTGCAGGGTGGAAAGTAATATGAACTTTGATCTTCAAACTTTAAATTTCTCATGGCTTTAAAGAGCATAATTTGCAATGACCTGTAAATATGCATTGAAAATTAATTATGAATTGCACATATGTTTATTTAACACTATGGTGGAGTTACATTTTTAGGGGAAAGAGTTCCCCAAAGGTGATGAGTCACAGTGGTTATCTCACTGTTGAGGGTGACAAAAGACAAGGAAAAGTGACAACATTGAGAGAGAAATGATTTTAGAAAACTTAGAGTATAAGCAAGTTAATCCTACTGTTTTTTAAAAACACACTTAGAAAATCTTCCACCAATGTTATTCTTTATGTTTGGGCTGATAGTGTTCCCTGCTCTCAACACTTTATTATGAAAAATTGAAGTAATTTTACCATAAGCATCATGTACCCATCATCCATTTTCTACCATTAACATTAAGTATACTTGCTTTATTACATATATGTCCCTCTATCCATCCTTCTATCTATCCACCAGCACATCTTGGTTTTAGTGTATTTTAAAGTAAATTGCGGACATGTTGATAATATTTTTAATAATCCATTTGTCATTGAAAAAGAAACATGTTTTGTAGAAGTCTGGTTGACATGCAAGTCTAATATATTTAATGAAAAAATTTGATGTGGAGTTAGTAAATTATTCAGCCTAATTAGACAGGACCCAAAGTCTTCCTGGGCCCTAACCTTATGTTTGACATGACCTGTTATCACATGCACTATCTTAGACAGATACTCTGTTGAAGAATTTTAAAGTTTTTAGATTATCAGGGCAGACACAAATCTCTCCAGGAATTTCAAACAGAAAGAGCTTTAACACAGACTGTAAGGCTTACAAAACAGTTAGGAAGGCTGAGGGAACAAATGTCAGAGAAAACCAACTTTAGTTTTTAGGAAACCAGGAAGTGCAGAGATCCCAGAAGACACTCTACCCAACATCCCAGCAATTCACTGGAGTATGCTGGAAGCCACTGGCAAAGCCTTTGCTCCCCTCAGCTGAAGCCCAAGCACCTGTCAGTGGCTTACTGCCCAGAGAGATACCACTGTCTGCTTCTTGAGCTCCTGCCTATCTCCCAGGAGGACCTCTCTCTGGCTGAATCTAACCTGGACCCTGCTGGAGGATTCTGGGAAATGTAGTTCTTGGGCTGCCAGCCCCTGAGATACAAAGGCAAGCATATTACCAACAGTCAGCACAAGCATGTTTAACAAAAATTATATCAGAAACAAAAATTATATCAAAAATTGTGTCAGATTTTATACCTAGAAGAGTATATCTAGAATATTGAGAAAAGTAGCCACTTTACGTTTTTCATTGAATATGTCTAGTAGTAGTCTAGTGTCATTTGGAGATACAGATGATAGTATTTTGCTATTACACATGTTCAGAATTAAAATTCATGACATGTATTCTGCCATATTGAATTTTAATAAATTAACACTGACCAAAACAGATGCGTTTGGATGAATGAATAGATGGTGAAAAAAAGAGCTTATATAATGATGCTTCCCAAAAGTAGATGTGTTTTTAAATGGCAAAATGGCATCTTAAGGGGCTAGGACTGGGGATCCTTCCAACATACAAAAGAATGAAGTGGAAATTATAGACTGATAGAACACGGGGTTGTGTTTACTGTCAGGAATGTCTTGGAGCCCTGTGGTCACTTGTATCTCTCTGCCCACCCCCCAGAGGTCCCCAGAACTCCATGTTAGAGCTGGACAATCAGATTAGTGCACATTTTGGACAGATTAGTGCACGTTTTTGGCTCACAGCACACCTGACCCTTCTGGCATTGCTGTCTGCTATGTTCTATCTTCCACATATCTGTCCCTCTTGCTCAGGCAGCTGTACCCTAACATTCTTTCTTCATTCTAGGCCATGGGTGGGAGCGGGGGTGATGGGTGATACATGACCCAGGCCTGGACAGTCTGTATACTTTGTCTCTCTGCCTTAGTCATTTGTCTCAGGGTGGGTGCTTGACCTGGGTCAGCCCAAAGAAACCACGAGGAACTTCAGAAAGATGAGAACAGAGGCACTCTCTTTCTACCATGGTGGCTGAGCTCCTGGGATGAGGTGTGGAGGAGCCATGGCTATGTTCCCGCAGCTGCACGAGGAGAGTGCCTGCTGGAGAACAAAGCCACCACTGATACAGGCCATGTGTGTTGCCTCATTCATGCAGACATAGAGGTACATGGGGAGAGGGTTTGACACTCTAAATTCAGCTTTGCATGCACCTAACATTAACCTGGGTATTTTACTTTTATGAGGCAATTACTCCCTTCCCCCCTTTTAAAATTGAGTCAGTTTTGCTGTATCTGTCACTTGCAACTAAATATGTCCTATATACCACTAATTTTAAAAACAAAAACCTTAAACCATTCTGTGCTTTTACCATGAGGCATCTTTTCTGGACATGGATAGATGTTTCTGCATTGAAATACTACCACCTTTCTCTTTGGTGCCCACCTGGGCTGTACCCCCCAGAAACAGCTTGGCACCAGTCCTTCTCTTTAATGCCTTACAGAACTGTAAGCTCTACAGAGTTGGAATTGAGTCTACTTTGAATGAATGAATAGCTAGTCTCTCTGCTTTCAGGACTTAACCACTGGGCTGTGACTGATTGAAACTCCATAAAAGTTAGGGGTTGCATTGAACCTCACCTGCATGAGGGTACTCTGCACAGGCCACCTCGGCCTCAGAATTTAAGGTTTGTATACCCATTCTGGTGACATCATGGACATCAAGCTAACAGGACTCTTTGACTGAGCTCTTTCTGTGTGATGACTGGCTCAGATCACACACACAAAATCACATTTTTATTTTCAATCTCTAGTGTAAAACCCAGATCATATACTAAACGGAGTCAAAATTGAAACAGATATAAATATGTGTTGCTTTCAGTCCTTTATAAGGGAGTAGCAAAGCTATTATAAGCATGTAAGAATAAAGCTGTGAAAGAATGACTGTGTGGTTAAATTAATGTTTGTTTCACCAAGTGGCTTTGGTGAGACTGTGTGTGTGTGTGTGTGTGTGTGTGTGTGCCATTTTGAGCACTGGCATTGGTTCATTTAGATTTGCTTTCCATAGAGAGAGGTCTGTGTTAGTGCTATGACTCAAAGAAACTCAAATCTTCACCAGGCTGTGCAATTATTGTAAAATGTAATGTGATTGGGAAATTGCGGGCTTGTTCCAACTGGAGTTGGCTTTTCCATTTGGTTTTTCTGGTAATGGATGCTGTGATTTTTTCCCCTAACCTTTTTTTTTTTTTTCCTGTACAACTTTCATCACTCTACTTCCCGGTACTGTTGTTTGTGTTTTTCTGTGGGAATCTGCTCTTTCCTGACCTTTAGTTCATAACGTTTGGATGGAGCAGATCCCAGGTATGAGCATAATGCTATTGCTCACATACAGAGGAAGTAATGGTCTATTCAGTAGGTTGCAGTCCTTACCACATTGTTAAAGATCTGAGCTACTCTGTCTCATCACATCTCTGACCTTACTTCTTCCCATTTTCTCCTTTATTCAATGGGCTTCACCTCCCACCTCTGAGCCTGTGTGCCTGCCTTCTTTACCCAGTCTGCTCTTCCTGCAGACAGCCTCTTGGCTTGCCCTGCACTTGAGTCTGGTTTCTGTTCTAATCTGACACCTTAAAGGGAATTTCCCTGATCATCCTCATTAAGATGACATCTCTGGTCCTTTTTCATCACTTGAGCTAATACATTCCCTATGTTGTGCAGCATCTTTGAGTTAGATATTTGTACCTTGCTATGAAAGAGGCCCAATAGAGAATGCTACATTTGTTCAGGCTCCTACAAGGTTTCCAGCACTCAGACTCTAATGGCTGATCCAGCATTCCTGTGGTATAGCCCCTAAGTAGAGCTATATGGCCCATGAGTGCCCCAGTTAGGTAACTTGATGGAGATTTAGTGGGGGGCTTTGTGGAGATAAGATGTGACTTGAAGGTATAATGCAGAGATAAATTCAGGATGGTGGCACCCAGTGTTTCCTCTGACCTGCAGGGGTCGGGAAGGTTGGTTCAACCTAACATCTGTATGCGCAGATGGAATGACATGACATAAGGAAAGCCTGGGAGCCCAGCATTATAATCACCTGCATTCCCTTCTCAGGAGCTCAAAGACTGAAACTGATAACCACTAGGTGCTGAGAACTCTCTCCATTCATCTACTGATCCTTATGGTAGATTCAAAATCTATATATCAGCTTAGCACCTGGCATGGTACTTGCATAGTGTATGTGATTAATTGCATTTCATCTGTCTTTGTGCTAGAACGAGGCCTTTTTTGTTTTTATGTTTTGTAGTCTAAATACTCAGCATAGTGCCTGAGTTAATAATAATAGTTAATAATAGTTAAATTATCAAAATAATAAATAATGTTTATTGAACATTTGCAATAATGGCCACGCACAGTTCTAATCCCATTACATCTATAAACTTATTTAATCTTCACAACAATAATAATAAGGGGGTAGGTAGTCCTATATTCCCGTCTCATAGATGAGGAAACTGACTTACAAAACTATAAGTTACTTGCCAAAGACCACAGAGCTGGCAAGGAGATGAGCTTGGACTTGAGCCCACCAATATCTATATAATTATTTTATTAACTTGCAAAAATAATATAGAAGTCATATAATGTTATTGTGTCACTGAAACATATATTAAGATTGTTTATAATAGAGTAGCATAGGCTGTTTATCCATTGAACATTTATTTAACTATGCTCATGTGTAAGTGATGGATGTAAGGATGAGTAAGTCGGTGTCAAGATCGGAGAAGATTACAGTCTGGAGGTAGCGATAGAACTCTGCACACAAGCTGTCTTATGAGGCAATGGGATGTCACATTCTAGTGCCAGGTACAGGAGATGGTGACTAATGTCGGTCTGCACAGTGTTGAACAAATTACTGACCGGTTTGAACTTAAATTACCTCCCAGGAGATAAAACTGACATCAGTAAAGAGTGTCTTAGGTGCTTGACCAGGACTAGTTTGAAGGTGACAAGGTGGATAATGGGCTACCAGCAAAGGTGGAGAGGTGCCTATGGAAGCCTGACCTGGACTGGAGCCACCTCAATGGGAAGCCGCCAGGCTGTGGCTCTCTGGTTGTCTGGGGCTTAGCAGACAGCCTTCTCAGAGCCTGAGGAGCTCGGGGTCCAGGGAGGCCTCCCCACGCAGCTGTGTGTTGACTGGCACCAGCACACATCAAAACGATTTATTGTCCCTGCTGTTCAGGGTGATGATTCTTGGACAGTGAGCTCCTGAAATAGATTTGATACATGAAAGAGGTTTCTAAACTTTTGTTTCTTCTTGGGAAAATGCATTTGATCCAGAGAAATGCTTCTAGACCGGTGGTTCTCAACTTTCCTACTGCTGCGACCCTTTAATACAGTTCCTCATTTTGTGGTGACCCACAACCATAAAATTATTTTCGTTGTTACTTCATAACTGTAATTTTGCTACTGTTATGAATCGTAATGTAAATATCTAATATGCAGGATGTATTTTCATTGTTACAAATTGAACATAATTAAAGCATAGTGATTAATCACAAAAACAATATGTAATTATATATGTATTTTCCAATGGTCTTAGGCAACCCCTGTGAAAGGGTTGTTTGACCCCCATAGAGGTCGCGACCCACAGGTTGAGAACTGCTGTTCTAGACCTTCACTGAATTTAAGGCACCTGAGAAGCTTGTTAAATGTGTATTCATGGGCCCCACTTGGAAGAGGACTAGGGAGCTGGAGGTTTAAAATCATCCTTACTGCCACTCTCCACCCCCAAACTGCAGACAGATTCTAGCCCCTGAGGCCTAGGGATCTCGCTCTGAGAAACCTTGAGCCAGAACAACAATTTCTAAAGGAGGGTGTTAAAGATGCTTCTCTGCCGTGCAGGCAGAAAATATTAGAATGTCTCTTTTCAAACACCCAATTTTGTGTAAGTTTCATAATGTGCATAGTGGAGCAATCTTACATTACAATAATGTACATAATAGTGATATTTGTATAATGTACATATAAATGTACCTATCTGCAAACATATGCTCACTTTTTCATTTTTTTTTTCTGATAAGAATATGCATGAAAAGAAATCAGACAGTTTAAAGAAATTTTTTAGGATTTATCTTGCTGAAACAGGCCAGACATCCCATATCACCGATAATTAGAGGACAAAATAGTAATGGAGTACTACACTTCACTTACAATGAGCAAATAACAGGTGTTGTTAAGGTGCACTACTGACTCAAGCTTGCATGAATGCCTCCCTTTCACCTCTCTGTTTCCAGCAGCACCCTGGGCCCATCTTCCTGTAGGTACAACAGGGAGTGCTTCAGGACCTGATATCTGAACCCCTGATTACATTAAGCATTCCTTCAAAGTCAGAGTCAATGCGTCTTTATTCAGCTTTGTGTTCCTGACCCACCACAGTGCCTGCCTCTCCATGTGCTTGGTGACTGAAGGAGGGAGAGAGGGAGGGAGGGAGAGAAAGACTACCCATTGCTTCCTGTCATTGCAGATTGTGTTTTGGCAACCATAAATCATTTATCCCTATCCCATTCTTTTATGCCTAATATGCCATCTGATCAGAAGGTTTCTGTTCCTCAGGGAACTTCTCTTTGGGCAGAGACACAGACTCATGGGACCTGGTTTGGGTTCCAGTTTGCCAGCTTATTATTTCCGTGGCCTTTGTATAAATTGCTTCTCCTCTGGGGTCTCAGTTTCCCTAACAGTGAAACCCAAACTCTAGCTACTCCTGTTTTGCCTTAATAATTTTTGCCTAATCTGAGTAGCACCCACAGAAATGTTTAACAGGATGTTTTTCTTTACATTGACCTACCTTTTTCTAAAATTTATTTTAAAATCAGCCTTTAAATCACTAGTGTTGAAGGAAAACCAGCCGGCCATAGAAGATACTTAGGAAGCAGAGTGCAACCCAAACAGGCTTGCTCAGTTCTAGGTCATTGCCACGCCTGCAGGGTTTTGAGCCATGGGCCTGTGGAAAGATGAATCCAGGTTGCAGAGAGGTTAGAGACCCAGATGCTGGGCTGAGACTTCCTTGCTCCTTGTTTTGATCATGAGGTTTGAAGGAGAACTGGAAAAGAAGTACTTTTCTCTCTCCGAGGTTTAGTGTTATTTAATAGGGTGTCTAGTGACGACCTACTGTCACTCTCCAAAGCCTCTGAAGCCTTATGGCATCCCCACAGGCCTCTCGCTCTGGCCATGGAAGACTGCAGGCCTTTTCTACCTTAGATAGAACATACTGGGTGTCTCTTCTTGCTCATTTTTCCCTCCAAATTACATGTTTAATGTTTGAATCACAGCTTTTCAGGAAACTAGGTGTCTCTTACAGATATTTTGGTTTAAATAAATATAAGGGACCAAAAGACCCCACTTGTACCATGACATCTGTCCTCCCATGCTGGCACTTATAGGAGGCTGCCCCCATATCTCTTGACTGGGTGTACCTCCTGCCTGAGACCCTTGCTGGGGGCTGAAGGTAATGAGGAGGAGTTAGAAACAGACTCCCATCCTGGAGGAGGGGGAAGCCATATCCTGGCTCAAAAGGTTTGACGACGATGCCTTGGAGGTGGGGGGTTGTTAGTTTAGGCCTGACTTAGAGTGATCTGCTAGTATGTGTTACTTCCTGAGATGCCCATACAAGTGCATGGCAGGGGAGTGAGATGACAGGCTTCTGAGAGTTGTTCACTGCGTGTCATCCAGAGTCTGGGCCAGCTCAGTGCCAGGTAGGACAACTGTCTGAAGACTTCCTTTGGGGGCTGTCAGAATAGCCTGCATCAGAAAACATGACACGAAACTGATTTCTTTTTCAGAATACCAAATAGCCCTTGCAATAGTTTTCTGTTTTCTGCTCACAATGATAGATGTTAATTGAACTTGGGATCTCTGTGAATTGGTTTGACATGGCATGATTGTTATTATCCTCATTCATCTTTTAAATTAATGCATTTTATTTTTTAAAGAAGTTTTAGTTTTAGAGAAATAGGGAAGAAAGTACAGTATCCCCATATACCTTTCTCTCCACCACCCCACACAGTTTCTCCTTTTTTAAAAACATCTTGCATTAATGGAGGTGCGTTTGTAATAATTGATGAATGACTATTAATACCTGATTATTAACTAAAGTCCATAGTTTACATGAGGATTTACTCTTTGTGTTGTGTCTTCGTCAGTTTGGGCTGCTATAACAAACTATTGGGTTGGCCAAAAAGTTTGCCTTTTCCATAAGATGGCTCTACTAGTGCTGAGTTGTCTTTACTTTCCTTCAAAACACTTCTGTTAGATTGTATTGTGACAGCTGTCATATCAGAATGCATTAAAAAAAATAAAAGTTGGTGAATTTTGTATAGCCATTTTAATATTGAAGATGGAAGAAAATAAGCATTTTCGGCATATTGTGCTTTATTATTTCAAGGAAGGTAAAACGCAACTGAAACACAAAAAAAGATTGGTGTAGTGCATGGAGAAGGTACTGTGACTGATTAAATGTGTCACAAGTGGTTTGTGAAGTTTTGTGCTGGAGATTTCTTTCTGGATGATGCTCTACAGTCAGATAGATGAGTTAAAGTCAAGAGTGATCAAATCAAGACATTAGCTGAGAACAATCAACATTATACCACAAGGTAGGTAGCCAACATACTCAAAATGAAAAATGTCTTTTATTTTATGAAAAAAAACTATACAGACCTTTTGGCAAACCCAATACCATAGACTAGGAGGCTTATAAACAGCAAAAATTTATTTCTTACAGTTCTGGAGGCTGGGTGTCTGAGGTTGGGGTGCCCGTGGGTTGAGTTGTTGGGTTTGGGGTTATGGTGTGAGCCTTCTGTGTACGGGCACTGATCCTATTCATGAGGTCTCCACCCTCATGACGTACTCACTCCCGAAAGCCCACCTCCAGTGCTATCACTTACAATGTTGCAGAGATACAGGCATTCATTCTATAACAGACCTATGTGTGGGCTTTATCAAATGTATACGTTGTGTGCTTGCCATTTCAGTGTCATACAGAATAGCTTCACTGTCCTAAAAATAGCTGTGGTCCTGGCAATGAGTGATCTTTTTACCATCTCTATAGTTTTTCCTTTTCCTATATTAAAAAAAATGTGGTTAAATGGTATATATAAAATTTACTATTTTAACCATTTTTAAGTGCACAGTTTCTTCACCTGCATTTTTAATGGGGTTTAGATTTGAGCAGGCACCTGACTTTGGAAACACATGAAGAAAATGACAAAGCCAGGCATCTCACTCATGCCTTCGTCATGCTGAGTGTCGATGGGGCCCCGATCACACATGGAACCCCGCGCCACACGTTTTATATGCAGAGCCACGTTGATTTCTCATCAGAATGAGAAAGGCAGATGTTGTTATTACATAAGGGAAGAGAGGCAGGGAAACCAGTAGCTAAGCCTGGAAACGGCAAAGCTGGGATGAAACCCCCATCTGCCCGACTCCACAGCTCTGTTTCTTCACCAGGGCACTTTCCTGCTGCTGTGGGAACCTGATAAAGCAGCAATTTAAATGCTCTTTTGACAGCTGTAATACCCACTCTCTTTCATTTTGGAGACCAGCGGAAATGGAGATTTTTATTCTACTGTATTAGTAAGTTACTTATTTTTAATAAAAGTATTATGTATTTATTGATATGTATGTGTGAGAGAGATTGATTTGTTTGTTGTTGCTTTCATTGGTTGGCCCTTGCATGTGCCCTGACCAGGGGTTGATCCTGTAACCCTGACGTATCAGGATGATGCTCCAACCAGCAGAGCCACCTGGCCAGAGCTGCCTTATTAGTAAATCCTTTAGATGGTAATTGAAGATGATGCCTTGGTTTTTCTGTTACCTGTATTTCCATCAGATTTGGTAGGTGCCTTATAACGAACACCCTTAATTCAGAACACACATTTCTATGTTAAATGCTAGAAGTCTGGGGGACACAGAGTAAAGACTGAGATTACACTGCGTCAGGATCAGAAATATCTTGTTTTGGTTGAAAATTTTTTTATTACTGGCTCCTTCAGAGAATGCTCTTTTGGCGTCCAATTTTCAGTTGACCCCATGGATCTAGTTAGATGACACAAGGCTCTGCTCTGCCCCATCCCCGATAGAACTGGTCTCCTTGCCTGAGGACCACTGCACATGCACACACAGCCTGCCTGTCCTTCCACGTGCTGACTGATCTACGGGCCCACCTTTCTCTCCCAGGCTGCACCCCCCAGAAAGTAGGAACTTCTCATGGGACCTGGTACATCTTAGGCACTTAATAAGTTTTAATTTAATAAATGTAATTGTATGAGGCAGAAGCCTGTCATTCTTCCAAAGTTGTGTAGTTTTTGTATTTTATGCTGTTTTAGTTTGTAACTAGCCCTATAGAAATAAGGTGATTAAAACAGGGGGAAATGATAGCAGGGCCCAGGTGTTAGAGTTTAGCCTTAATTGATAGGCTTAAGTAATTGAAGCTGTGACTGGATAGACTTTCTTTATCACCAAACCTTTGCTTCTGGAATTTTGCCTAGAGGGTGGCGGCAGGCAGCAGGACCCCAAATTGCTTTTCGGTAGCATAACTACTATTGAATCAAGATTAAAGCATTTCCATCTCCCTAAAAATTATCCTGTGTCTTGTTGTATCATCCTTTCCTCTAGCCCCATAGCCCAAGGCAACCAGTGATCTACTTTCTGTCTCTATAATTTTGCATTTTCTAGAACTTCATGTAGACTTTTATGCTTTGCTTCTTTCACTTAGCGTAATGCTTTTTGAGATTCATTTGTGTTGTTTTGTGTATCAGTATTTTGATCTTTTTTATTGCTGTGGATGTCTGTGACGCGATATTCTAGCGTCCGCATCGTTTAGAGCTGCGACTCAGAACATGGCGCGTTCCTAGAAGCCGCTTTCGGCATCAGTGGGCGGCGGCGCGTGGACTTGCAAGCGTGGGGCGCGGGACCAACCGACGCCACTTCGTGTTGGACAGTGGAAGCTGGAGAGCCGGGCTATTCGGACTGAGCCAATTGGTTTCCATGGATCTCAATAGTGCCAGCACTGTTGTTCTTCAAGTCTTAACTCAGGCCACCAGTCAGGATACTGCTGTGTTAAAGCCAGCTGAGGAGCAGTTGAAACAGTGGGAAACACAGCCAGGTTTTTATTCAGTGTTGCTGGTAAGTTGCTTAAAAATAGTTATTATTTTTAATAAAATGAGACACTATTCTATTGTTTTAAAAACCTACTTGTGTTGGTGGTTTACTTAGTGAAACTGATCCAAATGTTTGGCTGCCATTGCACTGCCATTTACTAATTCGAGGCATGGCACTTGGAGGACATTTAAGAGATGTTTATTGTTGGGTGAGTATACCCAAGCAGGGTATTGGTAGTATCTGCTTAGAAGGTTACACTGCCAGTTTTCTATTTTAGCCTGTAAATGCTGCCCTCAAGACTGTAAAGGAGGAAAGAGGAAGGACATCTCTAAAATCAGAGAAGGAAAACTCTGACTCCAAAAAACCTCCGCTGCCTTGCGGCATACCTCTTCAGGGGAAAGGCTAAGGGAGTAAACCCCGACAGAAAATCCGGAGCCGGAGTCCCTAAGGCGGTTTGACATTGTAGTCAACACCGGCAACTCCTGCGGCGCACCTGAAGCCAAGCTGTATTGACTTTGTCTTTCCCTTGGACCCTTCAGCTGCGAAGAGAGGGGGGGTCTGCTGCATGGGCAACAGCAGACCCTCCATATCACCCTGCCCAGGCTCTGTAGCTTCAGCTTCACTGGAGAGGACACTCCAGCGTCATCGCAAGATGTCGACTCAACACGGGAGGAGACAGATACCGGTTATAAGCTCATCCGATTGGCGAAGGAAACGAGCGCCAGGGGTCTCCTCTGACGGTGGGAGAGGTCATCGCACCTCACTGGACAGCTACCGTCTCGCCATGGCTCGCCTGCCCCACTGGGTGCCTGGGGATCAGAGAGGCACCTCTCGAAAAGTGGGCCACAAAACACCCGCACCAGTTAATTCCAAGCAAACAACAAGAAAGAAGCCTCCGGCTCTTCGCCTCGCTAGCTGGAACATCAGGACCATGTGCCCCGGACTTACTGCAGACCTTCCGTGGATCAAGGGTGCCAGGAAAACCGCTGTCATTGATAGGGAACTGGCACGACTAAACATCGACATTGCGGCTCTACAGGAGACCCGGTTGGCCGACAACGGAACTATCAGAGAAACCAACTACACCTTCTACTGGCAAGGGAAGTCTCCGGACCAACCAAGACAGCACGGTGTTGGGTTCGCTGTGAAGAGCACGCTTGTTAACTCCATAGAGCCACCCACAGGAGGCACAGAGAGATTACTTACCCTCCGATTGTCAACAACTTTCGGCCCAGTCAGCATTCTTAGCGCGTATGCCCCAACCCTCTGCGCCACCACCGAAGAGAAAGAACAGTTCTACCATGCACTGGACGAAGCGTTATCCAAGATTCCCAGAAGTAACGCTCTCTATCTCCTTGGAGACTTCAATGCAAGAGTAGGAGCCGACCACATGGCCTGGCCCACCTGCCTCGGAAACTTTGGGAGAGGAAAGATCAATGAGAATGGTCAGCGACTGCTTGAGCTTTTGTGTCACCACGGCCTGTGCGTGACAAACACATTCTTCAAGTGCAAAGAGATCCACCAGGTGTCATGGAGGCACCCCCGCTCCCACCACTGGCACCAGCTTGACCTCGTCATCACCAGAAGAACGGATATTGGCAGCACCCTCCTCACCCGCAGCTACCACAGTGCAGACTGCGACACGGACCATGCCCTCGTGGTAAGCAAGGTGCGCATAATGCCGAAGAGGTTGCACCACTCCAAGATGAAGGGTCGCCCACGCATCAACACCAGTTGTGCCAGCAACCCAGTTAAGACCCAGCAATTCATCAACAAGATGGAACATGCACTCGGCGAGGGAGTGGCGGCAGATGACATTATCGAATCCAATTGGCCACGTCTCCGCGACGCCATATACAACTCCGCCATTATTGCTTACGGGAAGAAAGAGCGGAAGAACGCTGACTGGTACGAGGCTCACTGGGAAGAAATGGAACCCGTGATCGAGGCTAAGAGGAAGGCCCTACTGGCTTACAAGGTCACACCCACTCCCAGTACACTTCAAGCTCTACGGGCTGCCAGGAACAAAGTCCAGAAGACCGCCCGCCACTGTGCCAACACCTATTGGCTAAACCTGTGCAGAAGCATCCAGGAAGCCGCCGATATAGGCAACGCACGAGGAATGTATGAGGGTATCAAGAAGGCAACAGGCCCAATCCCCTCCAAGATCGCCCCCCTTAAGTCCAAGACAGGTGAGGTCATCACTGACCAGGAACAGCAAATGCGGCGGTGGACCGAGCACTACCTCGAGCTGTACGCAACGAAGAACACCGTAACAGACACTGCTCTTAAAGCCATCCCAGACCTACCAGTCATGGAGGAGCTAGACACCCCACCTACTGCGGCAGAGCTCGGCAAAGCCATCGACCGCCTTGCTTGCAGGAAAGCACCAGGAAGCGACGGAATCCCTCCAGAAATCCTAAAGAGCGGGAAACCAGTCCTGCTACAGCCGCTCCACCATCTACTCTGTCTCTGCTGGAAGGAGGGTTACATCCCCCAGGATATGAGAGACGCCAACATTATCACCATGTACAAGAACAAAGGAGACCGCAGCGACTGCAACAACTACCGGGGCATCTCTCTCCTCAGCGTCGTCGGCAAAGTATTCGCCCGGGTCGCTCTTGCCCGCCTGCAGACCCTTGCTTCCCGCGTCTACCCAGAGTCCCAGTGTGGCTTCAGAGCTGGCCGCTCAACAGTGGACATGATCTTCTCCCTACGCCAGCTGCAGGAGAAGTGTCACGAGCAGCATAAACCACTCTACCTCGCCTTTATCGACCTCACGAAGGCGTTTGATCTGGTCAGTCGAAGCGGACTCTTCAGCTTGCTACGGAAGATTGGCTGTCCACCACATCTGCTTGCTGTGGTCATGTCCTTTCACGACAACATGCACAGCACGGTGTCCTACAACGGCGCAACCTCTGAGGCCTTCCCAGTCAGCAGCGGAGTAAAGCAGGGCTGCGTCCTCGCGCCTACGCTGTTCGGAATCTTCTTCTCCATGCTCCTCCAATACGCCTTTAAGGACTGCAGCGAGGGTGTCTTCATTCACACCAGATCCGATGGCAAGCTCTACAACCTGGCCCGTCTACGAGCCAAGACCAAAGTCAAAGAGGTGCTCATCCGTGAGATGCTCTTCGCCGACGACGCAGCTTTGACATCACACTCCGAAGAGGGACTCCAGCAGCTAGTCACTTGCCTTTCCCACGCATGCAAGGAGTTCGGACTAGCCATCAGCCTGACGAAGACGAATGTTATGGCTCAAGGCACGGGGACTCCCCCATGCATCACCATCGACGGATACACCCTGGAGGTTGTCAACGACTTCACTTACCTCGGGTCCACCATCTCGAGCTCTCTGTCAGTTGACTTGGAGGTCAACCGGAGAATCGCCAGGGCAGCCACAGTTATGGCCAGACTGAACCGGCGAGCGTGGAACAATTCCAGCCTCACTGAGAAAACCAGACTGCGCATCTACCAAGCCTGCGTACTCAGCACTCTCCTCTATGGCAGCGAGACGTGGACCACCTACGCAAGGCACGAAAGGAAACTCAACAGCTTCCACATGAGGTGCCTGCGACGCGTCCTGCGTGTCGCCTGGCAGGATAAGGTCCCCAACACCGAGGTGCTGAAGCGAGCCAATATGAGCAGTTTGCATGCAGTTCTTAGCGAGAGACGCCTCAGGTGGCTCGGCCATGTCAAAAGAATGGATGCAGGCCGTATCCCCAAAGACCTCCTCTACGGCGAGCTAGCAGAAGGCAAGAGGATGACAGGGCGCCCAAAACTGCGGTTCAAAGACATCTGCAAAAAGGACATGACACAATGCTCCATCAATCTCAACACATGGGAAGTTCAAGCAGACGACCGCCTAGCCTGGAGGCTCGCGGTCAGGCAAGGTACGTCACGCGCGGAGGCTGCGCGCAACGAGGAGGCGGTCCAGAAAAGATCGAGGCGGAAGCAGCGTCAGCAGCAGCAACAACAGCCATCTGCCTTCACCTGTACCAAGTGCGGCAGGGATTGTCACTCCCGAATCGGACTGCACAGCCATTCTCGGTGGTGCAGATAGACTCTCAGGAAGCTACGCCATCGTCTCTCGAGACGGACGGCTGCCAACGACGACGACGAATTGTATGGCTATATGCTTTTCAAAGCAGGCCCATGTATAAAAAGTCATGTCTTACATTAATGCAACTCCCATATGTGAATTCAAAGAAGTCAATATTTCTTGAAAGAAAATTCTTTGAGTATTCTGCTCTTGGGTTCATTGGAATGACTGAATTGCAGCACAGGGCTTGATCAAGAAGACACAATATGCCAGCTGGAAATATACTTCCATGTCTTGATTATAATCCAGTTCTCTAACCAGCGACCACTTTGTTGCCCAGTGAATGGGTTCAGCACAGCCAATTATTGTTCTTTTTGGAACTTGGCCCTCTTTGTTCTCAGCTGGAGTACATATTGATCATTTTGGTGAAGTTCTACCCTCCCCCACCCCTGTTGGCTCGTATTGTGACCAAAAGAACTGTGACCCATGGTTCCTTGAAACATTTTAACTGCAAGATAAGATATTTTTTAATTTACTGAATCTCCATATTCAAGTCAAAATGGGTAATTTTCTAGTAATTTTATTGCCAGTGTTCTCATATCTACAATATTATGTTTCAGTTATAAAATGCTTGATACTATGAACTTGCAGAGACATCTATTTCCTTTTAAATGGAAATTCAAGACACATTTTCAGGATCCTCTTGTCCTCAGAAGAAATGCTGCTATTTCTTTACTCATAACTCGTTTTTCTCATTCTGCAGATTATTGCAAATGACATTAAAATTATTTGCTCATCTTTCTTTTCTGTCAAGAAGAGAGATTGTTGTGTTAGAAACACATGTAATTGTAACTGTGGCTTTTTCGATTAACATCCTGCAGCTGGAAGTAAGAGGCTGCTAGCTCTGTCCCAGGGAAGGAGAGAGAAAATGGGTCTAGGGTGGTGATGAGGATGGTGAGGAGGGGTGGGGTAGAACATAAAAGAAAGGTGTTCCAGGGAGTGGTGCTGAGTTTCTGAGCTGTTTTCCCAGTTGCAGCTCTCAACTCCACAATCCCACGTCAGGACCCAAGAAGAGGGGCTTAGGAGGCAGGCATGAAGCAAGGCAGGAAGTGCCGGCATAGACCCTGAGCCTACTGAGCCTGTCGATTGCATCTGTCCAGGCCCAGTCTCCTGCAACCATTCGTTCTGAACATTGCACTTTCTCATTAGGAATCTCTCATTAGGAGACATGCTTAAGATGAGGCTCCTTTCAGGAATTCCAAAGCAAAGACTTCATGGAGCCCATCGGCAATACCAGCCCCATCTGTCACTCCTCATCTCAACAGCTCTTAATGGCTCCCCTGACTGAGCTAAGCTGTTTGCTCCTTATCTTTTCAGAGCATTGCTCTGTTTATCTTTAGTTCACTATGCTCCTTTACTTTTTGTTTGTCTAACTTTTCATTGTTCACTTCCTTATCTTTAAAATCACTAGTGAGCTGCTTTTTTTCTTTTTAATCAGTTTTAAGCCTCTCTTGTCCACAAAACTTCCTGAAATATCACACCACCCAGGCGTCCATCGCAGCAGTCTGTAGCTTTGCTTTGTTAAGGGACAGTTCACCCTGTCCCAGCATCTCTTCTTTGTCAGGGTGGGTGTCCTGCTCTGTCCAATCATGACTCTTAAGATTCTTACCTCAGTTTCCCTCAGTACTCCTTCCTGTATCTGAGCATCAGGAACCCTGGTTTTTCACACTGTTGGTCAAACAGTTGCTTGCCTTCTGCGAGGTATCTGTAATAGCTGGCTGCTACATATAAATTTTCTTCAATACGTTCTTTGGACAGAGAGCCCTTTGGTTCATGTGCTGCCCATGCAGTTGTGCTCTGTTTTGGCGATTGGTGGGTCTTTTGACATTTTATGACCAAAGTAGCTGAATTCAGTTATGTTTTCAGCTCCAGCTGCTCATCAGGGTAGACTTAGCTTTCCTGCTCAGTGAGCAGCATTCCCTTCCCCCTTCCTGTCCAATCTCTGTCCCTTCACAACTGGTATTGTGAGAGGATAGAGAGAAAGACCTTTGGATGGGAAGTGGACAACCTTTTCTCTTTTTTTTTTAAATAAAATGTAAGGTGTTCAAATAACTGCATTCTAGAAATGTCAAATGGGTTTTCAGTTGCACAATGTAACATTAGTTATTTCTTTAAACAGATATTTCAGGTAAGTGCAGGAATTTCCTGATTGATGCTAATCATTTTTCTATTTATTTTTTATTAATCCAACCTTTATTAAGCACTTATCATACTTCAGGTACTGTGCCAGGCCTGGAGATAAAAATAGAGAAGTGAACAAGATAAACATGGTCTTTCCCTCCTTGAGCTTATGGTCTATGTGTTCAGGAAGTCAAAG
Source organism: Furipterus horrens (assembly GCF_987537825.1). Classification (NCBI taxonomy): domain Eukaryota; kingdom Metazoa; phylum Chordata; class Mammalia; order Chiroptera; family Furipteridae; genus Furipterus; species Furipterus horrens. The sequence continues at coordinate 96,502,584 of NW_028327177.1, read as the reverse complement.
TAATTGACCACAGAGGCTCTACTGCAAAGTGGTAGAGTATTTTAGATTATACTAACTATAAAATAGTTCACACTTTCACATTTTGTACATGCTTTATTGGAGCACAGTCAGGAATGTCTAGAAGTTTCAGGATGATTGGCTCAACATGTCTGTCATTGACTGAGCCATGTTGTATCCTCTTGCTCACATCCCAGGTAAATGTTCTGCAGGAGAGAGCTTTCCAGATACTCAAAGCATCACGTCTTATAAAATGTCATGAATGTTGTGGGACCTGTGTCTTGATTGTATTTTCTACCTGTCTACCTACCTGAGCAGTATTATAATTTAATACTTCTCTTGGGGACTCATTAGTTACTTGTAACATCCATTAGTTGTGACAGTCATTTAGTAAGGCATACAGAGGTTGTTTGCTTCAGGGTCAAATGTTTCCAGGTTCCTGTGGATTTTGAGTTCTTGAATTTGATTTCTAAATATTTTCTGTCTCGTTTTTTCTTGTTCAGTAGCCATTGGTGATTCTTGCAGCTGCTGACTGCCGTTTTCTATTTTGTTAGAATGGTGTTCAAACTAAGAGTCAAAACTCCTTTACATGTTTATACTCCCTGCTTTGTACAACTCTTTAATTCTAGCTTTATCTCCATGTTTGAACATTCTAGGTAGCCAAGGGTATTTGGGATGTAATCACTTAAAAAAATGATTAGTCTCAACACTTTGTGTTGTTTCACCTGTTACAAGGTAAGAAACTCTTTCAACAAGCCAGTTGGTAGCCTCCTTTGTTTAGACTCACTGTCATGGCCAAGCACATTACATTTTATAAAGCAAGAGTAAGAGGAGACAGTTCTTGAAAGCTGAGCACTGGCCCCTGTCTAGCAACCCCATCCTCAAGGCTGAGCCCTGCTGCCAGGGGAATTGTCCAGAGCACAGTCAAGTTTTATCATTCCTTGCTCTGCTCCCTCCTGGCTTTCCATAGAGTGGTCCCAAGTGACTCATCTGATTCACCTTAATTCATGTCAGACCCTTCTCTTCAGAGTCCAATTCCCCTTTGCTGCACTTCTGTCAGATTCTGCAGCAGCTCTCCTTTCTCCTTGTCCTCACAGCTCTTGGTGCTTTGCTTTTGATAGCTTGTAGTGCATCGTTACATGGATATATGTGGTATTCTTAATCCCCCAGTCAGTGACAGGCCCTTTACAAACCAGGGAATTCTCTTTTATTCTTATGATCTGCTTGCACTTGGCATAATGTAAGGTTATACAGCACAAGGGTATGGGCAAAGCAGGTGCACCTGATTTCTCATCTGGCTATGCCTCTTGGCCCCTCACTGTACAAGTTACTTCACATCCATGAGGCACTATTGAGTCATTTCCAAAATAGAGGTGATAGTAATACCTTTCTCACAGGATCATTGTAAGGATACTCTCAGGGTTCAGTTCAATAAAAATGGTGGTTGTGTTATTGTTACTACTCCTAGTAGAAGTATTATTATTACTCCTACAAGTTATTCAATAAATGTTAAAGTGATTTGCATCTGAACAAATTGGTGTATGCTAGTCATAAACATAAACCTGGGGAAAGTTGAGTGTAACTTATGGAGTTACCAACACTTAAGTCAACATGTAGAAGATCACAGGAAAGTGGTGAGCACTGAGGTTTTTAAGGGCTCCTCTCAACCAGAGCAGGCATCTCCTGGTCCATGGGCAGCAGTGGAACCCACCTCGGATGGTACCAAGCTCCAGCAATTAAGGCTTACTCCAAAAATTACCATACATCCCCAAATAAGTCACTTTTATATATGAATGGGTAGGAAGGCATTGGTACTTTATTCTAAGGAAATATCCACAAAACTTAGAAACAGTCATTTCCAGAAGCTTGGGGATACAGCTGTGTTAGTAAATCCCAATATGTTCTGGCCAATAAATTGGGGGATTTTCTAGTCATCTCATTTAAATGGTGCAGTTAACTTACTGATATAGCTGCTTTCTCAAAGTCAGAAACAGCAGAACACTTAGGGCACCAGAATTCCTGTGTAGCTCTGAGAGAAACACAGAGATTCACATTTGAAATTATTGGGAAATGTAGCCATCCCCTCAGGGCCTATGACTAGCAGCTGAGTGCAGTGTTGGGGCCAGACTGATGTAGGTTTCAATCCTACCTCTGCCCTGTTCTGGTGGTGTGAGGGCCCTGGTTCAGCAGGTGTGTATATTTTTTATAAAGTCACCACCCTGCTCCCACTTCACAATAATTTTGCTGATCAGCCATTTGGGAACCACAGCTCTAAGCAAAGTTGGCTTAAGTGGCAGGACTTTTTGGTGAGTATGCTATAATCAGCAATGCAGTGGACCAGAGTAATGCATGAAAACACCAATCTCAACTCTGGGACCTGAAGTGACCCTCCAGAAACCTTCCCTTCTGCCCTGGGAGGCTTCAGGAGGGCAGTGGAGTGAGGGGATGAGTGAGATGCCGGAGCAACTGGCCAACTCACCTCCCTACAGGCTTGGGCTCCTTGCCAGCCTGTCCTGGCTTGAAATTTAGGCCTTGCAGCAGGCCAGGTGGGGGAGCCCCAGCAGAGGCCCCTTGGGTAGTACTTGGTTCTGGATGAGAGAACTATTCTTCCATCTAGGTCTTCCTGCCAGGATAGCTTTTTATCATGTTTGCCCAAGATTCCCATTACCCCTAATTGCTTCCTTTGTGTAACTTTGGCCATTATTTTCGTTCCCCTTTGGTGTTTACTCTGTCAGATATTTAAGGACAGTTATCATGTCTCTTTTGCCAAACTATACACACTCAGGCTCTTTTCATCTTTGCACATAAATCTCAGCCTTCCAGCCCCTCAACACCTACCCATACGTGCTATGCAGTGTTTGCTTTGGATTGCATCTTGGAAGTGGAGACATATTCCTCCTTGGAATTACTGGCATTGGTGTGCACTTTATAAGTCTGCCATAAACACACTCAGGGAACTACAGAGACAGAATCCAGTTTACTATTGTTTTAAGTATAGCACAGAGCCTTTTAGCCCCCTGATGATATCTCTTTAAATTGAATTTGAGGCATGGGCAAAAGTCAGCAATGACTAGTGTTTTTTTTTTTAAGGCCTAAAACCAAAAAAAGAAAAAAAAAAGCAGTATAATAAAAAATGACAAACAGTGCCGTGATGAGCTGCAGGTTTAACGGGGTTCTAGTGGTTTCTATCCAGGGGGCCCTCCCGAGCATCCTTGAGTCTCTTTATTGTGCATTGACTTTCTTTTTGTGCATTCAGGCTATTCTGTCCATGCTTTTACTTCATGGCAAAGCCAATTTAACACATGCAAAATCAGCCAGAGGGAAAAAGGGCAAAACTATTTAAATATTAAATTTAATTCCGCTTGTCATTCTACTCAGTGGCTAGAATGTGAGATCTAAGTTCTGTTGACTGGACCCCTCAGGCTGTTTGGTTCTCATGCACCTCTACTGAGCTATGAATGGTTCTGCTAGTTAATGATATGTGTCTCTTGTACAACATGGTCCATACATGTAAACCAATTACCATGTTGTTTCATCAACAGCAATAGCAAAAGCAAAAATCATTTGTAATACCAGAGAGGAAAATGACTGTGTTGGACTGAGTGATGGCTTATCAGTTCTGTTTCTCCAACAAAATATTTATTGAGGACCCCCTCTGTCCTGGGCGTACTTCTGGCAATGGAGATACTGTTGTAAACAGACTTTATAGTTATGCATGTGTATGTGTGTGTATACAAAATGGTGATAAGTATGCTTCGGAGAGTGAAAATAACATGCTATGAGGCAGTGATTGGATGGTGATCTCTTTATATTGGGGATCAGGGCACATGTGACAATGTGACATTGGGATCTGCATGACCAGAAGGATGAGATTAAGGAGATAGACAGAGGTCAGGTTATTTACAGCTTTGCAGACTAGGGCTGGGCATATGGATTTTACTTGAAGTACAACTGCAGGCCATTGCGTTTCAAGAAGTAAGAGATATGAAGTGATTTACATTTAGGTTACTTCAGGTGCTGTGTGGAGACTAGTGTGTAGAAGGTGAGAGTGGAGACAGGTAAGCTAGAGGGCTCTCACACTCATCAATGATGAAATCTGGGAGTAGAGTTAGATGGAGAGAGATGTGGTCAGGGTACGTTGGAAGTTAGAGACAAGAGGAATTGTTCATAGGTTGTCCATGGGGGACTGTGTGCAGGAGGGGTGGAGGGAAGGAGAGAAACAAATGATAACTCCTGGACTTTGCTTTACTGCCTTCAGTTCAGCTCTGGCCACCTTCCATTTGAGATGTCTATTAGATATGCAAGAGGAGGTATAAACATTGCCATTGGCTCTGTGATGCTTAAGCCCAGAGCAGCAGTCCAGGCTGGAGATGGAAGCTTGGGAGGATTGACATATAGGTGCTATAGTAGGTCATGTTAGTGGGGAGAGTCTACAAGATGTGGGAGAGAGGAAAAGAGCCCAGTTGGAATGCATACTCTTTTTCTCATATACTCTGGTTATACTGGAAACTCGTCTATACAAGTGCAGATATTGTCATGCTGTTTACTGCTCTGCTCTCGTTGATTGCTCTGACAGCCAGGACCAGTCACTGTGGAATTGCTCTCTTCTTGGTCAATGGGATATTTGGAGGTTCACAAGGAGGTTCAGCCACAACCTGGTTTGATTTCCTTCCAGTTTGCAGAGGCAACTTCTGAAGTGCTCAGTGATGACTATGCTCTGGTGTCCATATCTGGAGGGCAGCTCCCAGAGGGAAGTCTGGATAGCTCTGTACAAGGTCAGGGTCAATACAATGTAGGTTAGTGGTCATTCCTCCGATAGCTCATGACGGGAACCTGAGATGAGACAGTGGGGCGGTGTTTCTTAAAATAATTTAAATTTTCCTTTTTGATCATCCCTATTGTGTGGGCTGCTGTTCCCTAGCTTTGTCATTTATGTGGATTAAAAAATGGTCTTTTTGTCTCCCTTTCCTTTGCTGAGAACTTCCAGTGCTCTGCCACAACTTGAGGGCTCAGGTCACTGCAAAGACACTGCTGATTCAGTTTTTTGTACCTAATGAATCTTTATCAGCATTGAGGTCTAACCTTGACACAGCATGGTGAGTTATGCCTTGGCAGCCACACTCGGGCACTGTGTTTCTGTTCCTGTGGAATCCTTTATAAATAATGTGGGCTGGCTCCGAGATGCTATGAGAAAAGCAGTGTCTCTGAGTGGTCTTAAAGAGTAGAAGGTAGATGGAATGGTAGCCTTAAAACGAAAGGAATGTTCAGTATTAAGTGCTAATGAATATCCTCCCAAAATATTGAACAACTTTTGTTAGTGCAGCTTATTGAAAATCCATATGAATCTGTAAAGTCCACAAGAATGGTATTAATAAAAAAAAAAAAAGTTGCAGTTCTGCAGCCTTCATGTTTTTCAAAAACACTTTCAGGGATGACATTTACTCTTGATTCAGAAACCTCCAGCACTTTCTTATTTTAGCCCTGTGTCACCCTCCTCTTGGGGTTTTCTGGCAAAGCAAATTCTTCCTGGAAACTTTGCAAAAATGCAGTTGCAAGAAGCTTAGACCCTTTGTTTTGTCATCCTAGAGGATGCCTTGCTTGTCGGTGCCATGAGTGAGGGCTCACTGTGAGAGGTGAGCACATTCAGCTGCTCCCTTCCTTGCCTTTGGTTTATCTTGATGTGATGTGACCACAAGTGCTGACTCCTGGTCTGGGCTATGCCATGAACTCTGTGGGAGCAGGACCACATGTCTTGTTCATTACTCTGTTCTCCGTGCCATCATGGCATTCAGTGCATTGGAGGGCTTAGCGAATATTTATTAAGCGAATGAGATGTGGTCAGTGGGTACAATTATCCCTTTAAAACCCTGGAATAAACAAATCATTATTACCTGCATTCAGGTATATTGCTTATCAAATCTTGACCCTAGGCATATAACAGATACAGTTTTAAAAAGGTGTTATAAATTGAGGTGATCACATTCCCATCTCTTATAAAATTGAAACTTGCTCAACACCAAATGATGGTGAGGATGTGGAGCAGCAAGAACTCTGATTCATTATTGGTGGGAATGCAAAATGGTACAGCGACTTTGGAAGATGGTTTGGTCTTTTCTTACTAAACTAAATATACCTTTATCATATAATCCAGCAATTGTGCTTCTTGTTATTTATTCAGTTAAGGTTGTAACTTATGTCTACACAAAAGCCTGCACATGAATGTTTACAGAAGCTTTATTCATAACTGCCAGAACTGGGAAGCAACTGAGATGTTCTTCCATAGGTGAATGGATAAACTGGTACATGCAGACAATGGCATATTATTTAGTGATTAAAAAAAAGAAAAAAGAGTCGTCAACTATGAAAAGGCATGGAGGAACTTTATTATCATTATTATTTTATTCTCTCTATTTTTTACTTTATTGTTGATACTATTACCAAGGTCCCCATTTGTCCCCCTTTGCCCACCTCCACCAGCTTCTGAGCCCTGCTTCCCTCTGGCTGTCACCACACTGTTGCCTGTGTCTATGGGTCATGCATATATGTTCTTTCGCTAATCCCTTCCCCTTCTTTCATCCATGCCCCACTTCCCTCCTCCCCTCTGATAGCTGTCAGTCTATTCCATGCAGGCATAGAGACACTTTAAGTGCATATCGCTACATGGAAGAAGCCAATGTGGAAGGCTACATATTGCCTGATTCCAGCTCTATGACATTCTGAGAAAAGCAAAACTATAGGGATAGTAAAATGACCAGTGGTCACAAGGGGTTTAGAGAGAGAGGGAGGGGTAAATAGGTGGAGTACAAGGAATTTTTAGAAAAGTTAAACTACTCTGTGTGACACTGTAATGATGGATGCATATCATTTTATATTTGTCAAAACACATAGAATGTACAACACAAAGAATGAATCCTAATGTAAATTGTGAATTTTAGTTAATATGTATTGGCTCATCAGTTGTGACACGCATATTACACTAATGAAAGATGTTAGTAATAGAGGAAATTGTGTTTGTAGGAGGTGAGGTTGTATTTTGGAGTTCTCTTTATTTGTCCATCAATTTTTTCTGTAAAACTAAAACTGCTCTAAAATAAAGTATTTTTTAAAAAGCAAAATGCTATAGAAACATAAGGAATTGCAAGGAGAAGGTTGGTCACATCTTTTTTGCTATTGGATTTACACCCCCTCCACCCCCGGAAAGCCTTATGTATAGCTGAATCCAGAATTAATTAAATTGTTTCTTTGTGAAGAAGAATATGTGGTTTCATTTAAGTAAGGGAAATGTTCTCCCTTTGAGGCCAGGACTGCAGGGACTGATTATAACATTTTGGCATTAACATTCAGCGTTCGAGTGAGTGAGTTGCTTGGGCAGGCCAATCAGCTTCTCCTTGCCCTGGTTTCATCATCTGTAAAATTAGGACGATAATGCCTGAGGACACTTAAAATCAGAGGCCCGTGGAAGGATAAGAGGGGCATCTCATAGCCCTTGAACAATCTCCTGAAATGTGAGGCATCTGCGGGAGAGCTGCTGGGGCCAGGCGCCTCCCCACTGGCCCATGGTGGCCTTATCTGAAAAATGATTGTGTTGCTCCCTCCAGCCCTGGTGTTCAGTAATTCCTATCCTGGTACTCAGTGTGCAAAATTTCCTATGAATCAACAACATAGCAAATTGGGTATCAACCAGAAGCAAGCTAGGAGACCAATATTCAGTTATTAAAAGGCAAAAGGTCATAGGGAGTCTGGGAAACAAATTAGATAATTAATTTTAATAGTTTATACTTGATATTTGCTGGACATGTTTTAGGACAGTTTCATTCTCTGCTGCCCTCCTTTGTTTCCTTCCAAAAGCATTTCCTGTATCCTTCTACTTGGCCATCTCTTCATGTTGTCTGAGGAGCCCCCTCCACATAAATAACATGGGGTGGAAGGACAGTTGAGAGAATAGATTTTGTATATTCATAACACGTGCATTGTGAGAAAAATAACCTTTTATGAAACTGAATGTATGCACCAGATTAGAGAAACTAATAGAAAAAGATTCAGGGTCTCTCCTCAAATTAGTCATCGAAGGTCAAATGGGAAGTATCATTTCCTCTAGGATTATGTTGTTCACCATCAGGTTAGGAATAAATCAAATTGTGTGAGATAATGGAGCTATTATTTTAGATCTTCTCTGTGCATAAAGACATAGGAGATGAACTTTATGGGAGAGGCTGCTTAAACATGGAGCTTTTCCCTGCAGTATGGAATTCATCAGGGGGTGGTGTGGCATGTGTTTTGCATAGAGATATACAAACCCTGGCGTATTATGCACAGCTCGAGTGAGTGGGGTGGAGGATATGCTGGGCGTCCTGGCAGATGCAGGATGGACACTCTAGAGCTTCAGGCTAGAATATAAAGGGTATTAAGTCATGGTAAGCAACATGGGAGTATTTCCCAAGGTATATTTCCTGAGCAGAAGTTCTGAGTGATACTCTGGAAATGAAGGGCTTCATGGTCAAATGTGTAAGAAACGATTCTTACTTCCTTATAAGTTGTATGATGCTCATTTGTGTGTGGCCCTCAGATTTGCTTTGGTAAAGCTGAAGCTGGCATTTCTCAAACACCTGGTATTGAAGACAGTACTATTTTGTGTATAACTCATCCATGATTATCTGGGCTAATACCAGTGTAGATTTCGTGTGCTGCCCAGGCCCTAGGGGCACATGAGGTTTGACAGGGAGGGATATGACCAGGCCTCTACAGTAGCAGGTCAGGGACCAAGTGGGAGGAAAACATCTGTTAGAGCACCATCGTGAGAACCAAAGTCTATGCCAACACAGCGATTATGCAGGTCCTAGGCCTGTTTTCAGAGACTGAGGTCAGGAGTCAGCAAACTGCAGCCCATGCGCCAGATCTGGTTGATCCATCACCTGTTTTTCTAATAAAAGTTTTATTGGAGCACAGCCACACCATTCCTTCACATATTGTCTTTTTATGGTAACAACAGAGTTTAGTTGTTGAGGCCGAGACCATGACTTGCAAAGCCAAAAATATTTACCATATGCTTCATAATAGAAACTTTTTCTGACCTCTGATCTTGATGGTTGATTGGATTAGTTTCAGTTTTGTGAAAGTAAGAGAATTATCAGGGATTTTCAGTTCTAGTTTTCTTCCAACAGAGGAAGGCAAAAAAACCAAAAAAACAAAAAACAAAAACAAAACTGGTACGCACAAAATTCTAAATGCCAGATTTTAGGAATCAGCCCTAACTTGAACATATAATGAAGGGGGCACACATGGGCGTCATCTCTTTTATCTCCGAAGGTCCGAGAGAACTGAAGACCTGCTTTTGTCTCTGATGGGCTCTATTATCCCTGTCATGCTGGGGCCCAATCTGCAGGGGATTGGAGGCCACTTGTGCACTCAGATTTTGAGCTTGTAAACTATCAATCATTTCCCTTGGCACGACCTCAGGCTGTGTCACAACCCCACAGGAATCCAGCTGCAGTTTCTGGTTCCTCTGAGTCCAGTTTTCACAACACACTGTTGATACTGGCAGACGTTGTCTGCTCTCTCCCTTGGTGAGCAACTTTCTACATATATTTCTTGGGGCACATATATTTCTATACCATTTGTAATGTAAAGTCTTGTAATGATAAAGTATGTGGTTTCCCCAAAAGGTAGAGTGGAGGCATTCAATTCCATTGCTCCCACAAGACAGATTTATGTGGTCCATTCGCGGCCTGGCTGCCCAACATCCAGTGTATGTTTTATTGTATTTTATTTTATTCTCATGCATAAGCTATGCAAAAATTTTGAAACTGTATTGTTTTAGTTGTGTTGATATATTGGAGACTTTATGAAAGTTAGTAAAAAAATATAAGAATTGCTAATATTTGTCACTTTATATGTGTTAGCAAGAGTTTAAAAGAATTTTAGATAGCTGCACAGAAGACATAAAAAGGTAATGTTTCTTAGCTGTGAAACATGCCAGTGAAAATGTTCACATACAATCATGACTTGAATATTTGTTTTTACGGAAAATTAAGTACCAGCAAAGAGTTCCACAGCTTATAAAATAGGTGGCTGTAAATGAAGTGTGAACACTGAAGTAGAACCTGGGAAGTGAGCTGAAAACATGGCCCACCTGGCTGGACGCTCAGAATATCATGCACAGGTCAAAGAGAGCAGGTGTGGTCAGTGCATTGTGTGTCTTCACATTCCCAGTATGGTTGGGCTGGTTTTTAATAGTCATTGCTAAAGGCTCATCTAAGGACAATAAATTTTAGGCCCAGTTCAACTTCTAGAATTTTGCTTATGGGAATATGCACCTTTTTTTTTTTTTTTTCTTTTCTTTTCTTTTCTTTTCTTTTTTTTCATTTGAGAACCAGAAAAGATAGTTTACCCTGTGATTTCAGGATGGACAGAGACCTACATTATAATCAATGATATCTATGATGTTTGCAAAATTTAGTTTTTGAAACCGTTTGAAGCAGCTTATTGCAGCTAAAGAAATCTTTACATTTAAAAATAAGGCTGCTGTAGATTTTTAAAAGATTAACTTTGTGGTCTGGTTCTGCTCTGTGCCAACTGGCTATGTGACCCTGGGTGGAATCAGAGCCTCAGATTTTTTCCTTGGTATTATGGAAATCGTAGTATTTGCCTCCCAGGCTTTTGACAGTGATCAAAAAAGAGATATATGAGAAGGATCTAAGAGATGGTAGACAGATTGTCCTCTGTAAGAAGATTTTGGAGTCTGTTGGAGTTTTATGTATGTGAATGTGTATATTTGTACATAGATATCCTTTACTCATTATATGAATAGGCCTAGATGCATTATGAAAACTAATCAGTAACAAGGCTTAACAGGTACTGTGACCAGAATGGTTATGATATACTCAGCACCTCCCATGAAAGATTTCTGATCCTTGCAACAACCCCACAGTAGCCTACCATTCTGTGTTAGTTTTCTATTGCTGCCTAAAAAATGCAGCAACCATTAATTATTATTATCTGTAGATCAGCAAAGCAACCCTCGCTTATCAGTGTTACCTGTAGGTCAGAAGTCCTGGCACAGAGACCCTGGCTGGGTTTTCCACTCAGGGTCTGGTAGGCCGAAACCAAAGTGTTGGCCGGGGCTGCAGTCTCATTTGAACCTTGGAATTCTCTTCCAGCTTCATTCAGGCTGTTAACGGAACTCAGTCCCTAGAGGTGCTAGAACTGAGGTGCCTGTTTTCTTGCTGGCTGTTGGTCAGGGCTTGTTCTCAGCTTCTGTGGGCCACCCTCACATCCTAACCATGGCACCTTCTCACAAGGCAGCAGGGACTCCATCTCTCCTATTTCTGATTTTATAACATCTTATACAAGGGAACCTAAATGAGGGAGTGTTACCCCATCATATTCACAAGCCCTGCCCACACGCAAGGGAGGGGGATTATGCAGGGTGTGTTGACCAGGGGATGAGGATTTTAGAATTCTGCCTATACCCCATCTTGAAAATGTGAGAAAATTCTCAGAGAAGTTACACTCCTAGCTCAGAGTCACAGAACCAGTAAGGTCAAATCTGGCATTTGATTACTACCAGCCTCCCAGGCACGGAGCCAGGGGTGAGGGGCTGTCACAATGTCTTCAATAAAGTACTGGATGGGGATAACTGCAGTGTAGACCAGAGCTCCTCAAAGTGTGGACCATGAGCTGGTGCTGGTTCAGGAATTGTTTGTTCTTGCAATGAGCTAAGAACACAAATTGAGAGCAAGTGTTCAGAAATAGTTACAACAGTGTGACGTTGCTGTGACATCAAGCATGCTATACTTTTGTGTTTAACGAAACTATTGGGCTCCAGTGGATTGGAAAACACACACACAACAGAATAGAAACAAAACCCAAACGCCCAAATTTGGCCCTTTCACCACTTATGGTGCGAAGAGTCCTGGTGTAGAGCACATTTCGCAAGTCCTCCTGTCTCCTGCTGGGGCTCCGATGCCCCTTTCCTTGCTTCAGAGCTGAGAGTAGAACACACCTGGGAAGATGACCACGTGTGCTTCCTGGGCTAAAATAGTAACTGACATCTTTGGCAGCTCTTTCTGGCCGGTTTCTCTTGCATGTTGTTTCTTGCTAAGCAAAGCCTAGAAATGCTGCAACTGAACTTCTAAGGATTTCTGGGTTCCTTTTGAATCAAAATACTCAAAAGCCGCTTGTGGTCATTACTGTGTCATTGATTTTAGAGTTTCTAGAGAAGCTGTCTTGTTGGCCTGCCAAGTGATCAAGGTTGATTGTTAAGGTTTTCTCAAGGTTCTTTTGGTGACAAGTCTCCAAAACCCACAGGAAACAACATGGGTGAAAGTGAGGATTTGATGGTGAAGCAGCAGAGGTGAGTGATGGAGCCTGACAGGAAGAGGCTGGGGCCAGGCCATGACGCGGGACTGAGGCAGCCACCTTCGGTCTCACCTCTGCTGCTCTACCTCCTGCTTCATTCTCCTCTCCGCACCCTGGCTTTCTAGGGGTCGCCGGCTACATTGTGGTTGGTGGCAGTGAGAGCCCTTTTCCAAGTATATGTGTCTGTCTTCTAATGTTGCAAAGAGCCTGACAAAAATTTCAAGTCTCCAATTCCAAATTCCTGAGACAAGATTGAGTGGCACAATGTGGCAGCTGGGCCCCCTCAGCGGGCTCCCAGGGAGGGGAGGATGGGCTGGGCAGACACTACAGAATGCTTTTGAACCAACACATGAGGAGGACACTTTAACATTCCCTACATGGAGGACATGTTGAGCTACCTAAAAAAATAATTAGTGAAGACCTTTTTGACACTTTGTAGCTCAATCACTGTCTGAAACATGGCTCTGTTTTTTTTAAGAACAAATATCAAAACAACAGGGACACAATTTTATCTTCCTGAAAAATCTCTCCCTTCAGAGTAGAAAGACCTTGGGCAACATCTAATTATTTTTGTGCCTCTTAATTTGATAGCTTGAGAAATGTTTGTAGTCTTTAAGAATGTCTGTGGAAATTTCCTGTCCCTGACACAGATCAAATTATTTAAATGATGGATGGCGATTTTATATTGAATTGTGATCATAGTATTTCATTTGCAGCTACTTAAATGATTTCTTTTCCTCCTAATACATCCAGGTCAAGTTACTCCTTCAGTCTGAAAAAAATCATGAATTAAAAAAAAAGGTTAATGGAAGAAAGCCAAGTATACAACAGTTTTAGACTTTTAAAGATCATTGCATTTTCCAATATTGATTATTTTTTGCTTGATTACAGTGACTTTCTTTAGCTGTTTATTACAGTGTAGATCTTAATTCACAGACTTGATTGGTTCACAACTAAAAATAAGTGCAAGGAAGTGGAATGAGGAAAGTGAATGAAAAGTCACAGTTTTACATCAATGAATATCCATCAAGTAAATAATCATATTTAGCTTGTCTAAGCATTGTATTTGACTAATAACATAGTGAATTCTTCTTGTCAGAGAAACTCAGATTTCTTAATGTATACCATCTCATGCATTTTCTCTTTATTTTTTTATAATAGGTTGAAGACAATTTTGTGTTATTTCTGTTTGCTAGGAGAGAAACGGTGAAATGAAATGGCTGTCAGCAGTCACTGAGATTTGTGGTCTGGAGTTAGAAAGTAAAACTTGTGTTTCTGAAACCTGAACTTAATTTACCAACTTATGTTGTTGAACCTTTGACATAGCTCAGGAGTTGGACTTTCTTATTTGAGTGAAGCGGGGCCACCTCAGGTTCCCTGTAATATCATGTAATCTTTGTTGAATATTTAGTCAACAGACATTGAATAACTTCTGGGCTCAATCTGCTTCACTTTGGGTACTGAGCAATCAAGCCAGTTCTGAACCTTAGTGGGTTTCTATTCCACATCTATTTAAGGTATGTCTGTAAACCTCTAAAACACTAGGTAGAAAATGTGGAGTGACAGCAGGGATAAGCAGATAAGGAAATTCTGAGGAGGGAACCATTAATTGACAAATGTTCATTGAATGCTTGATGAAGACTGGACACTGTTTGCTTTTATATTTTTTCATTCATTCACTCATACATTCACTCTTATGAGGTGGGTTGCCCCCAATGCCCTTGGCTCGGTGGAAACTCACTGTCTAGCAATGGTCTCAGGATCGCAGATGAGAGATAATAAGTAACCCAAACTATTTTGTCTGGGAGGAAGAAAGGTGGCCAGTCTCTCTAGTGGAGAAGAGCCCCGATCATGCCTTCCAAACTCCTTTTATTGAGGTGAGTATCCAAGGGATACAGAGTCAGGGTACATAAATCATCAATCAATTTCAAATGCTTGGATTACTGTTAACAATCACTGATTACTGATAACAATGCAAGGAACACAGTGAACATTCTGGGTCACGATCTGTTAGACATCCTGGCACTATGTGGGCATCAGGTGCAAAGCTTTATACACCTTCCGGGTATTGGATGTTACACAGGGTCTATAGCTAACTTAAGAGATGAGAAAAATGGAGCAAGCTTTAAAGCAGAATATGCATTCTTTAAATCCAATTCCCATGGGAACCCCCTGAATGAGGTCATGCCTGTCTCCAGCCTTTCTGGTCTTCTGGTCAAGACTTACAGGCCTCCTGGAGAGGCCTAGCTTGTGGCCGGGCTACAATTCCTGAAACCATGCAGGGCAGTCTCCTACACTCATGCATCTAACCCATATTTACTGAATAATTACTATGTGCCAGAAGTTGGAAAAGCTCAAGTGGATAGACAGTCTACTATCCCAGAGTTTAGCCTAATAGGAGAGGGGTGGGCCAGGTAAAAATGAGAAGGGTCATTCACTTGAGCAGCTGCTAATGGCGCACCACCAAACAAAGGGTACTCACCAATGCCCTGACTATACAGCTGTGGACAATTCCAAGGTATCCAGGGATAGAAGCGAGGAAAGGTCAGCTTTGTGGCTCATGTTTACAATACAGTGCAGATGAAGTGTACCTCTGTGCTCAATACAGATTTGTCATATATTCCAGTGAAAGGGGTCTAGGACTCCCGAGTAAGGAGCCATTTATTCTGCTTTGGAGTGTTCAATAAAAGTTTCACAGGAAAGGGGATATTTGATGAGGGTTTTGAAGGAAGAATAGGAGCTTACTGGGCAAGGATGGCAGAGGCACCACATTAGGAAAGACACACCTGCTTATTATTGGTTTGGATAACACATAGCGTGCAATGATTATGGCATGGGACTTAATTTTCTCACTAATCTGTACTTTATCTAGATAACCTGTCAAAATGAAAGAGAAGTTAGACTTTCCTTTTGAGGTTTAAGAACCTTAGGGCTAGAAAATAGTTTTCTCTGTAACTTGGAAAGCACATGCAAAATACATTTTTCCCCTAGTCAAAAAATTTTTAAACCCTTTAGGATGCAAAGATTAGGGGCTTAAATTGGATTCACAGGAGATATGCCAGCTCCACATATGTACTAGATTATTATTTTTTTTTTGAAATGATTTAGGCATTTTGCCTATAAACTAGAGTTAGGCTTTTGATACAACTGAAAAGCTAGGGGAGAAGTCTTTGAGAAGGGTCTATGCATTTCACCTTGGCAGCCACTAGCTAAATATTTAGTAGACATGGTTCCTGGATTTTGGACTCAGTTTTTCTTAACTTTCTTTTTCCAGATGTCTCGATGAGAAAAAGACAGCTGCTTGTTTAACTCTATACATATTTGTATTGTCTCAAATGATCTTACAATTATGGTTAAGATTTTTACAAGAGTCTACAATGCTGGTAAAGAGAAAAACAACCTCAAAAACAGAAGGTTGCTACAATTACAGAGCAGAGAGCAAAGAAAATGGGAGACAAAGCAAATGTATTTTGCAAGTCAATGTGGCTGGAATCCAGGCACCTGCCAGGTGGAAGTGATTAGGAATGATAAAACGGTTATTGACATAGAATTCACCCATCCTCTCCTGTTCACATTTGATAAACTGCCAAGTCTAATTCTCTTAGTACCAACTTACCTTTTCTAATAATTTTGTACTCCAACAGCTGTCCAGTCAGATTTCTTAGAGTTGGTGGATTTTTCCCCCATTAAATTTTGTTCAATGGACTCACTTAGTTGACATTTCTTTAAAGACAATTAAATTACCAAAGTGCAGACAACTCTGAATGTCTGCTCTGCTCCCACCCTGCTGTGGGTACTGGAGTTCTCTGGCCATCAGTATTCAAGTGCCCCTACCTTGATGAGTGCTCCCACCTTGTTGCCCCTGGGGGGTGTTGTTTCCAGTCCTGAGCGTCCTCCCTGAGAGCCAGCCTTTGGATAAAGGGAAGCTGGGGAGTCTAGTTGTGACTACCCATCACCCACTCACAAGAGGCAGCTGCCAAATGTCCCTACTTAATGGAAGTGCAGGGATCCTGGGGAATACAGCCCATCCAAGAGGGGTAAAAACACTGTCCCAGGGGGTTAAGGAAAGAGAGAAGTACAGGCTTGGGAGAGCCCTGACTGCAAACTGTGCCCCTTAACTCAGTGAAAACAAGAGCTCATCCTCGTTTTGTAGTATGTAGTTCCTTTTTAGGTGAACCTTGCTGGCGTGTCTCCCTATACACACTTAACCTTAACTGGGCCTGGATCTTGCCTCAGTATTGTGGTTTTCCCAGTGTTCTGGGTTAGGTTCCTACTGGCCCCTTTGGACTTCGTTAACATTCTTTAGCTCTTTTCTTGTCCATGACCTTGTAAAAATTCCCTACCATTGGCATGTCTTAGATGCCTGCTCACCTTGACCTCTGGTATTGTAATTCACCATTCCTGTCTGGTTGTTGCTTATGTTAGTTATGAGCAAAGTAGGATGCACTATTGATGGTTTTCATTGAGTACCCGTAAGTTTAAAAACTATGATTTATTAAACAATGTCAATTAAGTGGTTTGTCTTAAAGATGTATTGGTAATCAGGGAAATTATATAAGAAGCAAGATTTTCTTAGACAGAATACATAGCCAGAAGTTGATATTCTTGTTTTGACTTCCTTTATTAACAGTTTGCATTTTTTAAGTATATTTTATCGATTATGTTGTTACAGTAGTCCCAATTTGTTTTCCCTTTGCTCCCCAGTATCCCCTTTCACTAGCAATCCCACTCCCCCTTAGTTCATGTCCATGAGTGTGCATATAAATTCTTTGGCTTCACTTTTTCCTATATCATTCTTAACTTCCCCCTGTCTATTTTGTACCATCCAGTTATGCTTCTTAGTCCCTGCACCATTTCCCCATTTCTCCCCCTTCCCCCTCCCAGCTGACAGCCCTCCAAATGATCCCCATACCTATTATTCTATTCCTATTCTGGTTTGCTCAGTGGATTGAGCGTCGGCCTGCGAGCTAAGTGTCGCTGGTTCGATCTTCCAGTCAGGGTACATCAGAGAAGGAAAACTCTGACTCCAAAAAAACCCCCGCTGCCTTGCGGCATACCTCTTCAGGGGAAAGGCTAAGGGAGTAAACCCCGACAGAAAATCCGGAGCCGGAGTCCCTAAGGCGGTTTGACGTTGTAGTCAACACCGGCAACTCCTGCAGCGCACCTGAACCCAAGCTGTATTGACTCCGTCTTTCCCTTGGATCCTTCAGCTGCATGGGCAACAGCTGGCCCATGCAGGGGGGGGTCTGCTGCATGGGCAACAGCTGGCCCTCCATATCACCCTGCCCAGGCTCTGTAGCTTCAGCGTCATCGCAAGATGTCGATTCAACATGGGAGGAGACAGATACCATGTCACTCCCGAGTCGGACTGCACAGCCATTCTCGGCCGTGCAGATAGACTCTTAAGAAGCTACACCATCGTCTCTCGAGACGGACGGCTGCCGACGACGACGATTCTGGTTTGCTTAGTTGGGTTTTGTTCTAATTTTTTAGATTCTGTTGTTGATAGTTGTGAGTTGGTTGTCATTTTAATGTTCATAGTTTTAATCTTTTTCTTAAGAAAGTCCCTTTGACATTTCATATAATGATGGCTTGGTGATAATGAACTCCTTTAGCTTTACCTTGTCTGGGAAGCACTTCATCTGCCCTTCCATTCTAAAAGATAGCTTTGCTGGATAGAAAAGATAGCTTTACTGGGTAGAATTATCTTGGTTGTAGGTCCTTGATTTTCATCACTTTGAATACTCCTTGCCTGTCTCTTCTTGCATGCAAAGTTTCTTTTGAGAAATCAGCTAATAGTCTTATAGGCACCCCTTTGTAGGTAACTCTCTGTTTTTCTCTTGCTGCTTTTAAGATTCTTTCTTTATCTTTCACC
Organism: Furipterus horrens; assembly: GCF_987537825.1. Classification (NCBI taxonomy): domain Eukaryota; kingdom Metazoa; phylum Chordata; class Mammalia; order Chiroptera; family Furipteridae; genus Furipterus; species Furipterus horrens. The sequence continues at coordinate 96,484,355 of NW_028327177.1, read as the reverse complement.
TTTGGCATTTTAATTATGATGTGTCTTGGTGTGGTCCTCCTTGGGTCTAGCTTGTTTGGGACTCTCTGTGCTTCCTGGACTTGTATGTCTAATTCCTCTACCAAATTTGGGAACTTTTACTTCATTATTTTTTCACATTAGCTTTCCATTTCTTGCTCTTCCTCTTCTCCTTCTGGTATCCCTATGATTCGGATGTTGGTATGTTTAAAGTTGTCCCAGAGGTTCCTAAGCCTCTCCTCATTTTTTTCAATTATTGTTTCCTCATTCTGTTCTGGTTGACTGATTTTTTCTTCCTCATGTTCCAGATCATTGATTTGAACTCTGGTTTCCTCTCCTTTGCCATTGGTTTTGTGTGGATTTTCCTTTGTTTCATTTAGCATAGCCTTCACTTCTTTTCTTATGTGTTTGCCATACTTAAGTATATCTGTCAAGCTTGTGAGCATCTTTATCAGCAGAGTTTTGAACTGTACATCTGTTATGTTGGCTATCTCCTCCTGACTTAGTTCTTCCACTGGAACTTTAATCCATTCCCTCTTTTGGGCCATACTTCTTTGTCTCACCTTGACAGGCTCCTATGTTTTTTTGCTTCTGTGTCTTAGGTAGAGCTCTTGCACCTATTATGTTGTAAGAGTTGGAGCCTTAGGTATTCGCCAGTATGGGCTACCTGTTTCACCACGTTGTGGCACTGTATGTGGGGGAGGGGTCTGAGAGGGAACAATGCCACTTGCTAAGCACTCACCCCTTTTCCAGGCACTTCTTCCACTTCTGTATGGGTCTGGTGCCTCTCTAGCTGTTGCCCTGGCTATTTTTCCCATGGTGTGTGGGTCTGCAGACGTTCTAGGACTGTGGGGTTCCTTTAAACAAGTGGACTCTATGGAGAGACCAGCAGTTTCTTCCTCTGCCCCAACCCCCACTGGTTTACACAGTCAGAAGCAATGAGGCTTTACAGTAGTCCCTCTCTATATCGTGGCTCACTTATCGCAGCCTCACTGTATCGTGTGATTTTAAAAATATTATATTTAATTATTTATTACGGATTTTTCACCATATTGTAGGATTTTGTGGTACTGTATATGTATGTTGTTAAGGTTACATAGGTTTAAGAGTGTTGGATAAACGTAAGGCTCCTACTTTGCGGGGGTGTCTAGAACGTAATACCCGCAATAAGTGAGGGAATACTGTATTTTCCATGGCACTGGAACCATAGCTGTGCAGTCTGGTCTGGTGCTGGGAGCGCTGCCCAGGTGTCCCTCCTGACTTTTTAAAACGTGTGACTGCGCTTTCTGCTGGCCTGTTGCTGCTGCTGCTGCCACCATACCATGTTCTCTACATCCCTCCTACCTGTCTGGATGAGTATTTCCTCTTTATAGCTTTATTTGTTGGACTTCCATGAAGCTCGATTTTCTGGAACTTCTGGTTGTCTCTAGTTTTGAGGTAGCTGTATTCCTTCCTTGTTGTGGAGGAGATGCAGTGTGTCTACCTACGCCTCCATCTTGGCCAGAAGTCAACAGTTTTCATTTTAATGCTTATTTAAAGTTAACACATCTGAGTTACCTATAACATTCATCATATCAAACAGTAATTATTTGATTACACATTTGTCTCTTTTATCATTTTGTGCAATCTTCAACAGGGACCGTGTCTTAATTTTTACTTAATAAATGATGGTTGAACTTAACTTTTTAGAGAGACAGAGACAAAGATATAGAGAGACAGAGAGGGAGAGAAAACTCAGGTCACTTGTCCCTTCTGGTTCACATAAAATTTAATTTTTAGAATATAACTGGCATATGTAACATAGTTTAATAATCAGCATATATTTCCTGAAGCAAACTAACATGGGGGGGGGGTTCTCTCTCTTTTTTTTTTTTTTAATTATTTTTTAATCCTCACCTGAGGACATTCTTTTCATTGCTTTTTAAGAGAGAGGAAGGGAGAGAGAAACATTGATGTGGGAGAGAAGCATTGATTGGTTGCCCCCTGTATGTACCCAGATGGGGAATGGAACACGCCCTGACTGGCAACTGTAACCCTTTGGTTACAGGATGACGCTCTAACCAACTGAGCCACACCAGCCAGGGCTGTGGTTCCCTTTTAACATACCCTTCTTGCTGAGTTCATCACACTGCTTCCATTCCTTCCCTAGTAGTGAAAGTTTCATTGACATCATAGAAATAATCACACATATAACATACAGATATCTCAAGGTTATGATAGGTCATTGAAAGGGTTGTCTTTTTTTTTCCCCTAAAAAAAAAAAAAGGCTTTACAAAGGAACATTGTTATTTTTTTAAAAAATTGTAAAATAATTTAATGATACAAAATTTAAAAAAAAATAGTAGTATAGAACAGGGCTAAGTTCATTTTTGATGAGTGTGATTAGACTTGACAATGACAGGGAACCATGGCTGTACTGGACAACCATCAGCATGGCATTCAGTGAGGTACACACTGCTCCAAGCAGCTGGCGGTGAGACAAGTCAAAGCTATAGTTCAAAATCCTCCTCTTCTCTCTTCCTGGGGAGTCGACACTCTATCAACTCTTACACCTCCTATTAACTGGATGCTTTTTTCAAATCTGACAAACAGCACCAGGGATAGTAATTTATTGTTGCTATTGCTAGATGTGACTACAGATTCCTAGCTGGTGAGACTGTCATAAGTATTTTGTAGCTCCCTTCAGTGCCAGGCCACATTCTTCATATATAGTGGATACTTAATAAATACTTGTTAACTAATTGCTTTCATGCCCCTTAAAAGCAGATGCACTTAATTTAATAATTGAGCTGCTTTTTTTTTTTTTTTCTTGATGGGAAAATCTTTTTGGAATGTGGTGGGGATAAATGAATAGTAATACATTGTAATAAGACTTCCAAAGTGTGGCAAATCTATGACCTTTTCCTCCATTTGGTGTTTGCTTTCCAAAGGAGTAAGAAAAATTTTAATTAACATTGTTTGCATGTTACCTCTGGATTCACCTAGAGTTCTGCTAGATGCCATCAGAGTCATAATTCTTAGACTCTAGTAGTTGAATTACAACACACTTCTAAGGAGCATTTTAATATATTTAACTTACATTTACCTCAATAATATTTATTTAGTGTTTCTAATCACAGTAATTGCAAATGACAGTAATTCTGCTAGTTAATCTGAAATGGGTTGTTATGCTAAAGGCGCATGAAAGATCCTAATTAAGAACCAAGTAAATAAGTAAGTCTCTAAAGCAGATTTCAATTTCTGCACAGACTTTCACAGTTTCCTGGCTGGCAGATGAGAACTTTTCCTCTGTTGATGGTGGTTGGTGGTCACCAGGCCACATTCTACGAAGACAGGTTGTACTTGCTACGTTGGCACCAAGGCATCATTGTATGCTTTGAGGTAAAGAAGACAATGATACGTATCTAATTTCATCCTAATATAACAAAGACAGTTTTTAGGGGGTAACAGTTTTATTGAAATACAATTTACATACCATATCACTTACCCACTTAAAGTATACAATTCAGTGGTTTTTAGTATATTTACAATTGCACAACCATCACAATACTTTTAGAGTATTTTCGTCACCCCCCAAAGGAAACCTAACACCTTTAGCTATCATTCCTCAATCTCATCACTCTCCCCAGCCCTAGATGTCCACTAATCTACTTTCTATTTCTATGAATTTGCCTCTTTGAGACATTTCATATACACAAAATCATACAAAATGTGCTCTTTAGTGACTAACTCCTTTCACTTACTGTAATGTTCTCAAGTTTCATTCACATTATAGCATGTATTAGTTTTTCATTGCCTTTTATTGACAAATAATGCTCCATTGTATGAACATACAGCATTTTGTTTATCCATTCAGTTGATGGACATTTGGGGAGTTTCCACTTTGGGGCTACAATGACTAACACAGCTATGGACATTTGTCTATACGAAGGGGAACTCCCCCTAAAACAGAATTATCTTCTGGAGGGTGGACCCATTGTAGCACAGGCTTCCCCAGCTAGGTGAATGTTCTAGGACCCCATTTGTGTCAGTGAACCTGCTGGTTGTGTTGTAAGACACTGTGCTTGGCTTCAGTTAATTTTTTGAAGACTCTTTCAATGTGTTTGCCCATTTCATGATGGGTGATTTATATGTGCACCTGCCCACACCGCACTGAAAGTTCAGCAGTTTTTGACCACATGGCATGAGCCCTGTGTCCCATCCTCCCTATTCACAAGATCTCACCCTGAGTGACTTTTCTTGTTTGTTTGTTTTCCTGGATGAAAAGGAGTCCTCAAAGGGAAGTGTTTTGCTGATGTGGAAGAGCTTAAACAAAAAATGGCAAAAACACTAAAAGGCATAAAAATTGACATGTTGAAAAACTGTTTTGAGCAGTGGGAAAAAAATCTCAATAGGTGTATTGCATCATATGGAGAGTACTTTGAAGATGACTGAAGTTTAAACATGTAAGAATAAATATACAATTTTTTAATGAATTCCATTTTTTGGGGGGTCCCCCCTTTTGTGTGGACATAGGTTTTTGTTTTTCTTGTGTGTATACCTAGGAGTTAAATCACTAGGTTACACAGTTTCTGTTTAATCGTTTGTGAAACTGCCAGATTGTTTTCCATAGTAGCTGTATCATTTTACAGTACTTGGAATACTTTTACTGTGAGAAAATAGGATCATGTTATTCATAATCAGATTTTTGCATTTGAAAAATTGGTCCATTAATTCACATTTCTGAGTTTCTTCCATTGATATTTTTTCTAACAATTACATTTTGAGCTATAATATTCAATACAATTCACCATTTTCAGTGTACAATTTAATAGGTTTACCAGATTGTGCATATATAACCATAATGTGGTAATTGGTGCACATCACACAGTATGTGCATTTTCATCACTTCAGCAAGGCCCCTCCTCCCATTGCCAGTTATTTGATTTGATTCATTTAATTTTGTGATTTGCTGGCCCAGGTGGTAGCTGAGCCAAAGGGCTGAGAAAACTTTGTGGCTAACAAACATAAACTTGAGAAACTTCTATCAATTTGTTTTTTTCAAGTCCCAGTAGGCTCACAAGCCCATTCTGTAATTTAAAAACCTAGAATGCTCTGAAAATTATTTTATAACTCATTTGGTGAAGAAGCCTGACCTCAACTGATATGTTAAGGTGTATAACATTTATTGTAATTAGTGTGAAAAATCATATGTCTTACTACAGAAAGGAATCATCTCATACTAGGGATGATCTATAATAAATATGTGACACGTGTATCCTTTTACCTTTCTAAAATCCACGTAATCCTGAACTAGCATAGCATACCTGGACCCAGGGGTTTGGGTATCGGCTGCAGACCTGTGTTTGGTTTTAGTGGCCAGTACCTCAGCACCTTTGTACTTGTTCTTCCCCAAAAACTCTTCCTTCAGGTAGTCTCCAGGCTGCTGCTTGTTATTTAGATGCAGGGGTCCCTGTCACTCTCTACCATGTCACCTTGCTTTATAATTCGTACTTACCTGATATGATCTAACACAGTTCTTCACATTTGCTGTCTATGTTCCTGCTGACATCTTCTGTTGCTACTGAGTTGATTGTGCTTGGTTCCTCTGGGGCTGGAGGAGACCTGACCTAAAGGATGCTGGTGAGGAGCTGCTGTCAGAGCACAGAAGGCTGCTGCCTCTCCCAGCACATCCAACACTAAATGTTTCGTCTTGACTCTTGTGCCAACCTCCTGTTGCCATGGAGATGGAGACAGGAAGTTTTCTAAGTGGTCTCCAGGCCTGAAAGGGAGGACCGCTTGGCAGTAAGAGATGCTAGATAATCACGAGCCTAAAGATTGTTTTTTCCTTCTCCTTCAAAGGTAGATTTTCATCCACATTTTTGGAACAGGAAGAAATTTGTGATCCGAACATCAGTCTGCTTTTTCTCTTGGAAGACAAATAGATGGCAAGCATGCTTTCTGACACAATGAAAAGAGATGAGAATGCATAATTTCCTTCAAAGTAGCCCTTTTGCCCCTCAGTTTACAGCTGGTTTTAAAGCATAATACTCATAATAGGCAGGCTCCAATCAAGACATCATAGCTTCAGTTTATTTGCATGTTGGACTTAAGTATCTTCTCTTCAGGACCAGTTAAGGTAGCTGCTCCTAGTGGCTGTGGTTTCAAGGGGGCCTGTGTCACTCCAGAGGGCGTCCACGGTGGCATCTATGGTTTGAGTCTTCCTATCAGTTTAACCAAGTGAGAGTGTCCTGAGTTCCATTCTCAAGCCCCTAACTTGGTCACTGGGTCACTTTGAGACTGTTTCTCATCTGTACAATGGGGACAGACAAATCTTTGTAAGCTGCCTGGCACAGAGAAAGGCCTTCATCATGTTCATTTCCATTTTCTGCATTTTCCTAGGACTCTTAATTTTCTCAAAAGCACTTAGGGCCTTTGGAATATTAAAGGGAACTTAAAAACCATTAAAGACTAAATACATTTTATGAATTTCCTCAAACTATGTAGAATTGCTGATATTCAATTGCTTTTGATTCACAAAGTGGAAATTTTCCATGATTTACTACTCTGTGTCTTTTCACAGTAAAAGAAGGGTGTAGGTGTTCGCAGAAAAGGGACCAAGAGTGGCAGTGCAGGGTGCCAAGTGAAGGCTCAGATTTGTTTGGTCCTGTAAGAGCCTGGGGAGGTCCAGGACTCCAAACCACAGGGCCTGGGTGAGGGGGTATGAGAGCAAAGCAAGACAAATATCAAGAGCAGGCATGGCATATAAAGGAGACATTGCATAGAGACCTGAGGGAAGTTCAGTTTTTGCTCCTAGTTTTACTTTTATGTAAAATGGTTTTAGTCCTTCATTAGTGCTGTCTTTGCTTCATTAAAAAAAAATATCCTCAAGTCTTTCACCACTAGCATGTGTTCATATATCTGCTTATTTCATCGTCATTTTGAAATAAAGTTATATTAAGAGTTCACAGAGAGGGAAGAGTTGAAGCTGAGAGAATAAAATATATGAATAGCTTTCCATCAAAATTCAAACCTTATATGTAATTTCAGTTCATTACCTGGGCATTAAAAAAGGGAGAGGAGGTTTATCCTTTAAGCTAGCTCCTCATCCTTGAAAATTTAAAAATGTTAAGCCTGGTTCCAGAGGGTGAAAATGTCATTTCTTTAATGCAAGATGAGTGAACATATGAGAAATAGAAGGGAAGATAACAAAAAATGAGTTTAAGATTACAGTATTCCCTCACTTATTGTGGGTATTATGTTCTAGACCACCCCCCACCCCCGCTGCGATAGGTGAAAATCCACAAAGTAAAAACCTTACATTTATTTTAGTATTTATATATATTTTGAGGCTTTATAAACCCTTCCCACACACTTAGAAACCGTTCCCAGTCCCTTATTAACCTTTCCCACTCCCTTATTAACCTTTTCCACACTTTTATAAGCTCTACTTATGTTCTTAAACATATTCCACACTCTTAAACCTACATAACTTTAACAACATACATATAGAGTACCGCAAAATCCCACGATATAGTGAAAAATCCGCGATAAATAATTAAATATTATATTTTTAAAATCCCGCTATACAGTGAGGCCGAGATAAGTGAATTGCAATAACGAGAGGGACTACTGTATTCAGAACCAGCCCCTTGGTTTCCTCAGCAACCTGTGGACTCAAAAGCTCACGCACATAATAAGTATCCTGTCATGAAGGTTGGTTCCCTTACCATCCCATGTTTCAAGTTGAAGCTATCATTTTTCTTGAAAGTATCAGCAAGGTTCATAGTGCTGGCTTTGGAGTTTTATTTCTATGCTGTGGGAACAGGGCCTATTCTGAGACACTGACTCAAGGATCTTGTGTAAAATGTGTGGGGACCAAGATTCTGCAGTCTTATTTTTTATTATTCACTGTTGGTTTCCTTTGAAATAAGCTTCACACCAGATGCATGAATTTGACTTGACCTTGAAGGAGTAAAAGTTAGCTTGTCTTGTTTCCCAGGGTCCTTCAAAAGCTGCACATGACCCAGGCCATTTGGATGTTTTGTTTTTCAAGGATCCCATGTGGTACGAAATGAAGAAAGGACAATGTGTAGTTGAACATTGTGGTGTATTTAAAATATTTACATTAGCAGATTACTGCTTTTTAATAAAGATTGCCTAAACAATATAATTGAGCTCTTCCCAGGAAAATTAAGGATATGGTAAAGAAAAATAATCATGCAGCATAGGCAGTGTGGTCCAGGAAAGGGATGCAACTTTTAACAAGTTCCCCTTCTGATGCTATGGTTTCTCTGTGATTATATCTGTAATCTCTTCAGGAAATAATGTGGAAAGTCTAACTTTAAGGCCCTTTCAATTGGAGACTTGTGCCCACTGGCTTCTGGCTCTTGGGAAAGATCCTAGAGCAATGCTGAGCTGGGTCTGCAGGAAGTTTCTCAGGACAGTTCTTATTACTGCTTTTGTTAACAGTGAGCATGTTTTCATCTCAAAGGCTTCCTTCATTCTGCATTCCCTTCCTGCTGTGGTCCAAATCTCTCCCCCCTCTCTCCTTCCCTCCCTCCTTTTGTCTAAGTTATTTTTCCCCCCCATTTTTTTTATTGTTGTTCTATTACAGTTGTACCATCTTTCCCTCATTACTCTACCCTGCCCCATCCCCCTCCCCTCCTCCCACAGTCAATCCCCACCCTGTTGTCCACGTCCATGGGTTATTTTTCAGTTTTTTGATGTAGGAGTCTAGACTTATTTTCCCAATATTTCATCACCCACTTCTCTGCTTTCTGCACTTTGCCCCCTATACCTACATCTGTTCTGAAATGGTCTTACACAGTCACCCTCTGGCTCACCCAGTCAGGTTTGATCAGAAAAATGAGAAACATTTTAGGTGTTCCAAGTAGGCAGGGATTTAATATAGGGAATTAAAAGCTTACTTGATAAAAAAAAAAAAAAAAAAAAAAAACTGGGCACAGGAGGGTCAGGGAAGCTACTGCCCAGGTTCATAGACTCAGAGAGTGCCCTGGTCACAGGGAGCCATCACCAGCGGCCGCGGCTCCTGCAGGCCCAGTGGTTAATTCTCAGGGGGCATGTGCATGGCACTGGCAAAAGATACCAGCTATCTGTAGAAGCCCACATACTTGTCCATCAGTTCAACTGGAGAATATTTGTGTCTCTTCTTGCCTTGCAGATCTCTCGGGACTCTAACCCGAGGCCCAGCTGGCAAGGAACTCTAGCACACGTAGTCTGCAGGCTTCTAGCCCTTGCCATAGAAAGGACATCGTGGATGGTGCTGAGAATCAACAGCCTTCATCTAAAACATACCCTCAATCACCATATTTTCTATCATCATATTTCTCAGTCTTACAGTGATAGTTTGCAGCCCCTACCTGCCCTTCTTTTATCAAATGTTCCTCCTGAGTTCCACCTTCCTCTCTGGCTATTCCTGGATATCTCCTGGGGGCCGTACTGGGTAGTGGCTAAGAGCAGCAAAGCTAATGACCCTACTCTGCCTTCTCCCTCATTCTCTAGGTTCTCTTGGCCTCTAAGTCTTGCAGATTCTCTTTTTTAAAATAGTTTTAGCATGCCTTTTATACAGTCATTCTCTTTATTGGATCAACTTTAATAATTTAAAAAGTCTAGATAACTTCAGTAACGTTAAGCTGCTTAAAACTTCCCAGCCTTCTTTCTCGTTACTCTCCACCCATGCAGTCATTTCTTCTATACGCCCCCAGGCAGCGAGCTACTTGTAACTTCTTGATTGAATCATGGACTCTTTTGCCTTCGAGCCTGTTACGTGCATTCTGAAATGTTCCTCCTTTGTTTTCTGGGCTTGCTCATGTCATTCTGGTTTTAACATAAATGAGAAGCCTTCTGTACCCCTTATGCCTGGTCTAGTCGGTCCCGCAATGGATGTGCATAGTATCCCTTGCTTCCTCCTGTTGGAACTTCTGTCACATTGAGTTGTGGTTGCCTGTCTCTTTCCCACCCTAGACTGTAATGTCCTCAAAGGAAGGAGCTATGTCTTATAAACTTTATATTCCCAGCCAAATACAGTCCCTAGAACATACACAGTAGGATTAACAGATGTTTAATTTGACTCATAGCTGTATTTTGACGATTGGCCATGTCTTCTGTACTACTTTAGCATGAAGTAAGTCAGCATTTCATTCGAGTTGGGATGGGGATTGTATCTCTAAGGAGGAGTCATTTGAGTGGCAGAATGAATGATGAGGAGGGGGTAAACATCTGAGGATCTAGGAAAAGAACATCATAGGCCAAGAGAACAGCAAGAAAAACAGAGACAAGAATGTGGTGGTCTAGGGTTAGAAGGATGGCTGGGAGTCTGGAGCCAGTGGGGGAGGAGGAGGAGCTGAGGATGCAGGGTCAGATTGAGAAGGGCCTGTGGGTCATGGTCATGATTTATGGGAAGTGATTAAAGGGTTTCAGCCGGGGAATAATGCCATGAGAATTATTCTTAACAGGTTTCTTCTGGCAACTGTGTAAAGAACTGATTGTAGGGCATGGAGGAGAAACTGAAGACCTGTTTGGGAGCTGGTTTCCAGGGAGAGACACCTGTGGTTTTGATTAGGAATGTAACAGGGAGATCATGGTAAAAGTGGTAAAACATGGGGCATATTTTGTAGGGAGAGCGTATAGCATTCACTGATGGATTGAGATATATGTGGAATAAGTGACTAAAGCAAGTGGTGTTTCTGCTACAGTTTCTTTTTGTTTCAGGTTTATGTCCTCCTAATTTATTTTTTTCAACACAGCTACTAGATTACTTTAAAGATAACTTAAATTTCAGAACTGGTTGTGTTGCTTTTATGCCCAATCAGACCTCATCAGCTCCCCTCCCCCATTGTGCACAGAACATAGTATTCCTTAGCCTATTCATTGTCCTTGCTCACCTGAACCTCACTTGCCTGCTGGTTTTGCACACTTTCCCCAACACCACTGACTTTCCCCACTGCAGACCACCTGACACTCTGTAGACACATGAGGTGCCTAACTAAGAACCTTTGCCATTCATTTTCCTATCACTTCTCGTGGCCACTTGGCCGACTTCTACTCACCCTTTATCTCAGGCTCACTGTTACATTGGTTATTAGACCTTTTCCACACTGATTCCGCACACCCTGGCAGAGCTCTCTGCTCCCTGCTTGGAGTTTTCATCCACTTGAACCTCCCTGCTCTTTGACTGCCCCACAATAAAGCTGGGCTGATATCTGTGCTTTCCTTTGTAGGGCAGTTCTGAGAATTAACTGGGTTAATTGACTGAAGCTTAGAACAGTTTGGCACTAGGATAGGAGGTGTGAAACCCAATAATTGTTTGCTATTATCACCTTATGTCACCTTCTAGGATAGCCCATGTCACATTGTCTAATTTCTTGCATCTCCTCCTAACTGTACTATGTACATGTTGGTCTTCTTCCTGGCCCAAGCCTCTAGCATACTTCTCACATACTTAATCATCATGATCACTGTTGTCATCATCATTGAAGATAAGAGCTAACATTAATGAGCATTTATTATGTGTTAAGAACGTTTGCCCCTAGATTTAAAGTCAGGTTGTCTGATCCCAGGGCTTGCTCTCTGAACCAACATGATATGTTCCTTCCCAGACTGAAGTTGCCTGGTAATATCTGGATGGATGGATAGATGGAAAGAATAAAAAGGAAACTAAAATAGCTTTTCTCCTGCATCAAATTTACCTAAAAATCCACCTTGAGTAGGTAATGTACATGGAAATTGTCCACGTCCTGCCACACTCCCCATCCTGCCATGCTCACTTTCCTGCCACACTCACTGTCCTGCCATACATGCCACCCTGCCACACTCACCATCCTGCCACACCTGCCGTCCTGCCATATGTCCTGCAACACATGTCGTCCTGCCACACTCCCCTTTCTGCCAAGCTCCCTGTCCTGCCACACTCCCTGTCCTGCCACACATGCCACCTTCACCTTCCTGCCACACTCACCATTCTGCCATACATGCTGTCCTGCCATACTCACATCCTGCCACACATGCTGTCCTGCCATGCTCACCATCCTGCCACATTCACCATCCTGCCACACTCATGTTCTTCCACACTCACTATCCTGCCTGCCACACTCACCATCCGGCCACTCATGCCATCCTGTCACCCTCACTTCCTGCCACACTCACCATCCTGCCACATTCTAAGTCTCATAATGCCATATGTCAAAGGAGCTTGTGTTGGCAAACAGCTTACTTTTTGTATTTGTGCTATTCTGAGGACATCAGTCAAACCTTTCAATAAAGGCCCTTCCTCAGTTCATTTTCAGCCTCATTGACCACAGATTTTGTTGCTGAAGCTGAAAAAGAGAGTGGTGTATTCTGAAAACCAGTTCTTAAGGAGCAGGTGCTCAGCCTAGTGTTTGAGAACACAAGGTTTGGAGTCATTTCCTTGGCAGCAGAATTAACTTTCACATAACCTCCATGTAACTGTGAACTTGAAGAGTTCTTCCAAGTTCTCCCCATGTGAGAGCCAACTGTGGGAGGCACAGACTCTGTGACGTTTCCTTGTTCCAGTCAAGCTGTGCTGTGCCTGAAAATCTTGTCTCTTCCCCTGCCCCATCACAATAATATCTTACACTTGGGTGGAATCCCTGAGGAAATGTTTTGTGTGTATGTTCTCATCAAATTCACATGTAGAGGTATAAACTGAAGATGACTTTTTATTTTAGTTCATCAGATAAGAAAATAAAGGCTCTGAGAAGAGAGGTTTTTCCCATAGTCAGGCAGCTAGTGAGTAGGATGACCTGGATTCAAACCCTTGTCCCCAGACTCTGAGACAGTTCTGGTTCTACTAGACCACAATGCTTAAAAGACCAAAAGCTTCTTGAGGCCCAAAGCAAAGTCATTTATTTCTTGTTGTCTCATTCAGCTCTTGTTGCTGTTCTGGTCAATTAATAGGTTTTCAACAAATATTTGTTAAATTACATTGGACAAAAGTGATGGAAATTTGTTGCTACCACCAGGAATGGAAACTCTGCAGGACAGACTTTCTTGCTGAGACTATCAACTTCTTAACTTGGCTGAGCCCCCATCTTGTCCTGTCTATCTTATTTTAGGCAGATGTTCCCATTTTCCTTAGCTAGCTGGGCAGTGCCTTCACAACTCCACCATTCCAGTCCAACGGAGGTCCTGGAAAGGATGTAATTAAAGGCTGGAACAGGATTTTACTCACCACTGTCAAAGCCCTCAGTGATAGATGGCTTCTAGTGTGTAAAACAAATGTGTATCCTCAAACTTACAGAATGTCATAGTCCTGTTAATCCTGGACCCTTCCCTTGGGAAATTCACAACATTTCTATTGCCCACAAAAGAACTAGTTTAGTTATCTCAGAACAGACGCTCTCTGAGAGGACTTTATAAGGCTTAAGAGAAATAGCCTTGATTTTGCTAATCAACTCTAAACCATTCCCAGAGGGTTACATAAGCAGAAGAGCACTTTTTAAAAATGCTGGATCACTTGGAAAAATTACTTCGGCTGAAATACAGGATTGACTTCTCTTCTGTCTCCTCCCCAGCTCTTTTGGCCCTTGGGCACCCTTCGAGCAAAGTTTGGCTGTTTCCATCTGCAATAGCTTTGCAAATGTTGCACTTGGGCAAATGCAGCCTTAGATATAGAACGAGATGGATTTTGTTTGGAAATAGCCATTAGTGTTGATAACAGGTATTAATTTAATCAGCTTCAAATTGATAACAGGTATCTCCTGTGGAAACCACGATAATTTGTTATTGATTGTGATCCTGTCTTCTGATGTAGACTCTAGGCTTATTTTGTCTTGTGAAAAGACTGTGGTAGCCTCACACAATCTCAAGGAGACAGGAAAGGGAGGAGGAGACAGAAGGGAGGAGAGCTTCCCACGCACACACGAAATGTTTGCTCTATTGTTCTGTTACCTGCTTTCTCTGGAAACTTCATAGATTAGCTTTTATAGCCCACTTTGAAATGTTTGCCGTTTTTAAAGCAGAAGCAATCTTTGCAGCTTTCAGGCAGAAGGTCATTTTATACAAAATGTTCATTCGTGTGCAACAAAGCTTATTTCTTCTGAAGGAACAAAGAAATAATGAAGGTTCCTTATCAAAGTTGTTTTTCTCTAAAGAAAGCATCATCTTGATAGTTGGTGAATTATATGTGCCATTTCTATTGGAGTTGAAAAGTAAAAACATTTGTTATCAGTAAGGATTACTAAATATTATTAAACTCTCAGATAGGACTCTAATGGTAGTTCCAGCATTTTAAGATGGGAGGAAAAAAATGTCTTGGATTTCGTCTTGTCTAATTGCGTCCACCTCTCCAGGTTGTTCTTTTTGCCCTGGTTGATTGTCTGATGGTCACCCAATCAATGATGTGGCCTCTGTGTAGATCTCTGAGATACAACCTCCAGTCTGTCAGCATCTCTCCTTCTGGAAGAACCTTCCATTCCTAAGTGTCACTACTGGGCAGCTTCCTGGCCTCCTGTCAGCATTCTTTGTCATTTACCCTTTCATGTGAAAAGCTGCTTCCCTTGTGCATGGCCCTCACCCTTCTGTAAACCACCTCATGCTGTTTCACAGCTCACTGGGTGTACAAGTCCCATACTTTGGGAAGTTGTCATCTGATAACTCTAGCTATAAATGCATCAGAGATTAATCTACACTGTTACGGAGTGATAAAAACTCTACCCCAAGAACAGAAGGAAAGGGACTTCAGTGACAGAAGGAATGAAAATATAAATTTGAACATCTTACTTTTTTGTTTTTTAACTTAATCATTCTTAAACTGTTGTTTTTTGACCTTCATCCAAGAGAGGAGTGTTTGAAATTAATCCTGGGAACAGATAGATCTCATTTTGTCCAGATTCCCAGAGACATCTTTTGATGTGCTAATGACATTTAACGAGGGTAGCAGTTTTGCATTTTGTTTTTGAGTTCCCCTGAATTTGTGATTATAGAGAGGCCTTGGGTTTTCTTTATCCTCACTTCTGTAGATGTTCAGCATGCAGAGTTCAAGCCCTTCCAGGAAGCATGAAGCTAGGATAGCGTTGACTCCATGTACGTACTGTTGTAAATCTTACTCCATTCAACTCTAGCCCTTAAAACAAAAGCCACGAAATTGACTGTGAGGAAAAGATAAACGTGCCACACTGGGTATGACGGTGGTGGTAATTGTTAAGTCTCTTGGATCACTCCTTTTGGTTGTTTTTCTACACATTTAGTTTTTATTGTTTTGGTTTTAATGACAATTCAAAAACTAGCACCAGGTTAATCATCAATGAAGCTTAAATCCATGTTAATGATTATAAATTTTCCTTAGAATCCCCTACTTGAGCTTAAATAGTACTCGAGAAAGAATTATGTATACATTCTAGAAAAAAATGGCAATAAAAACCCTGGTATGAGTATTAAATATGTTGTTGCAAAACGTTGAATGAAAACCACTAAATATATGAAGTGCTTTGAAATCTCCCAGTATTCCATTGTAATAGCATTTACAGTAAAGTCAATGCTTTTTAGCTTTATCATGAGAAATAAAAACAACTCTATCTTTGGTTTTAATATTTGTTTTGCTTTAAGAATTTTTGTCCATTATGACTCCCCTCCAATTTTAGGGATTTTTAATATAAATTTCTATTTTCATTTGTACACAATTTGTTCATTCTAATAGAATCAGTAGGAGTCCCATAGTAGGTTTCTTTGGTTGTGCAATTACATTTTTCATTACCTTTCCACTCTCATGGCATATTTCTCTCTCTCATTTCTCCTGGTAAGCCAAAATAACCAGGAACAAAAAAATGAAATACAAATAGAAGAAAAAATTATTTTCTAATTTTGAACCAGTTTTTACTTTTACTTGGTGTCCTATTTTTCCCCTTTTGGACGGTGACAGAAAGTTTGACCTCTACAATGTCTTTAATCCTAGTCTTGATTTAAGTGTTTTGGGGGAGGAGGTGGGAGGCTGCATACTATAGTGTTGTAGGGATAACACGGGGTCATTGTAACAAGAAATAAGATGTGATTTTAAATGAAATGCTTTAATATCCCTGCTATTCCCCTGACAGTTTTGCCTTCACCGTAACTATAAATACTATCCATGGTCCATGACTTCTAGCATTTCTTACTTATAAAATAAAGATAGCTTTTGTTTGTATTTATTTCACTAAAAGAGAAGAGTGATTTAGAAATGAAAAAGTCAGTGAAATGAACATCAGCTCATGAATTACAAGGTTTTAGCTTTAGGTGCTTTGTTCCAATTCCAGAATGTATTGTATATTCTGGTATATTGTTATCATTTTTTTTTTTTTTTGAGTAATGTTTCAGCATTAAAGGGAGAGGGGAGAATTTGATATTAAATGGGGTGAGGGAACTTGTGGACAAAACTGTTATTTTTCTTTCCTTAAAGCTCAATTTTGAATATAGCTTTAATTAAAAACCATGGTCACAATTCTATAATCCCATCTGCAGATCCAAAGGGGAATTCATACAAGAGAAAATCAACTTATTATTATTGAAAGCACATTGCCTTTCTAATAGATATAATAGAGTAACAGTTTTCCTCAGGCTCAGTGGCAGTTTTTCATATAATTAAAATATTAGCACATTTAAATTGATTTTCTTACCTGCAAGTGATAATCAAACTTATTTTTTAAATATATTTAATTTTAATTAGATGATAGGGATACTTGTGCAGGAAAGAGACATTATAAGCTGTAATTTTTTTTTTTTTACTGGCAAACATCAAAGTTGAAAGTTGAGTGGTCTTGATTTTTTTAAAATGATAATTCAGTTTTTTTAAATTTCATTAACAGTAGGAACTTTTGTCCCCAGAACTATGCTTTAGGCAAATTTATGGCATATGATTTTCTTAGATACTATTGCCTTTAAATAGTTAATCTTTTTAAGAGTGTTTTAGAGGAAGGATGAGCTATCCTTTATTCTTTTCAAAAGGTACATAGTTCTTGCTGTACTGCTTATCACTACCATTGTGCTTAACAGCTGAGCCTGTTCTTGGGGTTTTCCTCCTGAATTCTCTCATAAAATGTAAGGCTGTCTCTCTTGCTGGCATCAGAGAACAGGTTGGGATAACCCCATGACTGATTGTAGGAAGGGTCTATTCTTTCAAAGGGCTCCGTTCCAAAGTACTTATTTGTTTCGTGTGAGACAACTATTATGTATAGCTGCCAGCTGACTATCTTTTTCTGAATCTTATTTCCTAAAGTTTTGTCATGAGCATGATGGGAAATATCTTCATGGAAACAAGAGGTGTGTGAGATATATTAAGTTAAAAAGGCATACAGCAATGTTAACTTGAAAATAAACATAAAAATTGGCCAGCAGGTTCAGATTCTCATATACTCACTGCTCTGCACAGAGAACGGTATTCTGGCTAATCAGTAATTGGTACAATACAGGTAACCCCTGTATAACATGGTTGTTAGGTTCCTAACAAATGCTATGTTATGTGAATCCGTGTTATATGAAACAAAGAACTAGTAGAAAAAGGGGGGTAGTTTCCAAAAAATAAAAAACATACTATTATATTTTTATAGTTAATAGAAATGTCTTAATTAAAGCAATTTTCATCAAAAGTATTACATATTAATATGAATTAATGTTTTCTTTGTCACACTAAGCTTCATTAACCGAATGCCTTTTCTTTTTGACAATACACCCTCATCCTCTGAAGTTTCTTCAGTATTATCTTGATTTCTATGCTCTACTTTTTGCAAAAAGTCTGTTATTTTAGATTGCTTGCTTTTTGCTGAAAGATTTTTATAAATTTTGTTATATGGTATTAAGCACTTTTGAAGTTTTCTCTTAAACTGTGCTCCTTCCAGTGCAAAGATCTTTATTTAAGAAATATGTATGTGTAATGTAACAAAAAGAAAAACATAATTAAAGTTTTAAAGTGTAATTAATACTCCATGAACAAAATGGGTTTAAAATTCTGATTAATTTTAAAATTCTACAGGCAAATCTGATATGATATACGTGCGCAAATGAAAAATGTTTAATGAGTTATCTTTTGCTCTTAAAAGCTTTTGTCATGTTCAGTATTGTACAGGGATTTCCCTAATTTTGTGTTATACGGGAGTTTTCCTCATTTCTCTAACCATGTTAGAGTGAAACCGTGTTATAGAAGTATTGTGTTACATGGGGGATACCTGTATTATTGAATTGTTTCAAATGTGTTGCCCTCTCGTGCCTCATGTATTGCATTGCAGTATTTGTGATTGAAATGCATTTCATGGTATGTTATATGGTATGTATTATATACATATACATAAATATAAATAAAATGTTATATATGAAATGCATTTTATGCTATGCTCTTTCATAATAACTTTAATTTCCCTGTCATTTCCATCTTGTTCTCTTATTTGTTGGTCCTACACTGCTTTATTTTTTTGTACATGTCCAGTTCTTCACTTAAAAAAATATTATCTGTCTTGTTCATTGTGAAATTAGGTTGTTTCTAACTTTTGATCATTTGTACATTTCACTGAAATATTTAGATTTTCAAAATGCTTAGACACCCTGAAAAAACAGCTTCTATGTGTTTAAGTAAGTACCTAATCAAAATGCATAACCTTTTTGATAATGGAAATGCTCAGACATGTATAATATTTATATGCTCAATATGTAACTGATTTTATGATACATGGATACAAATTTTAAATCTATTACAAGGATTAAGAGAATGAGCTCTCACAAACACTTAAATTTGTTATATCACTGCCTGTTACTTATCTGTCTGGGTCCACATTGATACATTTGCAGATTGTGTCTTGTGATCCTGGGAGGCTGACAAGCTTCACTGAGATGATTCCAAGAAGACTATGACTCATTGAAAACTGACCCAATGCAAGCTTGGGGCCAACATATCCAGTCTACATACATAGTGTCTCTCCTTATTTTTCTTTTTCTCTGTTTCTCATCCTCTCCATTTTATGTCTCTTCTCTAAAGTATTTTATGTCTTATAGTGAAAATACCTATGTACACATGTTTCAAAAAAGGTAAATGAGAGTTGAGAAATCTTGACGGGCTGGTGGAGTTCATTGAGCAAGGCTCAGGGATGAGGTAAGATCTGGGACAAGTGGTGTTGTTAGCCAGTGGTTCTCAAACTCTGGTGGCATCAGAATCACCTGGAAGGCTTGTTAAAGCAAATTGCTAGGCCCACCCCCAGAGCTTCTGATTCTGCAGGACTAGGATGGGGCCTGATAATGTGAATTTCTAACAAGTTCTCAGGTGAAACTAATGCTGCCAGTGGGGAACTACACTTTGAGAACCACTGCTCTGGGGTCACCTTTTCATGTGCGTGGGATGAAGAAACTAAGCCCAGAGAGGGAAAGGAACTTGCCCAAGATCTTACAACTGTAGTGGGTTGCACGATGGCTAGAATTAGAATTGGGTCTTCTGTCTCTGGCCCTGTCCTGTGTCATAGGCTCTGTTCTTTGATTGGCCAGAGAAGGGGAAGCCCCTTCTTGACTCTGATAGGAGTGTGGAGAGCCAGATTTGCCAGCCCTCCTAGATTTCTGGCTGCAGATAGCACTGTCTCTGGCTGGCCCATCTTTTTCTTTGTAGGCCCTATTGAGAGAGAGGGCTTTGGTGCTCTGTGCTAGAGCTTCAAGTTAACCAGACATATTCAGCCTCTTTATCTCTATGTGCAGTTTAATAATTACTCATGGAACATTTGTGCATTTGCGATCATTTAGAGATTAATACTGATGTCATTAGTTCTTGAAGCATGGCCTTGTTAAATTCAGGTCTATATAATGTCAAGAAAAAGCAAGTTTAAGGCAGCATAGGCTATATGGTTAACAATGGGAAATACTGAGATGGTTGACTTTTTATTTGGATGTACAGGTTTTGCTCTTAGTTCAGTAAAATTTCAGTGCAATGTTATTTAACTAAATGAGTTTTCTTCAATATCTTCTAGCCTACATTTTCATGGTGAGAAGTAACATTAGAAAATTCAAATTAAAGTAAAATAATTCTGGTTGTTGAATAATTATTAAATGGAATTTCATTAAGTTGTTTTCATAAGAATATGAATTGGGTGGATTTAGTTAGCCAAGAAGAATAATGATGTGTTTTATGGGTACTGCTTATTGATTTAATCTCAGTGATTTTATTATTAGGATGCAGATTGTCAAAATGGCATTCATGTACCATAAAATTTAAATAACTGTCACCTGATAATTATATACTAGAACTGGGTGCAGAAAGAATTGACCTTGAATGATGCAGGCAATTAAAATAAGTAGTGTTTTCCAAACAATCGGGGAAGTTAGCCCACTTAGAGTTGGACTTAATTCAGTTTAATAAATCTTGACTAAGGGCTTTCTCTAGCTAAGTAATGCACTTTTTTAGGTAGGTTTTGGAGTTCATACAGGACCTCAAATGCCAGTGTCTTTGAATTGTTACAAAAATGGGTGCAAAACACATGTGCCTTTATGCACACATAAAAATAAATACTTATTGGAAGAATTATGATTGAATAAAAAAGGCGAAACTAGATTTTGACAGTGATGTTACTGCTTTCAGTTTCATGGGAGTGAAGGTACCAGTCACTATGAGCATGCCGTGGAGCATGCTGCCATTCAGGGGCAATGGTGAAAACTTGGTCTGTTCACGCTGTTGAAATGGGGTCTGGGCTATGCTGGTGACACTCATATTGCTTTCTGTCTTTCCAGCGTCTCGTTGAGGCTGCTGAAGAAGCACACCTGAAACATGAGTTCGATGCAGACTTGCAGGTAAGTGATTTTACTTCGTGTTAAATTGTTCTCTATGTTTGCTGTCAAAGGAGATGTGCTAGGAATGCCAGGAATGCCAGGTTTCACTGGTTGGGAAAGAAAGGCTTTGAGAGGGTGGTACAGAGTAGTAATAAACGTGCCTGTTTTTTGATAAGGCAGGAGAGCAGTGATACTCAACTGTTTCCCACCAGGATAGTTGCAATGGAGGATGATGCATGCTCATGCACATAACCAGATTTTGATGAATTCCTCCCCAGTTTTGGGGGAGTTAATCAATCAACTGACAATAATCACCTGAGCTCTTAATGGTACATTGATAAGGTAAATAGCGGAATATAGACATTTCCTTGGCTGCATTTTAAGTGATTGAAAGCAATGTTGTGATGGATCTAATGTTTAATGACTGTAAATTATATTTAAAAATTAAATCATTCACAGATGTGGGATTTGAACATCCACTTAATAAATTGTAGTGGATCTGATAGCTAATCATGGCACACCTGTGTCTGGTTGAGAAGGCTTTTGATGTTGTCTTGTATAGAAAAAACATAGTAAAAGGCAACCAGTAAATTGAATGATACTTGGAGGTTTCTTTGGATCCCTCCTGAAGGAAATTTTATCTATATTGTCACTTTGAGTTTAGTAGTTTTCCTTACTGCTAAAAAAATAGAGGGAGTTAATCTTAATCCTTAAGTCTGTGCTTAGGAGAGAACATAACTCTTTTAGTGGCATGTGTCACAATGTCACAGTTAGACTCATGGACATGGACAACGGGGAGGGATATGATTGCGGGAGAGGGGGTGGGTTGGGTGGGGGAGAGAAATTGGGGGAAAAGGGGACAACTGTAATTGAAAAACCAAAAAAAAAAAAAAAAAAAAAAAAAAAAAACCATGTCACAGTTACAGAATAGTGTTAATTTTACTATGTTTTTATTTATATGGAAAAGATAAAGACAGACATAAATCTTCAAACATAAAAAACATTAGTGATACCTAAGGTAGCCTTTGGCTGTGTCTCTGTCCCATAGATGTACTTCTTGTATCATTACTACCTACATTCTTTTTTTTTTTTTGCCATGAGGATAAAAGAATGAAAACTCAAATGGTGTAATTGAGAAAGTTTAATAAAGGAAATATTTACAAATGTATGGTAAATGAAACCAACAAGCAATAAATAGTGTTGGACCCCAGGGCAAGCCATACTCCTGGCCTGAAGGAGCCAGTGGATGGAGTAGTTTCCAAAAGCCAGGGAGAGTAGCTATATGGAAAGGGTACTTGATAGAAAGGTGCAGCCATGGTGATCTCACTGTTTCTGGGGAAGATACCCCAGGAACAATTTCTAGCCTTCTGATCTCTTGCTGGTACCCACCACTGGCTAAATCCAACTGTTGGTGTAGTTGATTTGATTCAGCCTCCTGAGGCATCACACTGGGTGGAGAAGGGTGAAGAATAGGTCTGAAGGGGAAGGAGAAAATATCAGACCTGCCCTCTGGGGGTCATTTTCAGGCACAATACCCAACACAGGGAGCAAATAGAGCCAGGAATATAAGCCAAGCACAAGAAGTTGCATGGGGAGGTGAAGATGTTCTGGGCACTGTTGAGGAGTGGGGAAGCCAGCTGTTTTGGGCAAAGCTGCAAGTAAAGGAGCAGAGAAGTCAGCTGAATATAGTGAGGATCACCTTGTCTTCCCATAGCCACAACCCTGTGGCAGCTCCAGGGAGATTCAGGGACTGTTCACTGGTTACATCTGACTTCATTTTGCCTCCTCTTCAAAGGGCTTGGACTTCCTGGAGTGGGCCAGAGAGTTTCAGTGGAAGCATTAGGAAGCACCTTTTTAAGTGTGATGATTGTAAAGACCTCTTGACTGTGTTGGCAAGGGAAAGTATCTTCTTCTCATCAGGAGTTCCTGAAGCCTTTTCAGGAATATTCTGGCACTAAATGACAGAAACTCAACTCAAATCAGCTTAGATTATAATGCTGAATAAAATAAGAATCCACATGTCCACTTTGATAACAAACAGACAAAGTGATAGATAAAAAGATAAATATACAAAAAAATAAGAAGGAAAGTTCTTACAGTGGAATGCCAACAAATGAATATAGAAGAAATGATGGAGTTAGAACATTATGGTGTGAATTGACTCAAACAAGAATCTTCAATGGATGCTAAAACTAGCAGGTAAAAGTTTGGTGAAGAACAGGACATTGACAATTTTAAAGCATCCACTCACAAATAACTTATTAATTACAAGGGAGAAAATAGCAACTTTATTATGGAAGAAACTGTCAGACACTATCTTGAACAGGTAATCAAAGTTCACATCAGTTATGAAACAAGATGACAGCAAAGGGCCTCCAGATGTGATGATCAGGACAAATACAGCGTTGCCTAGGTAGAATTCTTTCATAATGTGTCCAAAATGTGTATCTGAAATCTAATGAGGAAACATCAGAAGAATCTGGAGTGAGGGACACTTCATAAAATACCTGGCTGGACTCTTCAAAAAATGTCAAGATAAAGACAAACATAGAGAACTTGTTCCAGGCTAAAGAACATTAAAGACACATGACAACTAAATGCAATGTGTGATCCAAAAATGGATTCTCAACCAGAAGCAAAGATTTGAATATTGACTATGTATTAGGTAATAATATTGCATCAGTGTTGAATTTCCTGATTTTGACCCATATTGTGTTGATATAAGAGAATGTCCTTGTTGTTTGGTTTTTCTGGACTAAACATTTGGATCTTTTGGTCCAACTGGAAGGAGTAAGTTTGCAGGAAAGCAAGAAAAGATTCTTGGAAGTCAGGACTGTTTTGGAAAATCTGGTATTTATGGCTCATATAGTCAATTTTATTCTGAGATCAATTGTCTAGTAAATGTAGGTGGGGAAGGGAGAGAATACTTTAATTGACTTTAGGGGAGTTTTATCCTTTAGCAGAGGAAAAATGTTCTGTGGTTTTAGCTCAGCTAACATCGAGCTACTCTTTGTCCATCTGGAGCTGCTGTTATCTTCTAAGAGTGTTCTGGCTTCCTTACTCTTTTGAGGCTTTACAATAAAATCCTGGTGTAGCACAAGTGATGCCTTGTCAGATGTGGTGCCATAAACACTAATGCAGCATCGGCATCTCTCAAAAAAAAAAAAAAAAAAAACAACACAGACAATGAGAAAATGGAGTGTTATAGCTTTTGTTCTCTTGGGAACAAGGATGGGGAGCCCAGTTCTTCCTATCCAGTCATTTGTTTTGTATGAGGACACAAGGAATATCAGAGGCTACAGTTGTGGTAGGAACACAAGAGGATATTGAAATAACCTGTCAATATCACAGAGTGTCATTCACTATCCAGACCTCAGACCTCTGTGAAATCTCCAGGTCAGAGTAAACTGTGTGTGCTTTTGTGGAAACCTACAAAAGAGGGGCCTTTGAGAGAATGGATGTGCATCTAAGAATGCTTGTCTGCTGAGATGAAGCTTTTGAAGCTGCAAAGCATTGGGGCTATTAAGCACAAGTCTGTTAACAGCTTGGGTGTCAGCCTTGTTGCTATTACTGGGGTAGCAGGTTCTGTGTATGGGCTCTGAGTTTATTGCTATGATGGTCCATTAGAGCTGATCAATTGTTAATCTGGGTCCCGGTGACCTCTTGGCAACCTCTGCTAGTGGATTGTTTTTATCAAAAAAATTCAGACTACCATCTGCTCACCATGAAATAATGCTGAGGAGGTCCCGACATTGTTAGCTCAGGAGGAGTAGAGGGAATTGGGAGTCTTTTTTCCTTTAGAAAATAGAAGTGTTTTGTAAAATTTCCTAAACTGTGTAGCTTCAAGTTGTATAATCTTAGCCCCCTTGATTCCCCAAAAGCAAAGAGATGGTGGATCTGCCCATTCTTTTACTTCAGCTTGGAGTTTTGGTGCCATTGCACCATTCGTGTGCTTTAAAAGTGAAGAATTTGTTTTTCTTTGATAGAATGATCAAAAGTCATAGCAAGAAAATTATGCCTCCTTTATTGTCAGAATTTAATTTTTCATTGGTCTCTCCAGAGGTTTAATTCTTTCTCCAGGGGTTTATGGGCTTGAGGTTAGGAGGCCCTTCTATAAGGTCCTTAAATATGGCATTACAGTGGATTGTTACTTTCTAATAAAAACTATAATGGGCAAAAAGCAAAATGCAGCCTGTGAAGGGGTGGCATGTGCGAGCGACCCACGGTGTAGCATCCTGCAGGAGGCGGAGCTGCATGGTTTTCACTGGCTGGACAGCGATCTTGGATGCTGGTGCCACTGCTGACCTCTGGCTTGTCTTCTTTTGTGATGGCTGAGGTGATGTCTAAATTGCCCTTCTCTGGGTGTTGTTCTGTAGTCTCTGGTATCTCCAACAGGGCAATTTTCAGTTGTAATTGATGTAAACAGAAGCCTTGTTAAAATGGCATCTTCCCTTTTTTAATTTTGTTTTGAATTAACATAGGTTTTTAATTTAAAGCTCATATAAGATTAATGATTATAATAAAAATAAGCTTTAAAAAACTGTCTTAACTATCCCTTGTCATTATTTTAGTGTTTCTTCTGCATTGTTTTGATGGCAAAACGTAACTTGAGCAGGAAGTGATGGTGATGGGAATGAATTCTAGCCCTGATATCTTATCTACTGATGAATTTCCAGAGTTCTAGGTCTACACATGTAGTGTAAGTCAGAGGCTGTCTTTCCCTCTTATTTACTCTTTCTTTTTTGATTTTTCTACCAGCAACAAAGAAGAAGAAAAAGCCCTTTTGCTGGTTTTCTAAAAACTTGCTTATCTTTGAACCGCAAACATATTTACTTTGAAATGTGTCTCAAATAAGTGCCAGTTGCACACAGAGCTGGTGCACAGTGGAAAATAAATTGTGGTTTTGAATTGTGTATCCTGCAGAAGCATTTTTTATTAAAAAGTTTTTTGTAATATATTTTTCTTTGATGTTTTGTAAGTGATAGGGGAAAAAAAGCCTGTTGACATTCAGAGGGATAACAACAGTGAGAGTGAAAGGGAACTGGGGGCACACAGTGTCCCAAACAACCCTCCTGGGCCTCCCTGAGCTGGAGTCGCCCATGCAGCAAGCACAGGGGCCTGATTTCAGAGTTGAGTGGGGTTTGGAGTGAAGAGGGTGCAGAGGCTGCTGATGAGAAATCTCAGTGACAGGATAGCTTATGATACTTGCTGGACTAGCTTCCTCCCTTGCCTCCCCACTGCCCATTGCAATGGGAGGTTTGAGGTGAAGGAGCCCTGGGGCAGGGGAGCGGGGAGGCTCAGGAGCCCCAGCATCTGCTTTAGAGCTTCTGCCACCATCACTGGGAGAAGGCAGCCTTTCCTAGAAATCACTGGAAAGGACAGTGTAGCAGCGAGCAGAGGAGCTGAGCTGCTCTTTCCCTGACAGGGTGCCTCTGCTGCTAGGGGGGCTTTGCCCTGGGGAAAAACTGCATTGTGTACAAGAGCAAAGGACTGGGTTAATAGACCCACTTCCTCAGTTGAGGAAATGACTATCCTCACTGTGTTTTTCATGTATTCCTGTCAAGCCCTAATCCAGCCTCTTCCTCCTTGACTGAGTGAGGTGTTGGACTCTTGCTGAGGGAGGATGGTGGAGCATGGAAGATCCAGGCCCTGGAACTAGAAATGGTGTTTCTTTTAAAAAAAATTATTTAATTTTAAAGTTTACATTTAATATTATTTTGTGTTTGTTTCAGGTGTATCATATAGTGGTTAGACAGTCATATACTTGACAAAGTGCTCCACTAATATTTTCAGTACCCACCTGGCTGGCACCATACATAGTTATTTTTTATATTCCCTTTCTGCTAACTTTATAGGGAGACCAAATTGACTTTGTACAGTGAAGAAGAAAGATAGGGGTCACATCTATAGGAGAAATAAACGAGGAGGGAATTTTCATGGTCTTTATATGAAAATCAGTGTCTTTTTCTGATCTAATTTATGAGAACATGCTTACTGCTTTTCTTTTCTTTTCTTTTCTTTTCTTTTCTTTTCTTTTCTTTTCTTTTCTTTTCTTTTTTCAGTGTGGAAGTGGCTCCCAGTTAGTCTTCTGCATTTTAAGATCTTACATCAGATGTTCTTGGTTAGGACTTGCCATTTCTCATTTGTTCACAAGACTGATGAGTAAATAGTTTCTGAGGAAACTTTAAGTGTGAGCATCTTAAAATTGAAGTCTCTCTCTCTCTCTCTCACACACACACTCACACACACACATGCGCGCGCGCACACACACTATCACTTTTGTTCATTTGGCTAGAAGATTGTAACTTTTGATAAGGCCAGCATCATGACTTTGAGGTTTGTGTTAATCAGTCGTTATACTCGCAGTACTGACTATTGTTCGTATGAGTGGGAGATAGGGCAGTGGGTGCAGGCTCAGCTTGATCCAACAGAGAGCACTTTGGCCTAGTTGCAAATTTGGGTTGTAGTAGTCCATTCCCAAGTGAACCATCTACATACATGCTCAAAGATTTGTTGCTGTGGTCCCTTTGCTCATCTGTAAAATGACATACTTGTAATATCTAGATGATTTCTAAGATCTCATCCATCTCATGTGCTTTAATTCATTCAACAAAGTATTGTCAGTGACCTCCTATGGTCAACACTGTGTGTGGATGTGACCATGAGCTAGGCAGATGCTGTCTACTCTCATGGAGCTCACCATCCAATGGGAAAAACAGATGTTAAAGTCATGATGACATAAATAATTATTACATTTTGATCATGGTAAATGACATGAAAGAGAAGCACATGGTATTATCACAGTGCACAACAGGAGACTGCTCATTTGGGCATTCCAGGGACATTGGAGCTAGTCCCGAAAGAGTGTGCCTTGATTTAGTAGAGATTCTAGGTTCACCTCTACCATAGTTAGAAGAAATCTCCCAAAACACAGGGAATCCGTAATACTTTTATTTTCCATAAGTGAAAAATTAAAATTATTTTATCTGCTTTCTACATGATAATCTTGATAATCTTTTGATAATCTGCAATGATCCTTTATTTTTGCCTTTTATGATTATTACTCCATGTCCTGTTAATTTTACTTAAGTGTGCATTTGTTGCTTAATTTAAATTTATTTGGAACTTACTACATGTTAGGTCCTCTTTTGGGTTGTGGGACTTCTACAAACTGAGAGGTGACCCTAATATTCCAGGAAAGTTCTAATCTACCTTTTTATTTTTATTTTGTTTATTTTTTTGGATACAATGCAGACTGGTTTGTTCAATATTTATACAACACATAGTGCATCCACTATGTATATGGAAAAGGAATTATGTCAAGTAACTGAATGGGTAATACACCTGAATTCAGAGAAGGAAAACTCTGATTCCAAAAAACCTCCGCTGCCTTGCGGCATACCTCTTCAGGGGAAAGGCTAGGGGAGTAAACCCCGATAGAAAATCCGGAGTCGGAGTCCCTAAGGCGGTTTGACGTTGTAGTCAACACCGGCAACTCCTGCGGCGCACCTGAAGCCAAGCTGTATTGACTCCGTCTTTCCCTTGGATCCTTCAGCTGCGAAGAGAGGGGGGGTCTGCTGCATGGGCAACAGCAGACCCTCCATATCACCCTGCCCAGGCTCTGTAGCTTCAGCTTCACTGGAGAGGACACTCCAGCGACATCGCAAGATGTCGATTCAACACGGGAGGAGACAGATACCGTGTCACTCCCGAGTCGGACTGCACAGCCATTCTCGGCGGTGCAGATAGACTCTTAAGAAGCTACACCATCGTCTCTCGAGACGGACGGCTGCCGACGACGAGTACACCTGAATTCAGTCTTGGTCTAAAAGAGGAGTTTGCAAACTATGGCCCATGGGTCGAATCCAGCCAACTGCCTGATTTTGTAAATGAAGTTTTGGTGGAATAATGCTATACTCACTTATTTACATTTTGTCCCTGTCTGTTTTTGAGCTGCCATGAGGAAATTGAGTAGTTGTGATCAGGACCATATGGGCCTGCATAGCCTCAACTATTTACAATCTGGTTTTTTTTGTTTGTTAGTTTATTTTTGGAGCCAATCTGCCTTTTGGTACTAATCTACTTTAAAAAATATGTTATTTTAGTTGTTGCTTTTAGAATTACAATAAATATCTGTAACTTAAGTGTACAGTGCATCTAGGCTTAATTCAGTGTGTAAAGTACTATTTCACCTGAAACAAGAACTTCATAACAGTGTAATTCTGTTTACCACCATACTTTGTGGTGTTGTCATACTTTTTTACTTCTAATATGTGTTATAAACACTATAGTAAATGTTTTTTTTTATTTTGTTTTATTTTTTATTGTAAAAAAGTAAATAAGAAAAAATATATCATTCCTTCCTATAGACTGGAATTTTCACCTATTGTAATTTCTCTTCAGCCTGAAGAACCACTTTTAGCATTTTTTTTGCATTGCTGGTCCAGTAGCAACAACTTCTCTCAGCTTTTGTTTATATAAAACTATCTTTATTTCACCCTCAATTTTGAAGGATAATTTTGCTGGATATAGAATTTTTACTAGACAGTTTATTTTTTCTTTTAGCACTTTGAAGATACAATCCTGTTTTCTTCTGAGAGTTAATGCTTCAGAGAAAATGTCAGCCATCATTCCTATCTTTGTTTCTCTGAATACAGTGAGTCATTTTTCTTTGCTGCTTTCAAGATTTTTCTCCTTATCTTTGACTTTCAATATACGATATAGTATAATAAGTTAAGGATGTTCCTAGATGTGATATTCTTTGTACTTATTCTGCTTGAAGTTTGCCAAGATTCTTGAATACTCTCATCATATTTGAAAAATTTATAATGATTATTTTTAAAAAATCATATCTTTCATTCCATTTGTATTTTCTTCTGAAACTTAAGTCACATCTATGTTAGATTGCTTCATGTTTTCCCACAGGTCTGTGTTCTATTACTTGGTCTCCAGGTTCACTCACTCTTTCTTCTAT
This sequence comes from Furipterus horrens, assembly GCF_987537825.1. Taxonomy (NCBI): domain Eukaryota; kingdom Metazoa; phylum Chordata; class Mammalia; order Chiroptera; family Furipteridae; genus Furipterus; species Furipterus horrens. The sequence continues at coordinate 96,454,657 of NW_028327177.1, read as the reverse complement.
AGTCTCCAATCTGTAATTAAACACATCAAGTCAATATTTTATTTTATATATTGTACTTTTAGTTCTAGAACTTTTATTCAACTTTTTGTACTCTCCATTTTCTGCTGAAATTCCCCATATGTGTACCAGTTATATTCATGTTTTGTTTTTTAAGTCCTTGACCATATCTACAATAGCCACTTTAAATTCTTTCTCTGCTAATTCCATCATCTGGGTAATTTCCATAATGTCAGCTGCTTTTTTTCTTTAAAATCACCTAAAATTTTTTCATTTCTTTACATGCCTAGTAATTTTTTGTTGTATAGTGGACATTGTGGTTATGTCTTACTGATTTTTATGAATTTTCTTATTGTAACTTAATATTGTTCCATCTACATCGTAGGTATTCTAAAAATGCCAAATTTATTAAATCCAATTAAATTAGTATTAAGAAAATTGTTAAAGAGATGAAGAGAATATAATGATAAACCATACATAGCAGGGCAGCCTCCAGTGATTTGATTTTCTGCATCACTTAAGCTGTGAGTACAATATTGTCTTCTTTATTCTAAAAGGACCACACAAGGCCATCTTACAGCTGAAAGAAAGAGAAAGAATAAATTTTTAAAATAGAATCTTGAAATATAAAGATTGTTTCTCAAAAGCTCATAATTTCTACAGATTAATTATATTAGTACCATCCTCGTGTTGTAAATCCAGATAAAGGTATTAATATTAACAAATTTAAAGCAGAAATGCAACTTTATAACAATGAGAATTGATTTGGTTTCTTTGCATATTCATTGTACTGTTTCAGAGAGAAATAATGACATTTTTCTTTCCAAAGTTATCTTTATGTGCTTATACAACATTTCCACATTAGCAGCTCTCTTTTTAAAGGGTATTTAAAAGCCCTCTTTTAAAAATAGGTATGAGTTTAGAAACTCTGGGTCATTTATCTCTAATTTCATCAATAATGAACAATCTAGTGAAACCCATATGTGTTTTCCTCACTGTCCTCATCTTTCTTGCTGTCATATTATTTTTTCTATCAGGACCACATATACCTCAATTTCTAGGCAATACTGGTTGCAGAATTCTGAATTATTGCCTTGAAAGCACATTCTTTCCTACCCAAAAGTCATTGATCCTTATGTGATTCTTTTAACTTTTGTATTTTCTCAACTGGGATTTCCCAAAGCTAGGAATATTTATTTTAAATAAGTATTTGTTTAAAACACATTTGTTTTAAATAATATATTTTGAACACAATAAAACCCACAAATTCAAACTTCATTAACTATTCCAATTAACAAATACTTTTAAAGTTCAGTTTTATTGTTCTCATGCTCACAGTGTAATTCCAGTGTTTCAGTCAGCAGCCAGGTCGGAATGGAGCATTATGGGACACCAGGCCTTTGTTTGCAGATCTACATTCATTAGATAATCACTTAATGGTTCTGTTAATCATAATATGCAGTCTCATCATCCATTTCCAGAAACCTTAATGTCTTTCATTAAGATGACTGACTACAGAGGTCATTGGCAGATCCCAGAAATTGCATCAGAATCTTCTTTCTGCAGCAAAACTTTTTGGCAGCAATGAAAATGCCCTTCAGTTGCTGATTTTCCACTGAGGATCTGTGATCCAGGGATTTGCCATCTGCTATTGAATTCTTAAATTAAAACTTGAATCTTGTGGCAATCAGAAAGTATACAACTCAACAAGAAATTTTCTAATCTCAGTTTAAACTTGTTATTAAAGTACCTGATATGTACACAGATGAAATAATTCTTACCTTTTCTATTTTCAGGTTAGTTTGTGATACAGGCTCTCATAATATATATTGATACATAGCTGCAAGCATACACAGCTTTGATATGATAATCCTAATTCTTCCATTTAAAAATTATTTTATGACTACCAATTTTAGGACATTTCTATTTGTTGGCTAATGGATACTAATAGATTATGGTAACAGTGACAAGAGTAATAGGTGACATTTAACAGGTGGCATTATCAGAAATGTATTAAGTATAGGCAGTGGCTTAAATGCTTCATAGGCATTATTTCACTTATTCTCCTCACAATTCTGTGAGATATATACAGTTATTATCTCTGTTTTACATGTGGAGAAAGTGAAGATTGAGAGGCCACATGATGGGCCCAGGGTTATACAACAGTGGGTGAAATGAGTCACAATTCATAATCAAGTTTATCTGGCTCCAAAGTCCAGTATGTTACCATTGCACATGGATCTGCAGTTAGCAACATTGATCTTAATTTGCACTGAGCCAAATCTTATAAGGAAATAAATTTAAGAGGAAAGTTATTGTAGTTTATTTGAAAGGTCTGTCAAATACTTCAAAATGAACTTCTCTAGAATTGTAAATTCTGACCCAGATATCTATGCAATAAAAAAAATATTGAGAGACTTCCAGCCAAGATGGAGGTCTAGACTGACACACTCCATCTCCCTCTACAACTAAGAAGGAATACAACTACCACAAAACTAGAAACAACCATAAGTTCCAGAAAATAAATGGAAGTCCAAGATATGAAGTTATAAAGAAGTGGTGCTTGTTCAGACGAGTAGAAGGGGCGAAGCTGGGGCAGATAGGTTGGGCTGTGCTGGCAGCGGCAGCAGTGGCAACAGTGGCAGGACAGCAATAAGTTCAGACACCCATATATAAGGGGAAGCGAGAAGCGCCTGGGGAGCACCCCCAGCTACAGACCAGATCTGTCAGCTTGTGATTCCAGTGTTGGTGGAGGAAGACCCCCCATTGCCTTGGACTATGAGGCCCAGAGAGGGTAGGGATGGAGGAGGAGGCTCCTGGTCTCCCAGCGGAGAGTGAATGGCAGGAATCCATCTTGAACCCCCACCCCCACGGAAAATGCTACATCATGGTGAGAAGGGTCACCCGGTTGTGACGAGTGCACGGGGCTCTGCCCCCTATAGCGTAGGAGGTGTGACAGCCCGCCCAGGAAGCAAAGGTAAACACAAAACTGTCAGGATGGCACAGATCATGATAGAGATCCCAGTGACGCAGCTGACCAGACAGCAAATATCTAATCTAATGAAGTAGCAGATAGAAAATCTTTCTGAGGCACAGTTCAGAGCTTTGGTTATAAAAATGCTTACAGATCTAACAGCAGATTTTAAAGAAGACAGGGAAGGAATGAAGGCTAGTCCTACTGAAATGAACAAACACACATATGAAACTAGTGGTGAGGGAAGGAAAACCAGGGATCAAATCAACAAATCGGAATGTTGGTAAGGAACAGTCAACCAGTGCAGAAAGAGGAAACAAAAAGTGAGGAAAAATGAGGAAAGGCTCGGAAACCTATGAGACAGCTATAAAAGGGCCAACATCCAAATCATAGGATTGCCAGGTGAAGAAGAACTAGAAATTGAAAAATTGTGTGAAAATATAGTGAAGCAGAACTTCCCTAACTTGGGGAAGAAAATAGACTTACAGGTACAGGAAGCACAGAGCGTTCCAAAAAAACTGGACCCAGGGAGAACCACACCATGATGCATTATAATCAAAATGTCAAAGATTAAGGATAAAGAGTGAATCTTAAAAGCAGCAAGAGAGACTAAGAGAATTATGTACAAAGGGGTCCCAATAAGACTGTCAGCTGATTTCTCAAAAGAAACTGCAGGCAAGAAGGGACTGGCAAGAAATATTCAAAAGAATGAAAAGCAAAAACCTATAACCACGATTACTTTTTTCCAGTGAAGCTGTCATTTAGAATAAAAGGGCAGAGAAAGTGCTTCCAGGACAAAGTAAAACTGAAGTAGTTCATCAGATCCAAACCACTGTTATGTGAAATGTTAAAAGGACTTGTGTAGGAGAAAGAGGATCAAAACTATGAACATTAAAATGAAAACTGTATCACAACAACCAACAATAGAAGCTAGGGAACCGAAACAAAGGCAAACTAAGTAGGCAACGAGAGTAGGAAAAGAATTATAGGTATGGGGAACATTATAGGGGGAGGTCAGTAGGGAGGGGGAAGGGAGGGAAGGGAGGGAGATGGTACAGGAATTAAGAAGTATAATAGGAAGGAGTGGTAGATAGGAAGATGTTGAGAAGGACTATATGCACAACCAATGAGCATGGACTAAGGGGGGGGGGCAACTGGAGGGAGGGTGCACTGGGTGGAGGGGAGCAAAGGGAAAAGAAATTGGGACAACTGTAACAGCATAATCAATAAAGCATATTAAAAAAATCTCGATAAAATACCGTGATTTAGTGAAAATGATTAAACATCAGATTACTGGTATTACTAGAAATACATATGTGAGTGATACACTCATTTGGCAATTGGATTTATTCTCTATACACAGTAACTCAAAGAGGTTTAAGAATAAAATCTGGACTGCCTATGTACTTTATAGAGCACTACGTAATCTGCCCAGGATTACATATGGATTAATAACCACCTCCAACTCTTTCCTTCATGCCTGTGCTCCTCAATCCTGTCTGTTTATTTTCTGTCTTCTCTAGAAAAGCATAAGCTTGATGAGAGTAGACACATGACAACTAGTCAGATGTCCATAAATATTTATTAGGGTTAATTGAAACATGTAATGGTGATATAGTACTAAATGCCACAGCTCATTGGTGATCACCAGAGTTATGCATTGTTAGTAATTCATGAAGTTGTCATCTGTTTATTTCAATTAGAAAAAACTGATTCTTTCTTAAAATAAATACTTACATTTTAGCAGAAATGATTCTGTTATTGCTGTAATAATCAGACATTTTCATATACTAATGGCAGCCTTTTAGTGAAACAGTTGGCTTCTGTTGATACTTGTAATAAAGTCAAGAATTTGCTAATTTTTCTCATTCAAATTATATGTTTCTGCCCTTCAAAATGCAGTTTCAAATATATGAATATACTAATTATGAACAAGATAATTATATTTAATTAACATTATATTAAATGAATAGCTATCAAATTATTTTATTAAACAGATATGTGTTTATATAGAAAACATCTTTAAAATTAGAAAGGAGAAAAATTACAGGGGAAACAAGCTCTTGCAGCTTGGATTTCCCCTGTTGGGCAGGTTCCCAGCCACCTTCCCAGCTTCCATACTCAGAGCTAACGTGTGTTTGTGGCAAAGGTAGCCTCTTATAATACAAGTAGGGATTTGGAGGGAGACTTAATCAGCCTCTAAGAATGAATATTTGACAGCAAAAATGAGTGTGAGTTGAGGTCATATCTGAATCTTTGTAGGTAGCAGAAAGTTAACTTCTAATATTATCATCTCCTTAGAATATCCTTAAAAGTCATAACTGTCAGTCTCCCATGGAAAATCCTAGAATTTACATTTTACCTGTTCATAGAAAAATAAAACAATATCAAAATAAACAAAAAACCTTGAAAAAATTCTTTCTCATGTTGGTAGTCATTAATGGAAGGAAAAAAATGATTTTCTTCCTTGGAGTATTGTACTAGTAGCCAGGAGCCTTAAAGTTTTGCTGGTCATCTATATAACCTTGAACGAGTCATGTTTCCTTTCAGACTTTATGTTCCCACAGGTAGATGAGGGTGGGACTGGCTTGCTAAGTCTCTGAGGTTGTGATGTTTTTACATGGAAGAACAGTTATTTTTCCATAGGGGGTACACTCATTCTTCTGTAAATCTAGCAGCTTCTACAAACATATCATTGTCCTAAAGGAAACATCTCTGAGGATAAAATTCTCTATTCTCCTTTCAAATAGATCTAAACTCCCTACTACTGAAAAAGGGAAACTTGAAGGAAATTTTGGTTGATTGGATCATTCATAGACCCTTTTCCCATAAATAATTTTATCATTTTGGATTTAAAGGAATTCTTATGAATAACATAGAAGAGTGTGTGTGTGTGTGTGAGAGAGAGAGAGAGAGAGAGAGCGAAAGAGGGAGACAGAGATAGAGACAGAGAGATTTTAAGAACTTAACTGAAATGACTTGTTTTATTCCAACCTAGTTTGCTACATAGTTAAAGAAAGTTAGAACCAAATTAAACCTTCACTTTGACTTATTTGGAAGTGATTATGTCATGCATATAAATGTATTCATAATTCATCTTTTTTCCTAAAAGGTTTCAGGTGGCTGAGGACATGCAGCCACCACGAAAACAATTTTTTTTCTGGGTTTTAAAACCTTTTGTCATCTTGTTCTACATGAGATTGGCTGACATGTCGAGGTTCTGATTAAAAGGAGCAAGACTGGAGAGGGAGAGGAGGAATTATGGCTTACTAGTAATATTTTCTGAGACCCAGGGCAAGAGAACGATGGGTCATACACAGCTCTTATCTGGTCATAATGGCCCTTTGATTACAAGGAAATAAAAGAGGATTCGTTATGTCTGATTATTTTTGCTGATGAACATTCTGGATGAGGTAGATCTTAGCTGTTGAGAGAATATCTTCTGAAGACAGAAGAAGACAGATTTAAACGCTGGCTCTTTTTTCTTACTAGGGGTGAAACCTGGGGCAAATTTCTTAGCCCTTTGGGGTCTCAGGTTCTTCTTTGCGTTATTAAGATAATGATGCTGTTCCTGTAATGGTGTCAGGCTTCCAGGGGCTTCTTTATTGACAGGATGTGTTTAGCACACTGTCTGGTGCAGAAGCTGGCCCCATCTTTTACACCAGATAGTATTGTGATCATTGTTTTGGCCAATACTCTTGCAACACAAAGAGGTTAATTATATCTATAATTGCATACTTAGCCTCTGCTTCCTTCGAGGACTGTGAGCTCTGTGAGGCAGGGACCACATCTGCTTTCAGTGTTGTAATGGAGGCTCAGGCCCATAGCTGGCACTTAATAATACACGAGGAAGGGCTGAATGGCTGAAGGAAACAAAAGGATCATCTTGAGTTAGATACCCATTAGGAAGGAAGTTAAAAGCATCATTTGCAAAAGAGAAAAATTATGATGCTGCTAGCAGAATTGATAGTAACTTCACTGCAGGAAGGTTGCCCAGGCTCCGAACCTGAGCCATTTCAAGCCTCTTTGGCACACAGCTGGGCCACAGGATTGGCTGTTTCTTGTCCACAGAGGGGCTGAACTCAAACCAACGTTGGCCACACCTGTATTCTCCTGAGAGGCTCCTATCAGAGTAGACGGAGAGAAAAGAAGACCTGGAACAATTTCTCTTCATAATCATCAGCCAGCTTGGGAGCACTAGGCGAGCTAATTGTTCAATGTGGTTTCATTGTTGTTTTAAACAGGTTCCTTTGTGTATCGGAGGAGAAACACAAACGAGAGACTGCTGCTCGGACATATTTTATATTCCTCTTCCAGTTCCGTTAATGGCTTTCAAGGAAATCTCTTGTAATTGCCTTAAGCATTCTGTCTTCATTATTAAATACCAGCCATTTGTTATATTCTACACTTCTTTTTGGCTTTGTGTGCCAATTTTTTCTGGGACCTTGTGATTTAAAAGTGACATTGAATTGTAGGGCAGGTGGTTCTTGAAGCATGCCCTCCCACATAAATTTCTAGAAACACCACCATGCTCTCAGAAATGTCTTAGCAAGACAGATGTCTGGAGTCTGGGGTTTTATTCATTCAACTTTAAAAGACAACATTAACTATTAGGTTAAAATCAGCAAAATTCTCTTTGGTTTGGAGCCATCTCATTTGTACTTGACATGCCCCAAATCCAAGGGCAGGCTTTGACCTTGAGTGTCAGTCACATCCCAGCCAGGTCTACATTCTGTCTCAGGTCATTATTTGAGAGGAGTTACAGAATCTTGCCTCAGCATTACAAGGTGTGGCTGTTGGGTGAGGTAGCATTTTGAGGGCTATAACTATCACATTTAGTTCTGGCACCAATCTAGTGGGGTAGGTACATTCTATTATTGCCCTTAACTTCATGAGTGATGAAACTGACATTCAGAGAAGTTAAATCAATTTCTTAAAATCTCATGGGAGGATGTGGCAGACCTAAGATCAGAATTTAACTGGTTTTTATTCCATGAACAGTGTTTATATATTACACTTTCCAGAAAGCAGCCTTTGTTTATGAATATTTTTCCCAGGTCTTCCTTTGGCCTGGTATTGATAGGTTATTGGAAGCTGCAATGGATTTGAAAAGCAGACAGACTTTTAAAGGTACAGGTTGAGTTCAGTTGGGTCAGGTAGGTGTTATTTGTATTTTCTTGCTGCAGTGGGCTTCACCATTGTCTCCTATAGTATGATGCTATTATTCCTATATTTTCCAAAGTCACTCTTTACATTCCACATGATACTTTTTCAGGTGGTGGGTGCTCTGTGCTCATATGAAGCAAGAGCAAGAGCACCCTTGGCTAGATGATGATGCAGTGAGCTTGTGGGTGGTGTGTGGGAACATCTGTAATCTGAAGCACTTATATACCAAGGGCCCTGAATAGTCATTGATTTATTGATTAATTTGTTCATGTTTTCTTGAATCTACCTACAAAGAAGAAGGTTCTAGAATATTTCCCCTGAGACTGATGACAGCAGGCAGGGAGTGAGCAACAATTGGAGAACCCTGGCACAGTGAGTCAGACACACTGTGCTGTTTGTTCCTTCCTCTGCCCTTCCCCCCTATTATCTTTAAGTTTAATAGATGAATGACAGGGAAAAGGCAGAGGAGGTGACACAGTCATTGAGCAAGGAGGGCTGTAGGGGTCCGTTGAGAGTGTCTGCTGATGGGGCTCAAGTTGTTGATGTATATTTTTGCAACGTGGCACAAACCAGCTCTGGATTTGAAAGGTTCACCTGAATTCCTAGAGGGGAGAGCTGTTGTTGGTGTTTTTGTTCTTCTGGAAGAGGTAACTGTTTCCTGCTCTACGAATATCGTGTGAGGGTTGCAAACCAGGGCACACTGGAGAAAAGGATTTAATGAATACATATGAGAAGAGGAGATGCAAGCCACTGAGCAGTGTATTGCCCTGGGCCACTTCCCAAATGCAGGATGGTGAGCTATTTAGGGGAGTAAAATTCAGGATCATGGAAGAAAAGATATTGAGGAGGCACTGAGGCGAGAGATACGTTGTTACCTTTGTTTCTAACAGCAGATGGGTGATTCACCTAACTGGAGCCTTAGGAATCACCTCTCAGTTTTGTCCATTGTCTCTGTTTTTATAACTCACTTATAGCTTAAAAAAAATATGATTAATCCTGCTCTTATGCACCTTATTCCACGTGGCAGTGAGAACATGCTTTTAATTTATTCTTCGCTTCTAATTGTAGTGTCTGAATGTCAGGGTTCACTGGCTAGAGAGAGAATGAGCCTTGCTTTTGTAAAGCAGTTAATTGAACCTGGTAACAATTACTGGCAGAAACGCCCGGGGTTGTGCTGATCCCTGTGCATCGTCCCTCATGGTGTTTCTCAGCATCTAGTGTGCCAAGACCCTGAAGATCTTCCAAAAGGAAATAGTACATTGGAATTTGTGTACTGCAGACCCCAACTACTGTCATGTCAGTAACCTTTTCTGGGTTTGTACCTGTTTCTGGTGCTACTGACTTCTGAAGGCAACATTTCTAATTCTGACATGTTTAAGAAAATGTTCGCAATACAGGCAATGGACAAAGGACTAGTATCTAGGATAGAGACAGAACTCTTCCGTATCAGTCACAAAAAATATCACGTTAAAATCTCCTCTATATCCATCTACTGCAAAGCAGTAGCAGAAGAATGGACAAAAGATGAACAGTCTGTTGATGAGGGAGAGTTACACGGACAAAGAAAAGATGCTTCATCTTACTAGTAATCAAGTACAAGTAAATTAAAGCAGTGCAATACCATTTTTACCCATCAGTTGGCAAAATAATCATGAATGTGAGTAAGGCCTGGGGAAATGAGACTCCAGTGGAATGAACAGCCCCACCGCAGGAGCATGTGAGACTGAAGTGCACGGGCCCCAGGAACTGTCACCTCCACATCTTCCCTCTGCATACGGAAACACTGGCACGTGTGCACCAGATGGCAGCGTTGCTTGATTTAGCAAAAATCCACAAACTGCCTAGATGTCTCCCTGCAAGGGAAAGTCTAGTGAGACTGTGCCATATCCATGGAATGGAATTCTAGGCAGTAGCTATAGGAACGAAGCAGATATACAGGTAACGGGCAAGAACAGTGCCCAGAACGTGTGTTGTTAACTTTGCAAATCCAAGGCAGGGTTTTGAATTACAGAATTCCCTTGCTTATCACCACTATTACGTTCTAGACCGCCCCCCACAACCCCCAACAATAGGTGAAAATCCGCGAAGCAGGAACCTTATATTTATTTTAGTATTTATATATATTTTAAGGCTTTGTAAAGCCTTCCCACATCCTTATAAACAGTTCCCAGTCCCTTATTAACCTTTCCCACTCCCTTATTAATCTTTTCCACACTTTTATAAACACGACTTATGTTCTTAAAAATATTCTACACTCTTAAACCTACGTAACTTTAACAACATACATATACAGTACTGCAAAATGCTGCGATATAGCGAAAAATCCACGATAAATAATTAACTATAATATTTTTAAAAGTCCCGTGAAACAGTGAGGCCGTGATAAGTGAACCGCAATATAGAGACTATATTGGACTATATAAGGACTATATAAGGACTACTGTACTTATTTTTCAAGAATACCATAAGATAACAGTGATTTTTATAGCTCCAAATAATTTTGTTTTCGGCTTTCCATCTTTGCTATAAACAGCACTTTACATGTCTGTCATAATATTTGCTTTCCACTCCTTTTAATGGGTTAGGATATTTTGGAATCAGTTAACAGTGCTTTTGTTTTTCACATTAAATATACCAGCAATTCTTCCCTTAAACGTTTTGAATATTGGAGATAATCTCTTATGTGACATTAATTATGATGCACATCCCTGCTGAGCTGTTCTTCCTGGTGCTATTAATGATAGTGTTTCAGTGTTCCTGACTGGCTCTGTCATTAACCCGTCACACCACCAGTCCCAGTTAAGAGTGCAGACGTGGAATTCATTGAGTGAAATGTGTGTACAGCAAACAGAGAGGGTAGGCACTTTCTTTCCCTGAGGAACAGCTGAGTTTGTCAACTGTCACATCTGAATGCCTAATAGTTCTTCTTGTGTAAAAATGCATTCTTTGATATTTTTTCTATTTTACAAAATAATTTGTAACCACAGTTGGCAGTGATGTCTGTTCGCAAAATCTTATCCTTTGATTTATTTCCATTCTGTTAAATCATAAAATCCTTTTTTTGATTCAATGATATTATGCCTTGTAGCTCCCTATTAATGTGTCTACTTGTACAATTTCTACTTTTATGTTTTCCTTTACTCTTTTTTATATTGTTGATTGATTTTAGAGATAAAGAGAAAATGGGGGGAGGAAGAAAGAGAAAGAGACATTGGTGTGTTGTTCCACTCATTCATTCATTGGTTGCTTCTTGTATGTGCCCTGACTGGGGATTGAACCCACAGTCTTGGTGCATCAGGATGATGCTCTAACCAATTGAGCTACCCAGCCAGGGCCATCCTTCCTTTAGCTTTGATTTTCTTTCTTCTTCCTTCTCTTTTCGCTCTTTCTCCCTTCATTCTTTATCTTTCCCTCTCCACATCTCTCGATCCTTCCCTCCCTACCCCCTTCTTTCTTCCTTCTTTTTTTTTCTTAAATAAAAATAAAAAACGTCTTTTTGTCCCCTTTCTTTGCTTTGGAAGGTGTTATAAGAAGTCAGAACTGAAAGTATTCACTTACTGGCATGCTGTACTCAGCCCAGGGGGGACTGGAAACGTTTTTTTGGCTGGTCATTTGGCCTTGTAGAGTGCCAGAAACTCCTGCACGTGTCGATTTCCAATACATATTTGTTGACTAATAAAACTCTTTATAATGTAGATTTTTCAAAGGGGGTAACAGAGCAGTTTTTAAATGAGCAAACAAGGACACATATGCTTCCCTGGGGTCTCCTATCCAGAAAGGGGCTGTTCATTTGGTTGTCAAAGATCCTCTTATGTGCATGGTGTTGTGCTTGGTGTGGGCTTGGAATTAGGATACAAAGTATAGTTATCTTTAAATCAACAAACTTATAACAGTGAAAGAGGATCTATTGATAATTACTCTTGGGCTACAATTGTAAAGCAGGGCTACCCTGGGCAAATGTTAAGATTGACCAATAAAATATAGGATACCCAGTTACATTTGAAATTTAAATTTATTTGGCAGTCCTGTGTTTTGTTTTGTTTTTGTTGTTGTTATCATGGCAACCCTATTCATAGTCATAAACATATGAGACATGCTCTGTGTCAGCACGGAGCTTATAGTCTAGTAGTCATAATGGCAGGTATTGACCTCAGGCATTACACCGATTGCTGAACCTGTCACAACAACCCTGGGAGTTGGGTGGTGCTTACCCACTTCACATGGGAAGATTAACAGGTTAATAATATCCCCAAGGTCAGACAGCTAGGACCTGGAGGGTGGGGTAGGGAATGGGGAGTCAGAACCAGCACCTCAGATCAATCCTGCTACTTGTGAATCCTTTCCCTTGCCCACCAGACGCGTTTCCTTCTGACCAACATGTGACAGCAATGAGCCTCTTTTGCAGGTTTTTAAGGAGATTCTGCAGGAGAGTGAGCAGTCTTCAACATTACTTCTCCACTGCTGGATTTTCCAGGCAGCAGGAGGCAACCAGCTGTTTTCACTGTATCAAACCCAAAACATGTCACGCAAAAAAAATGTCAAGTCATTTTGAAAAATGTCTGAAGCATAATGCGCTTGACAGGGGTGAAATAGCATTGGCCATAGTCACGTAATTACTACCTCAGTGTTTGTTTACTGTACAGCCCTTTCTTCTTCACTTGAATTAAATCAATTTGAGCAACAACGCAGCTTTATAAAACCCAGGTCTCAGCTCGTACAACAGTTAGATTTTCTTGGGTTCTTCATACGAATAATCCTTGCCAGGTTGACTAAGCAACTTAGCAGTTTCTTCCATGTTCTTATCTTCAGACTAAACTCAGACAGACTTATTGAATTAAACTAAATGAAGGTCACCTACTTTTTCCCCCTCATACAAAAAATGTTAAGATAGGGTGAGGGGCTGAGGTCCGAGATCTGATTTGAATTTAAACTGCAGCCAGACACCATGACGTCGCTGTCCACTAGATGTCGCTGGTGATTCACACCAGGGCATCTGCAAGCCCACGTCAAGTCCTTCAAAATGTCAAGCCAGAGTTAAAAATATGAAACTTCCAACTATTTCTTTCTTTGTTTTTTACCTTTTACTTTTTAATACCCTCTTTGTGTTTATCCAAATGGGCCTTCTTTCTCCTTCCAACGAGCTCTTTGTACTTTTCTAAATTTGGCAAGAAAGAAGTTGAGGAGGATACGAAAGGCTCTCATATTTAAACCATCTCTCTCTTTGTGTATGTTGCTTTTTCTGAATTTTTGTGAAACTCTTCAGACTTCACTTACAGGAGGAATTTGGTTAGTGTGTATTAACCTATCTAGTTACTTTTGATTTCCTACACCCAGGGAAGTTGATTTTCCTGTTACAGATCTGTGTTTGATTTCCTTTGAGAAGAAAGAAGGTCTTTAGCACTGGGATTTGCCCCTGATGCTAGGAGTGAACAGATGCCTGCTGTAGTCCCAGGAGGGTGAGTCCTTGGTCAGATAATCTGGCTTAGAAATGAACGCTGGAAGGACGCTCCTGAGGGAAGATGGGAGGGTTGGACATCCAGGTTGGAAGCCCAGAATGCGTTCCAGGCTGGGCAACAATGACAAGAGCAGGAAGACTGGCAGCTGCTACAGATTTCCGCTCCTAATGAGCTACATTTTTTTCCCCCAGAGCATGGCTAATACGGGATGGGATCCTCTCACATTTTAAAAAAAGAATGCTTAAAGGGAATAAGGTTAGCTTTAATCAACCAAAAAGAAAATAAAAAAACTAACTTTTAGAAAAGCTTGAAACCCATGGAAAATTCTCTTGTATTATAATGGCAAGCAATTTTTTCTTTTCTTTTCTTTTTTTTTTTTAAAGAGGAGAGAAGCCTCCTACTTTTTAAACAACAAACCACCTGGGTGGAGGGGTGTATTCAAGACCTGCATTGGGTTGGGAACTGGGTCTAGATCCTGTCTTCACAGGAGAGCCCTGGTATTGTAGCACCTTCTCTAAGAGTGGTCTTAATGCTTCTCAGCTGTAGCTGGGATTTCAGTAAGAGTGGCATAGGGCTCAATAAATTTCCTGGGGGTTAAAGCATGGTGGACAACTGTGTCATGAATGGCACTTTGCCAGCCTCCGCTGCTCAACTCCCATGCCTACTTTGGCAGCCAGCAATGTGAAGCCCCCTAAAATGTAAAGTACTTCTCTCTCTCTCTTTTTTTTTTTTGCCAGGGTCTTGTCTTGAATGGCATAAAGAAGCATTTGCTTGAGTTAATTTTTAAATAGTCTTCTATGGATTTCATTATTTTGCAGAAAATTGAACATCCGTGAAATAAGAATAATGTAATCATAAGAGGGATAGATTTCCCAGTCACTGGAAGAAAAAGGCCCAAGTTCCTTGATTATAATCTGACATTCTGTTTAGAATTTCAGGGAATGAATATCCTAAAAATGTCTACTTCACTGCACTGTGGATAGAGATTGGGGGAAAAGAAGCCACAATGCAGTATCAAAACACAAAACACTTCCTGAGTTTCCCCAGAGTGTGAATTAATCATATTTGATACTAATTATGTCCTTGCTATACAACAACTTCCTGTGTAAACTGTGGGAAAACGTGCGAACATTTCCAAGCCCCAAGCAAATTTTGCAATGAGCTTGTATACAGTATGTGAATTTGTTATTTGCTAGGTGTCGCATTTGATACAAGTTATTCTCTGCATATTTACCAAGGTGCAGTGTTGCTAATTTTTCACTTTCAGAAAATTTATTGTTATTTTTCCTCCCCTCAATCAAAATGTTTAAAGTATTGTTGGGTCAATAATACACCTTTATAGAGTTGTTGAGCTCATTTAGAATTATTTGTGTTTATGTTATTAAGATCCCCAGTGAGTTGACTTTAGTAATTTATAACTCTGTCCCCAGAGACAACATTTGGAATTCATACCACCCAGTAACTATTTTTTATATCTTTAATTAAAGCTCCTCTTCCAAGTCAATGTATTCCAGAGCTGGCCTAATCCTAGACACGGTTTGGTTTCTTGATTGATCTTGGTTGTCCTGGGTCCCTCAGATATGTCCAGGGTTTACCCTGCAGTAAGTTCTAAAACCAGCTGGACCCTTGAGTTTCCTCCAGACCTGTAATGATTTTAGCAAGACCAGCACTTTTGGAATAGAGTGAATGCTTTAAATCTATGAAGACACTGTTCAGTAGAGGGTTTCTCTACATTTATTTGATTATTGTGGAAATTTGCTTGAGAAATAAATATTTCATGAAATTATATATATTTTAAATAAACCTAGCCTTGTTGCTTGGTTTTTCAATCTAATGTCCTTCTGTAGGGGAGTCTTGATATAAATTATAGCCATAAAAACCACGATGATGGTCTATGTTAGTGATTTTCAACTGGTGTGCCATGAGAATTTTTAAAACATGCAATACCTGTCTGTTTCATGAGGGGCATTGACCTCTTTTCTCTTAGGTTGTCAAATTTAAAAAATGACAACAGACAACACAACAATAGCCATGCTGTGTGAGTGAATCAAAATTATACCTATTTTTTTTGTCAGATTGAAAAATATATATATTTTTGGTGTGCTGCAGAATTTTAGTAATTAGTTTATATGCCGTGAGATGAAAAAGGTTGAAAATCACTGGTCTTTGTTAACACGGAAAATGGTCGTGCTGCATTTTCAGGCAAAACAAATAAAATAGAAACTGCAAAATGCTCTTTACTGTTGTGGTCCCATTTTTATAAATGTGTGTGTTCTTAGATACATATCTAAAAGACTATATGTCACCAGGATAGCAGAATAATAGGTATTTAAAGTTTTTGATCCTTCAATGCTCTCTAATTTTTATGATGAAGTTATATTTTATTATCACAAAATAAATAAGAAAGCTCTTTCCTTTTGGGGATAAACAAAGGTCATATTTGTTTTAAATTTCTCAGTTCACTTGGTGTTTCCAGATGCTGCTATCAAAATATAACTAGAGCAAAAAATGCAGATGCATTTTTGTAACCAAGTGAATTCTAGAATCTGTCATTCTCCAAAATATTGTAATTTATTTTAAAGAAGAAAGAAGTAAAACATGCTCTTTCATAACTGTGAATTTTCTCCCTGAAAACAAAAGCATTGAAATTGCTTTCTCAAAGTGTTCAGTGCCAATAGAGCCATTTCATGTGTTTCTTTCTACGCAGGCTTGGTTAAGATTCTGTTCAGGTTTTATCAGAACATTACAAATCTATTAGGAATGTGAGGCTTTCAGCATATGCATATTGCTGCTGCTGTTTATTATGGAATTTTTTCTAAATTACTTCAGGCATTAATTTTAAGAAAGCCTGCCTGGATCCAATTTATTTTAATTAAAATATAAAATGGGAATGAAGTAAAGGTTGACATTTTGGGAAGTTCCCCTAACATGTTGTCTGCATTGTATCTTCTGATTCCCAATTGAAGATGAAGACTAAGGATTATTGGGTCTTGCTTGATGTCATAGCCTTTTTCACCATGCCTTTTGCTTGGGCCAAAATAATTAAGTGCTGGAATTTTTTTATAAAAAATCAAAAGGTTTTAATTTGGGTAGGCTAACACATTTCAATCACTGTATTATGAGCTGATGTTCTGATTCAAAGCAAAAAATGAACACAAATCTACTTGTGAAATGGATGAGAAAATGTTCCTGTGTTGAGCTGAATTTGACATTAAAGGTCGGGAAGAGGAGAAACAAATAGAGCTTATGGGACAATGGTTGCTTATCAAAGTTGTGAGTAGCTGGGAATTTATGTATTTGTTCAGTGTCTGTCTCTTTAGTTGTAAGCTCTATGAGAACGGAGACAGCATCTGTTATTCTCTTTGTTGTTGTAACTCCATGTACTAGTCAGTGCCTGCAACTTCGTAGATGCTCAATAAATAAATATCAACTGAATGAGTATATTCTGGAAGTGGTAGAGTTGTTATCTTCCAATATGTCTGCCAGATATTAGTTTTCCTTTGACTAAATAGTCTTAAGCTCTTATAAAATTAAAATTTGAATTATAAAAAGTAATGTCTGAATCCATTCTCCTTAAGAAACATTAGAACATTATTGATACATCCAGTTACAGCAAAGATGGAATAGCCTCATTACACCCAGGTCCTCTCTCTTGCAACTAAAAAGGTCTAGACACCACATAAAAAATGAGCATAGGAAGACCTTGAAAGGTAGAAGGAAGAAGATGGACTGCCTATGGGCCTTCAGACGTGAGGAACCACATGGTTGTGGGTCCCCTGGGTTTCCTTATTACTTGTCATACATCATGAGCAGAGCACTCCAGAAGCCTCCCACCTGGACCGCTAACAAGCACAGACAGCAAGAAAAGTCTGTTCCCTCTAGACAGAGGACTGGGAAAAGGATGGCCTCACAGCAGAAACCTTTTTGGCACTGTTCATTCACTTTACATCAGCCAAATACCAATGGAAAAAAATTGTCCCCCACCCTCCTGTGTTTTCAGCAGGGCTGAGCAGAGTGCTGGTCTCCCACCCCATGCTCCAAGTAAGCAGAATCATGCAGCAGTGCTTCAGTTTCCCACTTGGTGGTGTTGGCAGAACTGAGCAGGGAACTGATCTTCCATCCCCTGCCTGGCTGAAGTAGGCAGAGAGTATCAGTTTCTCCTACTGCATGGTGTTTGTGTGGCTGAGTGGCAACCTGAGATACCGTACTCTGCTTGATGGACACAGCAGTGTTTCTGTTCCCCTGCCTGGGCTCTGTCAGTGGGGGTCCAGAGTGCCCAGCATCAACAGGACTAATTGAGGCAAGTTAGGGTTCATCAGAATTCTTCTTTCCTTTACCCCAGTGTGAAGCTTAACCTTCACAACCATGCAGCAGCAAAAAGACTGAATGAGATGGTATAAAGCAGAGCTAGTTGGTACTCTGGTTCTGGTCTACTCCCCTCCTACAGTAGTGCTGGTGGGGTCCCATATGGCTTCAGTGAGACTGATCAAGGTGCTATGGGGTGAGGCTATCAGTACTGTGCTGTCCCCAGCCCCAGGGGAGTGGGATACAGTGGGGAGCTGAGCCTTCAGCTCCACCTGGCCTCAGTGAAGTGGAGTGAGGCGGTGGGAGGCAGGGTAGATAGCACTCATCTCCATTTTCCCTTGGGGTTAGTAGTACTCTGTGGGGCACTAGCTTTCCATGTCCATTTTGCAGCAACAAAGTAGTTTGTCACCACTTGCCTCCCACACTCCTCCAGTGGCAGTGGAGTCTAACAGAGCTGAGCTTACAAGTCTTCTCAGAGCCTGCTAGCACAATGATGTGTGTTGGAGCCTCACTTTACTGGGAAGATGTCAGCAGGGCTGGAGGGCAATCTGAACTGCCATCCCACCTGAATGCAATAAGGTAATGTGACTACCCTCTTGTTGAGGGTAGTGTTAATGGGTCCTAGTGAGAAGCTACATACGCACTCATTTCGCTATTTTGCTACATTTTTTTACACGGGGAAGGACTGCTAAATGAGGAGATTCAATAGGATCCACAGTCTCATAATATCCAAAATATTCAGGATACAATTGAAAACCAAGAACCAAGAAAAATCACAGCTTGAATGAGAAAATACAACACAAATCAAGAATGAATTGGTTGTTGGAATTATGAGGATTTTAAAGAAGCCATCATAAAAATACTTGAACAAGCAATTAAACATTTTCTGAGACAAATGAAAATTGAAAAGTCTCAACAAAGAAATAACGTTATTTAAAAAAAAACGAATAGAAGTTAGAGAATTGAGAAATAGAATTACCTGACCCCCCCCCCCCCCGCTGCTGCCCACCTCCCCCCAAAAAAACTTGCTGGATGAGCTCAGTAGGGTAGTAGAGATGACAGAGAATAGAATCAGTGAACATGAGGACAGGTCAGAAGCAATTATCCTATAGTTTACCCAGGCTGAAAAACAGAGAAATAGATGGGGGGGGGGTGCAGACAGAGATTGGGGGGTGTTTGTGGGACCATAAAAATAAAAAACTAACATTTATATCATCAGGGATTGAGAAGGACAGGAGAAAGTGAGATTGAAAAGCTATTCAAAGAAATAATGGTTGAAAGCTTCATAAATTTGATGACAGATATAAACCTACAAATCCAAGAAGCAGATCCAAGAAGCTACAAATAAGGTAAACTAAAGAAATTTACATAAAGATACGCTAGCATTAAACTTCTGAAAACCAAAGGAAAAGACATAATTAACTTTCTATAGGGGAATGCCTATTTGAATTTCTGTAGATTTATCATCTGATACCATGGCAGCCCAGAGAAGGAAAACTCTGACTCCAAAAAACCTCCACTGCCTTGCGGCATACCTCTTCAGGGGAAAGGCTAAGGGAGTAAACCCCGACAGAAAATCCGGAGCCGGAGTCCCTAAGGCGGTTTGACGTTGTAGTCAACACCGGCAACTCCTGCGGCGCACCTGAAGCCAAGCTGTATTGACTCCGTCTTTCCCTTGGACCCTTCAGCTGTGAAGAGAGGGTGGGTCTGCTGCATGGGCAACAGCAGACCCTCCATATCACCCTGCCCAGGCTCTGTAGCTTCAGCTTCACTGGAGAGGACACTCCAGCGTCATCGCAAGATGTCGATTCAACACGAGAGGAGACAGATACCATGTCACTCCCGAGTCGAACTGCACAGCCATTCTCGGCAGTGCAGATAGACTCTTAAGAAGCTACACCATCGTCTCTCGAGACGGACGGCTGCCGACGACCATGGCAGCCAGGGGAAATGGTATATTTTTTCAGTACTGAAATAAAAGAACTCTTAATTGCCATAAGAATATACCTCAGGAATAAAGGGAAATAAAGAAGTTCTCAGACTAGATAATAGTAAGACAGTTTATTGTTATCATATCTACCTTTAAATCATGCTTAAAGGAAGCTGTCTAAACAGAAAGGAAATGATAGAAGAAGACGACTTAACTTCAGCAAGGAAAGAAGAGCATTAGGATGGGTCAAAAATAAGGGTGAATATAATAGACTCTCCTTCTCATAAATTTGTTAAACAATGTTTTATGGTTGAAACAAAGATTATAACACCTAACGTGTTGCTTAACGGATATAGAAGAAACAAGTTAAGATAATTATACTTAAAGAGTGGGTGGTTAAGGAGAACTAAATGCAATTCAGTTCCCTACAGTTCACTAGAAACATCTCTACTAGTAGACTGATAAATTATACATCTATATCATAATATCTAGAACAACTGCTATATCCAATTGGGAATTCTCCTTCCTGACACTTTTTCAAAACATAGTTACACACCTGTATATGTGCCTTACAAAATGTAGAGTGTTGGCTTATGAAGATTTTTACATAAATGCTTCCATATTCTACATGGCATTCTGTAATTTGCATTTTTATTCAATACATTTTTATTACAGTTCCTCATAACTACTGTATTAGATATGAATGCACTACTTTATCTTTCTGTTCCTTTACTGACAAATGTTTTTCAGGACATTTTCCCAGTTTAGCTACAAGTGATTCATAAGGGACATTCTCATTGGGAGCCCCTGGAGTACAGGTGTGATTTTGATTTGAATTTTGATTTGAATCTTTCTAATTAAACTGGATATCTTCCCCTGTACTGTTCCTGTGGCTTTTTCTGGCCTATGCACTAAGTCAGATTCTCATAGATCCCATTTAGCAGAGGAAAGCTGTCCTGGAAATGCAAGCTCTATGAGAATTAGATGTGCTCTTGTGTCCTGATAGGTCATCAGCCAAGGACTTTAGACAGGCATTGCTGGTAACTCCAGTCAGACCACAAGGATTTTCAAGAAATCTGTGGGTGAACATTTTTAGTTTAAAAAATTATTTAAAAAAAAAAAAGAAATTTTAAAGAATTATATCCAAGCTTGATTGTCTACAGTTTCATTTCCTTGAGGATTCATGGGGCTACTAGAAAACTTGCTCTTTTCTTTGTTTTCCTGATTCCTTTCAGTATGGGTGGACAGGAGCCCTTGTACCAGTCAAGATGGTTAAACACAGCTAGTCAGGAAGCCAAGTGAATGGTTGCTAGCGGTGCCAACACTGCACTCAGGTAGCACAGGAGACAGGTGTCCTGTGGCTGAGAGTGTGCAGGTCGGTGCTCTGACTCGTTGGTCAGGACAGATTGTATGGATGCTGGACAGCTTATTGGTAGGGTGGGGAGGGATACATAGTCATAGATGTATACACAGTATATTTATGTGTTCTGTAGGGGTTGTATTAAGAAAAATATTAGAGACAAATAGAATTATAATTTAGTGATAATTGAATGGCTAACTGAACATTTTCTGAGCATAAGAAAGGCTTTGTTGACTCTATGGGAAGGGCTGAGAAGGGGGGTAGAATCGCTCTTTTATTACTCTAATGCTCTTTGCATGAGAAAAATCTGTTGATTTCTAAGTAAATTTTTTTTAAACTTCCTTGTGGCTTACTTCCTAAATATGATGGTAAAAAAAAAAAAATAGGAAACTGGCATGTAGAAGGTTTGGTTACTAACTTGTGTTTCATGATATGCTTTAGGATGGGTGATTTACCTTTATTAACCATCAATGAAGGACATAAAGACTTTTAGAAATGATTTTCAGTTCTGTAAACCTTCATGAAAAAATTGTTGCTTTGGGAAATCAGGATGACCGCTTTAGATTTTCAGAGCAACTCCCTAAGAGAATGAAAAACTGTTTGAGAAATCAAAGTACAATTAATGCATATTTCTTTGTTTAAAGGAAAGACTGAATTGACTTTTTATTAAAAGCATTTAAGGTGACCTGTGTTTTGTGTCAAGGGCATTTAGATGGTTAAATTATGATAAAGGAAGTATTGTGTTTGTCAGCTATTATCATTCTAAATTTGCATAAAAGTAATCATAATAGTGAGGATATTAAATGCATTAATTATCCATTAAAGGGGTAATTTAACAATCATTAAGGGAGGCAGTAATAGATCGGTGATCATCTTTACAAATGATGTGCTAGATCTAAGCTTTATATAGCACCAAAAAGATTAATCTGCCATTTTTACTTTGGTAAAATATACATTTTATTTTATTTTTCTGGTAGCTTCTGTTAAGAATTTAATATTGGAATAAATGAACAATCATACTTATTGCATCTGTTCTATAATTTTGCATAAGATACATGGGCATACCAGTATCAAATTGTTGCCCAGGTATGGGTTTGTTTCACTGGCTGGCTGGATACATAATTCCACCTGCCATGGTTGAGAAGCCTTGCCACTATTTCATGTTCAACAGTTATAAAAGTAGCCTCATCATTCTCCCCAGCGCCCCACCCCATCACATTGAGCCTATGATAATTGGAGGTACCCATCTTTCATTTTCTGCACGTCACAACTAGGAGCCTGAATTCACCTTTGTCCATCCTATTTCATGTCTCATTTTGAAATACTTTGTCTCCAATAGGCTTAGTGTGTTTGCAAATGAAGGAAACCCACTCCAGCTAGCTTGCATAAAGGAGGCAATTTAAAAAAAAAAATCAGGATAAAAAGCTGAGGGCAGCAGAATAACCAGGCCTCCAGAGGGCCTGGGGCAGAGAAGAGGGGAGCACTTAGCAACCAAGGCTGTCTCTTTTCCACCCACTGGCATCTGCTGCTTTTCCTTTAGCCTTTTTGCAGACCTGGTCTCTCTGCTTTGTCAGGAGTGTGGACCCCAGCCTTGAATTTACATGATTTTCTAAGTCCAGTCCTGGCAGTTAATGGATGAAAGGGTTTGAGTCTCAACCCCAGATTCCTAGAAGGGAAAAAGTGTGGCTGTGTTTTTCTCTTGCACCCACGCCTGGTTCAGTACTCCATGGTCAGGGGGTAAGTTCGTGTCTTAAAACATGCCTCAGGGGAGGCAGTGGCAGAGAAGGCTGGTGGTTGGCAAACTCCCTAAGTAAGCCTGCCTTTGACCCTTGACCTCTGGGATATACACTTCCCTCACCAAGGGAGACCAAGTCCTCTGGAACCTGAAGGGTGTAACCAGCTCTCACTGTTTTCCTCCACTCCAGGCTGCCCCCTCCCTGCCACACAGCTGTCTGATGTGCTTCTCCAGTGTAACATTTACATCATGTCATTGTCACATTTAATGAGCTAGGGCTCTTGTGATATTCTGATTCCCACACTTTCAGACCTCTTGCATTCTAATGGCTGTCTGACCTTATCTGGCCAGCCTCATCTTCTCTCCACTGTGGACCATTCTAGCACCCAGCAGGGCTGGCTTCCTGTCCACTCTTTTCTTACTCACCCCTGGAATGGTGCTTCTGCTTTGCTCCTTATCTGGGTTGCTCACCACCTCTTTCCTCTCCAATTACAGAGACCCAGCTCAGACCAGGCAGACCTAGGCTTAAGCATTTGGAGTAGGAGGGATCCTACTTATCTTGGAGGACTGGTATAAAAAGCAGTCAGCTCTGAGCCTTTCTCCTGCAACTGACAGTTCTGTTAGGAGCAGTAGGTGTTTTTGTTTAAGGCCCAGATGAAGCCCCAACCTCTCTAGGAAGCTCATCTTAACCATGGTCCTCTTTTCTGTCTTCAAGCTGCCTCTCTCTCCCTTTTAAAATTTATTTTTATTGACTTTCAGAAAGGAAGGAAGGGAAAGAGAGAGAGACAGACAGAGAGAGAGACATTGATGTGAGAGAAACATTGATTGGTTGCCTGTCAAACCACAACCCCTACGTATGTGCCCTGACTGGGAATCGTACCCACAACCTTTCAGTGTATGGGCTGACATTCCAACCAACTGAGCCACACCAGCCAGGGCCTGCCTCTGTCTATTCAATACAGTTTAGCAAGTAACTGTTCTGTAGTATGTGCTGCTGTTCCCAAGCCCCTCGTTGGACTGCAAACTCCTTAAGGGTAGGAATAGTGTCCTCAATTTATTTCAAATCCATTGAATTCAGCACTAAGGAAATGCTTTCCTTCATTATTAGACAAATGTGATCTAGTTCCACTCAATAAACATTTCTAAGTACCTTCTATGTGTCAAATACCACTCTTTGAAAAAATTATCCTTGACCCAACAAGAGTTCATGGAGTGAATACGTTTGATTGGCATTGTAATGACACATAATCTTTTACTTTCAAGTCCTTCATTATGCATGGTTTTATACTGGCTCTTGAACAAAGAAAACCACAAAGAACTTTTCCCTTTGCTTGAATCTGCTTAAATTATCGATATGGACTTAAGTAATGAATCCATCATGGTAGACTTTATAGGACAACTCACAGAGCCTGTTTCAAGCCCTTATCCCTTTTCTTCTTCATAATCTCTCAGCCTTTTTTGCATCTGTGAATGCCCATGTGACCTTGTCCTGGCAAATGGGATATTGACAGATGCTCCAAGAGATGGTTTCTTTCACTAATGAAAAACAATGATTGTAAAGAGAAGGTTTTACCCCTTCTGCCTTTTTCCTACCTGGAAGACAGATGCTATGCCTGGAAATGCAGCAGCCATTCTGCTACCATGTGAATGAAAGCCATAGGCTAAGGATGGTGGACTAGGAGGATGGGGAAAACTGGTGCCTCAGTGATGTTCTTAAACAGCTTCACCTGCACTTAAGTACCTTCTTCTGGATACAATTATTCATGAGGAAAACAAAGGTTCATTGTTTAAGCCATTGTTCAGTGGTTTTCCCCTTCCTTGCAGTTGAATGCACTGTTAATGGACTGACATTCACACAGCAGCACTGAATCTTTAGCTGAAGTGTGATAAGAATCAGGCTGCTTGACTGATGTAGCTTAATTCAGTTGCTCCCTAAGTCAGCATTTATTCATTGATTAATCCAGTCAACTATATATATATCCATTCAATATATATAAACAGGGCACAGCCCTACTGTATGTGCAGCACTGGGCCAGGTCCTCAGAGAAACGGTCCCCACCTTACTCATGGGCAGCCCCTTCATGAGTTGCTACTGAGATGAAGATCAGAGACCCAGAAGGGAAAGAGTGTTGGCTTTTGATGGATCATGAAACCATCCCACTATTTGCTAGCTGCTTGGAAACTTGGGCATGAGCCATATTTCCCTGTGCTGCCTTGTTCATGGAAATGGCTATTAATACCTCCCTCTAGGGAAGGGCTGTATGGAATGTTTAAAGATGTAACGTATGTCCTGGCACACAGAGGTGCGGAATGAGAGTCAGTGGAGAAAGAAACTAAGGGAAACTCTGGATGAAGAAAAGCACCTTGAAAATAAGCACTTCTCTCATTTTATTGGTTAAAGAGACTACATACAGTCAAAGGATAGGGGAAGCTTTATTTACCAGAACCAGTCGCTAGGGAATTCAACCTAGACCAGGAATTCTTCCATACCACCAGCCATCTGCCTTTCCCAGGTTGTTTAGTTTTACCATCTTAGTGTGGTGGGGAGGTGGGCGGTCAGGCATGGAAATGAGACACAGTTCTCTTCAGGCAGTGTCTTAGGTTGTGGTAAATTTGTTGCAAAACTCTTGACTGGAAGGCTCCAGTTTTAGTATATTGATCACCATATAAGGTATCCCTTTCTAGGATTGTTGATTCTTTAAGATTTCTTCACTATGAAGAATTAGGATGATGAGAGGGAAGGGACCTCCTGCATTGGGGATGCTTTCTTCCCCACACCCACCTGTCTGCCCATTCAAGTTTATTGGAAGGAGCAGAGGCAGATCCGCAGACCACCCAGCACCATGCTTGCTCTCCACCTGCAGCTGGCCTGGTCACATTTGTGTTCAGCCTCCATGTCTGTCTCTTGCCATGTCTTGTCTTCAATACAGGCAGACAGAAGACATTGGGAAGAAAATGACTTTCATGTTTCCCTCCTTTGATCTGGGTCATGGGTCACAGGTCAAAGTGGCCACAAAGTCCTCTTTGCTTTATAGAGTTCTATTGCAAAACATACTGTTTTATCTTCTTGGGGAGAGCAGGCTGAAGATTTGCTTTTTATGTCCTCCAATTCTCTTTGCTTCTGGGCTTCTTCATCATGTTGTTCAATGTTGGCAGTGGACTTGAAGCTACCAGGTGATGCCTGATTTATCCCTGCAAAGCAAGGTAAGAGTAGAGACCTGGCCACCTTAATGTATTGTAACAAAGACAATGAATATGACACACACTTTCCCCCTTAACCATCTGTTCCCATCTTCTTTTGGATGCTTCCTCAATGATGTCCTAGCTTGCAAGAGGGAAGCTCCTGGCCCAAAGCGGGCTGGTCATCCTCTCCCAAGACTTCAATTTGAACAAAAACTCCCAGACACTTTCTCTGGTGTCTTCCTGACCATGACATTGAATAATTCTTGCCACTGGGAAATTCACAGTGGCCCTTGTTCTTTCTTTCTCAAGGTTTGTTCTTCAGTCTTATTGATTCTGTGAGATCCCGTATGCTTTCAGAACATTCCCACTTGGTTTAAATTTCCACAATGAGTATTTCTGAAACCAAAGAATTCTGGCTAATGCAACTGACCTTTTCATAAACTAGCCTATTCCTTTTTGTGCACTTTCTGTCACATTTTGTCCATGGACACTACCTCCTGAGATGGTAAACACATCAAGGGGACCAAGTAACAGGAATTATGGCCTGAGGGAGCTGAGCCTCTTTACTCCAGGGGGGGCTCAAAGCTGCCAGTAGCATGTACCTCTAGGTTTTGCTGGTTTTAAGTTAATGGCTGGCTTGAATTTTGAAGCTCTCAGAGCTATATATTTCTGAATAATATATATTATAATATAATATAATACCTTTCTGAAGAACTTAGCTCATTGCTCAGTCAGTACTACTTTTAGGATTTTCCTATTAAAAAGAGCTGAATTCCTTTTACTATTGCTTTAGAGATAAAGATTCTCTTTCTTGGAGAAGACTTTATTTCTCCAAGTGCAGCCCAAGTTCTACATCCTCCATGAAGTCATCCTTTCCTCATCTCTACATTCTGCCCAAACACAGTGAGCCTCTGCTTACCATGAATGAGTCAGAATTAAATGTGCCAGTGAATGCAGACTTCAGAATCCACCTGGGGTAGGCATGTAGTAGGTAGGAATCGAGTAGGCCAGGTGTTAGGTGACAAATAATAGAGATTCAACCTCAAATCGAGTTTACAATGGCGGGGAAGGGGAGTGGGATCTCACTCTGCTTGGGTCCAGCCATGGTGGCCATTTGAAAGGTAGGTCTTCTGTTGTCAGAGCTGAAAATCTGTATTTGAAGTGAACTATCCCATGACTTAAAAAATGTTGGCAACAAATTGAAATTTAAAACATTGTGCAGACCTCACTACTTAGGCCAAACAAAACATGCCTCCAGACTGAACATAGCCTGGGGTCTCAGAAATTCTTGACCTCTGTACTCCTTGGGAACCAGGTCTGAGTTATATTAATTAACAGAAAAAAGCAACTTGCTGAAGAGCATGCATAGGATGTGTTTCTATCATTGCTATATCTGTCTCTTTGTCTATAGATATGCACACATAAAATATATCTATATCTGTATAGCTACATGTATGTGTGCATGCACTTGCACACACATTCATCTATGAATGGGGAGAAAGTGGACAATCCACATAAATTATCACCAGAGGGGAGGAGATGGAGTCATGTTGGGATACTTACGGTTTTCATGTTCCATTTCTGTAATGTAAGATTTTAGTTAGCAATGTCTTTCTCTGGTATTCAGAAAAAACAAAAAGGATACAACTAAGACGTGCAGAGAGGAAGTGGGACCTGGTAGTGCTGTATTACCTTCAGCCACTCCCTTGTTTTATAGGGCTGCTTGTCACTGAGCTTCCTGATGGCAGGAGCTGTCTTATTTTTCTTGTGTCTCCAGCACCTGTCACAGAAGCTTCTCCAGTATGTCGGTGACACTCTGTGCTCTGAGTAAACTGAATGAATGGCTGAAGCAGGTTGCTAGGAGCAGCTCTGGCAATGAAGGATCCTGAGAGCAGGTTTGGACTGCCTGCATTGACTGTAAAATTGCCTCAGTGCTGAGTTTCATCCACCTATGTCCATAAGAAGAAACATTTTCATATTTTGCTGGAAGATGTCTTTGCTAATCTGCAGTTTTATAAGATGCTTCAAATTTGACACTTTTTGTGCCTCCTAATTTATCTGCTCTCTGTCTTCTTTTGATGTCCAGACATGATCTGAATACATGCCCTTACTTGTTCTGGTTCTCAGTTTCCAAACTTTGGCCAAGATGGTCAAGAACATTGATGGGGTGAAAAATCCACAGGGTTCAGAGAGAAGATGGACCTTTGCATGGATGGAAACAGCAAAGCCTTGAGATGCACCTGATTTAGACAAAGCATCACAAGTGGTGAGGGGGAGAGAGAAGGGAGAGGCCAGGAGTCTGGGCCTATAAAGTCAAGACTCTTCCAAATTGTGCTGTTTCTTTAAAAACTTTTAGAAAGGGACAGTGAGTTGTATGACAAACACCAAGTTTACCATCCATAAATAAATGTTTTATTTTTTTATTTTCACTTTTTTTATTTTCTTTTTTAACTTTCCGTAAGGAGTACTGCTTCCTTTTGATCAAATCTTAATTGCGGTGTAGTCCTGATGATGGGATTCCTGAATGATGACATTTCAGAAAGCACCATGACAAGGACATCAGAGCCATCTCAGAATCCAGACTGAGGATGACTTATTCATCCCTCCTGCAGTGCTGGGGTGCTGCAGTGTGTGGGTTGTGACACGTCTGTCCCAGCCCCCTGTGAGGGTTTTCTGCACCATTGGAATGGAGTCTCGGGAATGGAGAGTCTCTGAACTATCTAATTCACAGAGGAAGTTTCTTC
This sequence comes from Furipterus horrens, assembly GCF_987537825.1. NCBI lineage: Eukaryota > Metazoa > Chordata > Mammalia > Chiroptera > Furipteridae > Furipterus > Furipterus horrens. The sequence continues at coordinate 96,425,807 of NW_028327177.1, read as the reverse complement.
CACATTTCAGATCCTTCAAGGTGGGATCTGGGAGGAAAATTCTTTTAGCCTAGCACTGACATCTTGGTTAATGACATAAAGGCACTTTTTTCAGCCAACAAGTCTGTCTTTGTTTTTTGAATGTTGTGAACCAGACCTTCCAATCTCAGTTTTCTTTGATTAGTGTTGCACAACTTCTCCGAGTGCCAATCTACTCCAGTTCAAAATAGATGAAAACCACCACACAAATGGCAGCTGCAGATTTTTTGTTTTTCTTAAAAATTACCTATCTGAGGGGAAAAAAATCTGAGAAATTGTATTATGCCTGGTGAAAATATCAGCGATGAATTCTTTGCCAAGGTGATTACAATTGGGAAAACATGAAAAAAAAAAAAAAAAAAAAAGGATAAGTCCTGGAAAAGGAAGCTGTCTGAAAAGAACATTAGTAGTTTCAGAGGCTATTTCAGGAATGATTCTGGTTCAAGTCTAAGAACCTCAAATGGTTGTGAGAAGAAGTTTCCAGAAAATGAACTATTTCCAGTGTTTTGTTTTCATGTCAGTCAAATGGAGTATATACAAGGCTTATAAGCCACGCCACAGAAGGGAAGAGTCTACATCTCATGTGGTGTGGTGGGGCCTCTGTGGCCTGGAGCTGTAAAGAGCTTTTGTTTGTTTAGATAGATTCTTCTCGGCCTTGAATGATGATAGGAGGGCACCCATCTGTTGTTCCTGCTGACACTCAGGCAAGATACCACTTGGTTCCTGTTAAGTCACAGTTATACATTATAGCAAATATGGGCCAGAGAGCCTGACTTGCGTATTCTTTTGAAAATGATGCTTTAGCAAGAGTGAAAGGAAGCTGTGAGGATTAGTCTTTCTTATAATGACACATATTACTTTAAACCAACCTTTGAACTAATTTTAGACAACATTTATGGTCATTCCAGGATAAATCTAATCTTGACCTTGGAGTACTTCATAATGGATTCAAGTCATTCAGTGATATTTCTTGGAGAGGATTTCAGAAAGAATTGGCTTATGCTGAATTTAACAATAGAAAAGGCTTTGCTTATTGATTATTTTTATTTTGGTTGTGACAGAAAACTCGACCCAGAGTAGCGAAAGAACAAGAAAATTTACCAATAAGTTCAAAGGAGATCTGGCTTCAAGCTTAAAACAAGGATGAATACAGGGGCTCAGATGGTGTCACAAAAAAACACCCGAATCCTGCTTCCATTTCTTCATGCTTCAGCCCCATCTGCCGGGGCTAGTTTGTTCTTAAGCAGACTGGGTACCATAGGGCCAGCTTCACATCTTCCCAGACCCAACTCAGGGACAAGGGAAGAATCTGCATCTGAAAGCTTAACACAGATATCTCAGGACTGAGGCTGGCTGCCTCCAATTGACCCAGCAAATGTAGCCTAAGTCACGTGTCTGGCTCTGAGCTGATCACTGAGCACTGGTAGCTGAGTCCTGGATCAGGGACCACTCCCCTGGGAGAGGAGGAGGAGCCATCTCCTCTGGACCCACAGGTTAGACCCTGTTTTGTCTAGAGATCTGAACAATGTCACAGGACCTGCATACTTTTGCTGTCTCTCCATTTCTTTCCGTGTGTTGTCTTTATGCTCAGGTCCCCAACTGGCCCTCAGAAAATTGGAGATTGAAACACAAGGTAGGACAAGGCCTCTGAAAGGCCTACCCCTGTAGTTTGTTCTTTACAGAAAAGTGCCAGTGAACTAACAAGTGGAGAAATGAGGGAGCAGTGCTCATGTTCCCCACAGTGTGATCTGTCTTCGCTTCTTTGGTCATTGCTGAATCATGCATCAAGCCACCAAAGACCTCTGGTGCGACTGTGAACCAGATGGACTCAGCTATTTCTATTGTCCAGAACTCAGGTCCTGTGACAGGTGCTTCAGTTCTGCATTATTCTATCATCAGAGTGTCTTAGTTTTCTAACTGCAGAGTAAGTTGTGTTCTTCTCTTTGTCAAGGGAACCATACATCATCTCTACAGAGATTGTTCCATCTTTGGTTATTTTGTGTCTATTCACATCTAAGTCAGACTCAAGGTGAGTTCAGTAATGAGTGCTTTGGAACCATATGAGACTTTATCTTGTATGTTTATTTTAGAGTGGTCGATATCACTCATCAACCCTTCAGTGAAAAGCAAGAAAAAGTAAACTACTTTTTAATGTCATAGTTGAACTGTAATTTTAAGTCCTTCAGTTCTGCATGCTATGTTGGAATATCATGGGGCAGAGGAGCTGGAGTCAAGAATCTGCTATTAATCACCCTTAGCTAATATTTCTCATAGAGTAGACTATGCCAAACACAGAAAAGAGAGCTCTGGCTTCTTATGATATGAACAGTATAAAAGTTGTTCTTGTGGGCTAATATTGAACAATTAGCTAAATATAGGAATTTGTCTCTGCATATGCAGGGTGAGTCAAATTCACTTCATTTAAAGAGCATAATGTTTTCAGTGAAAAAGATTTGCTGCTAATTTGGTCTTATAAGTTTTGTTTCAAATTTGCTTTTATTTATACAAAGGAAAGTAGTAACCTCAATGCCAATTTTATGTTGCTCTGTTTCTACATAAATATATGCACACAAGCTCTGCTGGTTTATCCTCTCTTGGGCATTTTCTCTCTAAATGCAATAATTGGAACAACCAATTGTTAGTAGAATCAATAGTTCTTTGTAAGTTAAATTAATTTATAAATCAGGTTCACAGTTTATAGTTCTATGACTGATTGGCTCTGGGGAGCTAGATGAGTCTTTACCTGTCTTAGCTTCCTACTAAAAAAGTACTACAAACTGGCTTAAACAACAGGAATTTGTTTTTATTTTTAAAATTATTATTATTATTATTATTTTATTTTTGGTTTTTCAATTACAGTTGTCCCCTTTTCCCCCAGTTTCTCTCCCCCACCCAACCCACCCCCTCTCCCCCAATCATATCCCTCCCCGTTGTCCATGTCCATGAGTCATTTATACATGTTCTTTGACTAAACCCTTCCCTTACTTATCTCCCTTCTCTCCCTCTCCCCTCCCCCCTATTGACTGCTATTCTGCTCTTAGTTCTATTTAGTTCCTTTGTTTGTGTTGTTCTTTAGTTTCCTGTATTAGGTGATATCATATAGTATTTTTCTTTCTTTGCCTGGCTTATTTCACTAAGTATAATTCTCTCTAGTTCCATCCATGTTGTCACAAATGGCAGGAGTTCCTTCTTCCTTTCTGCTACATAGTATTCCATTGTGTAAATGTACCACAGTTTTTTGATCCACTCATCTACAGATGGGCACTTAGGTTGTTTCCAGCACTTAGCTATTGTAAACAGGGCTGCAATGAACATAGGGGTGCATAAATTCTTTTGAATTGGTGTTTCAAGATTCTTCGGGTATAATCCTAGTAGTGGAGTCGCTGGTTCAAAAGGCAGTTCCATCTTTAATCTTTTGAGGTAATTCCATACTGTTCTCCATAGTGGCTGCACCAGTCTGCATTCCCACCAACAGTGCAGTAGGGTTCCCGTTTCTCCACATCCTCGCCAGCACTTGTTGTTTGTTGATTTGTTGATGATGGCCATTCTGACTGGTGTAAAATGGTATCTCATTGTGGTTTTTATTTGCATCTCCCTGATGGCTAATGATGTTGAGCATTTTTTCATGTGTCTATGGACCTTCTGTATGTCCTCTTCGGAGAAGTGTTTGTTCAGGTCCTTTGCCCATTTTTTAATTGAGTTGTTTGTTTTCTTGATGTTGAGTCATATCAGCTCTTTATATATTTTGGAAATCAGTCCCCTGTCTGTGATGTCATTGGCAAATATGTTTTCCCATATGGTTGGTTTCCTTTTCATCTTGCTGATGTTTTCTTTTGCTGAACAGAAACTCTTTAGTTTGATGTAATCCCATTTATTTATTTTTTCCTTTATTTCTCTTGCTTTAGGAGATGTATCCATGAAGAAATTGTTACATGAGATATCTGATATTTTCTTGCCTATGTTTTCCTCTAGGACTTTTATGGTGTCATGGCTTACATTTAAGTCTTTGATCCATCTTGAGTTTATTCTCGTGTGTGGTGTAAGTTGGTGGTCTAGTTTCATTTTTTTGCAGGTCCCTATCCAGTTCTCCCAGCACCATTTGTTAAAGAGGCTCTTCTCACTCCATTTTATGTTCCTACCTCCTTTATCAAATATTAGTTGACCATAGAGGCCTGGGTTTATTTCTGGGCTCTCTATTCTGTTCCACTGACCTATATGTCTGTTCTTATGCCAGTACCAGACTGTTTTGATCACAGTGGCTTTGTAGTATTGTTTGATATCTGGTGTTGTGATTCCTCCTGCTGTGTTCTTCTGTCTCAAGATGGCTTTTGCTATTCGGGGTCTTTTTTTGGTTCCATATGAATTTATGGAGTATTTGTTCTAGGTCTGTGAAATACGTCATTGGTATTTTAATAGGGATTGCATTGAATCTGTAAATTGCTTTGGGTAGTATGGCCATTTTGATGATGTTGATTCTTCCCATCCAAGAACATGGTATTTGCTTCCATTTATTTGTATCTTCCTTAATTTCTTTCTTCAATGTTATGTAATTTTCAGAGTACAGGTCTTTTATCTCTTTGGTTAAGTTTACTCCTAGGTACTTTATTTTTCTTGTTGCTATAATAAATGGTATTTTCTTTTTTGTCTCTGTCTCTGCTATTTTATTGTTGGTGTACAGAAATGCCTTAGATTTCTGTATATTTATTTTGTACCCTGCGATTTTTCCAAATTCACTTATTATATCGAGTAGTCTTTTAGTGGAGTTTATAGGATTTTCTAGGTATACTATCATGTCATCTGCATATAATGAAAGTTTTACTTCCTCTTTCCCAATTTGGATGCCTTTTATTTCTTTTTCTTGTCTGATTGCTGTGGCTAGGACTTCCAACACTATGTTGAAAAGGAGTGGAGAGAGTGGACGACCTTGTCTAGTTCCTGATTTCAGGGGGAATGCTTTCAGTTTTTGTCCATTGAGTATGATGTTGGCCTCAGGCTTCTCATATATAGCCTTAATGATGTTTAGGTATGCTCCCTCTATTCCCATTTTGCTGAGTGTTTTCATCATAAATGGGTGTTGTCCTTTATCAAATGCTTTTTCTGCATCTATTGATATGATCATGTGATTTTTGTCTTTCATTCTGTTTAGGTGATGTATTATAGTTATTGATTTGCGAATATTAAACCATCCTTGCATCCCTGGAATGAAGCCCACTTGATCATGATGTATGATGTTTTTGATGTATTGCTGGATCCTGTTTGCCAATATTTTATTGAGGATTTTAGCATCTATGTTCATCAGTGATATTGGCCTGTAGTTTTCTTTCTTTGTTGTGTCTTGACCTGCTTTGGGGATTAGGATAATACTGGCTTCATAGAAAGAGTTTGGGATTTTCCCCTCTTCTTGGATTTTTTGGAACAGTTTGAGGAGGGTAGGAGTTAGTTCTTCCCTGAATGTTTTGTAGAATTCACCTGTGAAGCCATCCGGTCCAGGGCTTTTGTGTGCAGGGAGATTTTGGATTAGTGTTTCAATTTCCTTCTTTGTTATTGGTCTGTTGAGACTTTCCACTTCTTCTTGATTCAGTTTTGGAAGGTTGTATGTTTCTAGAAATTTGTCCATTTGTTCTAGATTGTCAAATTTCTTGTCATACAGTTGTCTGTAGTAATTTCTAACTATCATTTGTATTTCTGTGGTATCAGTCGTGATTTCTCGTCTTTCATTTCTGATTTTGTTTATTTGGGTCTTCTCTCTCTTTTTCTTGATTAGACTGGCTAGAGGCTTGTCGATTTTATTTATTTTTTCGAAGAACCAGCTCCTAGTTTTGTTGATCTTTTGGATTGTTTGTTTAGTCTCTATGTCATTTAATTCTGCTCTGGTCTTGATGATTTCCTTCCATCTTCTTGCCCTAGGCTTTGTTTGTTGTTGTTGTTCTAGTTCTTGTAGCTTTATGGTTAGGTTTTTTATTTGAGATTCTTCTATCCTTTTCAGATATGCCTGTATTGCTATGAACTTCCCTCTCAGGACTGCTTTTGCTGTGTCCCACAGGTTTTAGGCTGTTGTGTGCTCATTATCATTAGTTTCTCAAAATTTCTTGATTTCTTCTTTGATGTCATTGTTAACCCATTCATTATTTAATAGCATGTTATTCAATCTCCATGAGTTTGGGTGTCTTCGATTTTTTTCTCTGAGGTTGATTTCTAGTTTCAAGGTATTGTGATCTGAAAAGATGCTTGATATGATTTCAATTTTCTTGAATTTGTTGAGGCTTGTTTTGTGTCCTATCATGTGGTCTATCTTTGAAAATGTCCCATGTGCATTTGAAAAGAATGTATATTTTGCTTCTTTGGGGTGGAAAGTTCTATATATATCAGTTAGATCCATGTGGTTTAGTGTGTTTTTCAATGCCTGTATATCCTTGGTGTTTCTTTGCTTTGATGATCTGTCTATTGTTGATAATGGAGTGTTGAAGTCCCCTACTATTAGTGTGTAGTTGTTGATATCCTTTTTGTGGTCTTCTAGTATTTGCTTTATGTATTTGGGTGCTCCTATGTTGGGTGCATATATGTTTATCAAAGTCATATCTTCTTGATGGATTGTTCCTTTAAGTATTATGAAATGTCCTTCTTTGTCTCTTTTTATTGCCCTTGCTTTGAAATCCATTTTGTCTGATATGAGGACAGCTACCCCGGCTTTTTTTTCCGGTCCGTTTGCTTGGAATATTTTTTTATATCCCTTTCCTTTCAGTCTGTGTAAATCTTTTGTTTTGAGGTGTGTTTCTTGTAGACAGCAAATATGTGGGTCCTGTTTTCTTATCCATTCCGTTACCCTATGTCTTTTAATTGGAGCATTTAATCCATTTACATTTAAGGTTATTATTGACATGTATTTATTCATTGCCCTTTGTACCTCTGTTCCTCTCCTCTCTTGTTCTTTTCTTCTTTCTTCTTAGAACACTCCCTTTAGCATCTCTTGCGATGCTGGTTTGGTGGAGATGTATTCTTTCAGTCGTCCTTTGTCTGAGAAACTCCTTATTTCACCTTATATTTTTGAATGAGAGTCTTGCTGGGTAGAGTATTCTTGGTTGTAGGCCTTTGTTTTTCATTGCTTGAAATATTTTTGACTATTCCCTTCTGGCTTGTAATGTGTCTGTTGAGAAATCAGTTGATAACCTTATCGGAGCTCCCTTGTATGTTATTTGCTGTTTTCCTCTTGCTGCTTTTAGGATTCTCTCTTTGTCTTGAAATGTTGCCATTTTAATTATGATGTGCCTTGGAGTGGGTTTTTTTGGGTTCCTCTTCATTGGAACTCTCTGTGCTTCCTGAACTTGTATAACTTTTTCTCTCATCAGGTTCGGAAATTTTCTGTCACTATTTCTCCTATCAGTTTTTCAATTCCATGGTCCTTTTCTTCTCCCTCTCTAATTCCTATGATCCTGATATGATTTCTTATCATGCTATCCTGTAATTCCCTTACATCTTGTTCATATTTTTTCAATCTTTTTTCATTTTGCTGTATTGTCTGGGAGTTTTTCTCTACATTATCTTCTAACTCACTAATCCAATCCTCTGCTTCGTTTAGTCTGCTTTTGACTGATTCTACTGTGTTTTTCAGTTCAGAGATTGAATTCTTCAGTTCTTCCTGGTTCTTGTTAACAGTGTCTATGTCTTTTTTTATGCTGGTATAGTTCTCTGCAAGTTCCCTGTAATTTTCTTGGAGCTGCTGGTAACTTCCTTGGAGGTTGTCATAGTTGATTTTAAGGATGTCGAGTATATTGAGCTTCTTTACCACCATTATTTTGAATTCCATGTCTGACATTTGGGCTATGTCTATTTCATCTATCTCTCTTTCTGAGGATTCCTCTTTTCTCTTCATTGACGGGTTATTTTTGTGTCTTACCATGTTGGATTCTTTCTGTTTTTTTTTTTATTTATTATTTGTTTTCTTTTTTTGGGGGGGTGGTCTGCTTTGACTTCCCTCCTTTGTGGTGTGAGATTCTTTATCGGAGATCTGGGGGTTTCAGTGGTGCAGTCTTTTGATATCCTGAGCCTGATGTTCTTGAGTTACCCTTTATGTCATTTGTTTATGCTGTTTGGTTATATTTCAGATGTTCTTTGGTAGGATCTTCCTTCTGGCTAGTTGGTTGAGAATCACTCTATCCACTTTGTCTTGAGTTCTTTTGTGGATATGCTGTTAAAGACATAAACACACAGCCCAGGCAGGAGACCCACACCCTCAAAAAGTATCCCCCACTCTCTATCCCACTATCGTCAGCCAACGAACCCGTATTAATATAAATGTAAAGAGATTAGAGCTTTTATACTATAAGAAGAATAGATAAGAGTTGTTTTTGGGGAGGAAAAATATAATTTTTGATAGAGGGGGTGACAGATTAATCATAGTTGAGACTGTGCAAGCCAGTAGGTAATATTTACATTGTATGTTAATAAAAATAGAAGAAAAGGACGGAAAAATGCATAATATAGTAAGAAAGTGGGATTGTATTGTATTGGGTTTATATAGTAATTATGTTCTATTATTTAGAGTGATAGGGGGGCTAAACTAGACACACAAACAAATAAACAACGATTAAAGAGAAAGGATGAGAAGGAGAGGTTATATGCAACACGTTAGCGATAAAGTTTGTTTTTCTTTTTGGAAGGGGAGGAACACCACCCCCCCCCCAAAAAAAAAAAAAAACCCAAGAAAAGATAAGAAAGAAAAGAAGAAAGGAAGAAAGAAAGAAAAGAAAGAAGAAAGAGAGAAAAAAAATTGAAAAAAAACCCACAAACCCCCCCAAAAAACCCAAGAAAAGACAAGAAAGAAAAGAATAAAGAAAGAAAGAAAAGAAAGAATAAGCAAGAAAGAAAGAAAGAAGAAGGAGAGAAAAAAAAAAAAAAGCGATGTTTTTACTCCGTTTTAGCCTTGGTGTGTTGCCTTCTTTTTCTGCGTCCGCAGCTGGTCTAGTGTGGCGGTTCAGAGGTTCTTGTTTCTTGCAGCACTGGTGTGTGCCTGCGGTTGCTGCAATGATGCGCGCCCGCGGTTGCCGGCACGGCGCGCTCCCTTGCTGCCCGCTGGAGCCAGTTGAGGTGTCCTTGTGCGCCAGCCCCTGCACGGGCGGGGCGGCCGAGAGCTTGCCCCACGATTCGCGCCTATTGTTCTAAAATTATTTTTTAATCCTCACCTGACGACATGTTTATTGATTTTAAAGAGAGAGGGAGGGGGAATGAGGGGAGAGACAGAGAGATTGAGAGAGATTGTTGTTTGCCTGGGGTACACTCAATGACTGACCAGGGATCAAACCTGCAACCTTTTGTTGTACAGAACAGTGCTCCAACCAACTGAGCAACCTGGCCAGGGCAACAACAGGAATATTTTTATCTCATGATTCTGGAGAACAGAAGTCACATTCTCAGATACCTTGAGTTAGGACTTCAACATATTTTTTGAGGGAACCCAATTGAACCCAACAGTCTACTCTCTTCCCTACCCTCCTCCCTACCAAATTAATTTTCTTCCCATGTGCAAAATTTATCAACTCCATTCCAACATCTCTTAAATCTTAACCCATTATAGCATCAACCCTAAGTCAAAAATTCTCATCTAAATATAACCAACTCAAAAGGACCCAAATCTTATCTTCTAAATTATTTAAATGAGGTATGGGTAAGATTCCAAGTATGATTCATCCTGGGGCAAAATTATTCTCCATGTGTAGACCTGTGAAACAAGTTATCTACTTTCAAAAATACAATGGTGGGACAGGCATAGGATAAATACTCCCATTCCAAAGGGGGAATAAAGAGGTCATGAGTTATAAGCAAGTTTGCAACCAGGCAGGGCAAGTCCTATTAGATGTCAGAGCCTGAGAATAATACTTTGTATCTTGAAGTTTCTCCCTTGGGCAACCCCACCTTTCATTCCCACTTTCTTTAGCCTCTGAATTTATGACTCTGCCCTCAGAGGCATTTTTCTTTCTTTTTTTTTTTTTTTTACATTTTTAATGTATTTTTTTCCATGATCACTTAGTCCCCTTATACCCATCTCATGCTCCCCGCCCCCATTCACCACACTTTCTTAATTTCATCCTATCTCTGTCTCTTTCAGTCCAGGGTGACAGTGTTTCTGCCAATATAATTGTCTTAAAAACCTTGAAGCCTTCCTTGAATGTCAAGGGGATCTATGCCAAAGCACAGGAGGGTCTCCACAGATTCTTCCTGGGTGATCCTCTCTGTTCCTGGCTTCTGCTTAGATGGCTAATCTGATCCATGAGTCAGATGTCTAATCTTTCTCATCTTCCTGATCTGGACAGGCTAAATTTTTCTAAATCATCAGGTGCTGGTTTCTTTTTGTTTAACAATTTCATCCTCAATTTCTCTCTCTCTCTCTCTCTCTCTCTCTCTCTCTCTCTCTCTTTTGAATTGAAAAAGCAGCAAGGAGAAATCAGGCCACACCTTCCACACATTGCTTTGAAGTTTTCTTAGCTAAATATCCAAGTTCATCATTACAAATTCTACTTTCCATCTCATGGTTGAATATAACTTAGCCAAATTTATGATACTTTTTAATAAGGATCTCTGGTGTCCACAGTGTGTTCATAATTTCCTTTTAAGGCCCTATCAGAAGGGCTGTTACCATTTCCGTGTCTAGCAACGTTCTGTTCATGATGATAACATGTGTTCTCTAAGATAATTAAGCCTTTATCTGTAGTCATCCTCTCTTCTTCCTGACCTCTCCCTGGAGCTGCTTTTAATGTCTCTATTTCTGCCAACAGTCTCCTCAAGGCAACCTGAGCTTCTTCTATCATGCACCTCAGATTTCTTCCAGCCTCACCTCATTACCCAACACCAAAGCCACTTGCACATTTTAGATATTGTTACAGCAGCACTCTAATCCCTGGAACCAAAATCAGCACTGGTTTCCTAAGGCTGCCATAACCAAGTACCACAAACTGGTGGCATAAAACAATAGGAACTGATTCTCTCACAATTCAGTAGGCCAGAAGTCTGAAATCAAGATTTTGCAGGGCCACGCTCCCTCTGAAGGTTCTAGGGCAGACTCCTTGCCTGCTCTTGCTTCTGGTGGCTCCGGCAGTCCTCGGTCTTCCTTGGCTCACAGCTGCATCATTCCGGTTGTGGCCTCTTGTCTTCCCATGGCTGTCTCCCCTCTGGGTTGGTCCATGTCTTCTGTGTCTTCTCCTAAGAACACAGGTCATATTGGATTCACTAAGCTAGTATGACCTCATCACATCTGCAAAGATGCTAATTCCAAATAAAGGTACATATACAAGTACCTGAGGTTAGAACTTCAACATACCTTTTTGGAGGGCATAAGATAAGTCATGACACTCTCTCCAAGCTTCCAGTTTTCACATTTATGCAAGCAGGACCTTTAGGGATATAAGTGACAGAAAACACGAGATCAACTGGCTTGGGCAAAATGAGCCTGTTTGGCTCTTGTCACTAATATTTCCATGAGTAGTTCAGATATCAGGCGTGGCCCAACCCAGGGACTCAGTGTCATCAGGACATGGGCACTCTTGCTGTCTCTCAATTTCCTGTTCTTTGTGTTCTCTTCATTCTCAGTTTAATTATAGCCACATGGTTTTTTCCACTGACTCCCAAACTGTCCCAGAGAAAAGGATATCTCTTATAATAATACTTGTGCAGAAATCTAGCCTTTATTCTCATTAGCTCCAACCATGCAAAGTACCTGCCTCACAGACTGGGGAGATGGGCTTTGCTGAGTGGCTTTTTATAAGTTTTCTCCTAGATCCAGAGATACAGTCAGTGCTACCTAAACCACAAGGGCTGAGATCACAGAATCAGGCTGCCATCACCATGAGAAGGGGAAGAGCCTAGCAGAGTGGTCATGTAATCAGTACTCATGTACTCACTCCATACCCTCCATGGATTCTTAGCCAAACAGTTATATGTGTTGCTTTAGTTTCGTCATCAATAAAACACTATGTCGCTTATGACATATTCTTATTATTCTTATTTTTAAAAAGATTTTATTTATTTTTAGAGAGAGGGGAAGGGAGGGAGAAAGGGAGGGAAAGAAACATCAATGTGTGGTTACCTCTCGCGCGCCCCCAACTGGGGACTTGACCCACAACCCAGGTATGTGCCCTGACTGGGAATCGAACAGGCGACCCTTTGGTTCACAGGCCAGAGCTCAAACCACTGAGCCATAGCAGCCAGGGCAGGTTTTTTATTTTTCACTTAATTTTTGGAGGGTCAACTTTGGTGAGGTATAATTTACATACAATAAAATGCATCAGTTTTAAGTGTATAATTTAATGAGTTTTGACAAATGCATTCAGTTGTATAGCTACTACCACAATCATACAGAACATTTCCTTTACCCCCAAAGTTCTCTTATACTCCTTTCTAGCCAGTCTTCTCAAACCAGCAGGCAACTGCTGATCTCTCTTTTATTATAGTTTTGCATAGGTTTTTTTAAAAATAAAAGATAATCTAAACTACATAGTATTAAACTTCTGATGCTACAGTTAAAGGGTTGGTACAAAGTCTAAATAAATATTAGCTTTTATTAATATGGATGGACTTAGTGAAGTTAGGCAGTATCTATTCATTATTTTAGGGTGAACCACATGAAATTGCTAATATTTGATAGTTTTTAATTCATGAGAAGTGGCAATTTTGTAGGATTTTTTAGGGTTCAGTATGATTTGAGTCTGATAAGAGTAAGATAAGAAAATCTTCAAAGTACTCCTAATGGCTGATGCAAAGGGAATTTGGTGTGGTCCCTCTTTGTCCCTTGTCTTTTTTACTCATTTGATGTGTATGATGGCTTCATGCCTGGAGATGGAATTTTGGGTTGCCATCCAGGCTGGCAATTTTATGGTAAGTGGGCTATCAATGTTAGAAGGAAGAAGCTATCTTATTGAGGGTACAGGCACTAGACTATTTGGTGGACATTTGTGGCTTTCCTGCCCAGTATCCATGCCTCCCTTTTTTAGTAACACTCCCCTGATTTTCTTGGGGGACCCACTGGTCCCCAGTGCAGCTGACAGGATTTACATGCTTTGACACATGTCTGGCCAGTCAAAGCATAATATTTTCCTGACCATAGAGATTGGTTCAAGGATGGATACATGACTCTGTTAGAGCCAATCAGAGCCCAACTCTGGGACTTAGCCGGAGCTACCAGGGAAGACATGCTACCTTCTATTACAAAAGTTTAAGCCTAGGGCTGTGAGACCATCCTGCCATTCTCTGGAGAAAGCTGTCTGATATAAGCCTGCCTAGAAGAAAGTAGAGCTAGAGACAAGGGTGAGACAGAATCCAGATGACATTATTTGAGGTGCTGTCATTTCCAGCTGTGCCTCAGGGTCAGACGTACTTCTGGACTCCTTAGTTACGTGAACCAGTTTGTTCTTGCTCTTTACTTAAACCAGCTGGGCTTGTGTTTGTTTGTTTGTTTGTTTTCTGTCACTTACAACTGCAGCACTCCTGTCACAGCATGCCATCCAAAGGAGATACGTATATGATCCTATCTCCAGAAATTATTCACTTAAAACACGTACTCAACAGATACCAGAACTAAGAGTGTGGTAAGAATGCATCTTTTTAAATCCAAGCACAAAAGTAAATCTATCTTGGTTGAACTCATTAATTAAGAGAAAATCTGGTACTTCCTCTAAGATACGACAAACATTTAAGAACATTCCATTTGATTTAGTCCACAGTTTAAGCTGTAATAATGCTTTGAGGCAACACTGAGACATTGGTGGTGGGAGGAAAACATTTGGCCCTGTGGACCTTTTCACCCTATTTTACAAGGGGAGAATAGGATTAAGGGTGCCCCAGGGTTCCACTGGGAGGCTTCATTTCCCCTTTCAGTCTATTTCCACCCTCTCTTCTCCTGATGAGGCTGGGCGTATGGCATGGGTTCTTACCAGTGTCTGGTCCCCACAGGAGTCCTAATCTTTATCCAGGTTTATGTCCCTATCAGCCAGCCTGGTTTAAAGAGGATAGAACAATTTACAGTAGACTCTTGGAGCTATTCTTTTCCAGCTGAGTAAATACTTTTTCTGAATCCGCATCAGTTGGACCTGGATCTGAATCCTGGCTTTTAAATGGATTAGTCCATCTCTTCTAACCCTGGCTGGTTTGGCTCAGTGGATTGAGCGTCAGCCTGCAAGCTAAGTGTCGCTGGTTCGATCTTCCAGTCAGGGCACATCAGAGAAGGAAAACTCTGACTCCAAAAAACCTCCGCTGCCTTGCGGCATACCTCTTTAGGGGAAAGGCTAAGGGAGTAAACCCCGACAGAAAATCCGGAGCCAGAGTCCCTAAGGCGGTTTGACGTTGTAGTCAACACCGGCAACTCCTGCGGCGCACCTGAAGCCAAGCTGTATTGACTCCGTCTTTCCCTTGGGCCCTTCAGCTGCGAAGAGAGGGGGGGTCTGCTGCATGGGCAACAGCAGACCCTCCATATCACCCTGCCCAGGCTCTGTAGCTTCAGCTTCACTGGAGAGGACACTCCAGCGTCATCGCAAGATGTCGATTCAACACGGGAGGAGACAGATACCGTGTCACTCCCGAGTCGGACTGCACAACCATTCTTGGTGGTGCAGATAGACTCTTAAGAAGCTACACCATCGTCTCTTGAGACGGACGGCTGCCGACGAGTCCATCTCTTTTAATCTCATCTTATTCATCTATAATATATTTTATAATAACAACAGCAACAACTCTCTGCTCTAGCTGAGTGGCTCAGTTGATTGGAGTGTTGTACGCTACACCAGAAAGGTTGCAGGTTTGATCCCTGGTCAGGGAGCGTATGGGAGGCAACTGATGTTTCTCACATGGATGTTTCTTTCTTCCTCTCTGTAACTCCCTTTCTCTTTCTCTAAAATCAATAAGCATATTCTTGGGTGAGAATTTAAAAAAGTAACAACTCTTTAGAATCATTGTGAGGAGTAAGTGAAATAAGGCATAAATACTGAATGTTATAGCCAAAATTTGAGTGCTTACCATTGGCGCCCTCTGTATCTGAAGATTCTGAGGTTTTGCAATTGAGGATTGAACCAACCATTTTCAATTGCAGATTCAGAACCTGCAGATACAGAGGGCCAACTAGGGGACTTAAATAAAGCATCTGCAGATTTTGATATCTGAGAGGGTCCTGGAACCAGTCCCTGTGGATACCAAGGGACAGCTGTACTTTGTGCCAACCCTGTGCTAAGAGCTTCTGTACAAGATACCCTTGATTGCCCAGCCAGCATCATTACCCATCTCTTCCATGCTAATGGAACCCTGATTTAGTTCAGGAATTTACTTCTCCTGGAAGCCTGTATGCTTTTCCTGGGGTCTCTTCTTTTTAGAGGAAGCTTATCTTCCTTTGCACATGATTGGTTCAGGCATGGCTATGAGACCAAATTCTGGCCAATGAAACTTGAGGGGAAATCTGATAGGGAGCCTCTGGGAAAATGTTCACTTGACCCTAATCTCCTTCCTTTGGAAAGCAATGTTTCTGAATGTGAACATCAAAGCAGCTGTAGCCTTCTTACTACCAACTAGAGAGTAAACTTATCCCAGATTGGCAGAACAGAGAGATGGAAAGAATCTGGATCTTCATAGTTGTTGACTGAACCAGACTTGGTCTGTCCTAGCTCAGCACTTTCTTTTATATCACATAGTACATTTCCCTATTGTTTAAGCCAATTAGATTCAGGAATTCTGATTCTAATAACTGATGCAGTTTTATTTATTTTCATTTAATCTTCAGAATATCTCTGTAAGGTTAATTCTTAGCTCAATGCTTGACTAATTTCAGTTGTTCAGTCTGCCGAATGCTAGAGGACTTTAAATCTGAAATTTGTCATCTGAATGACCCCCTTCCTGTTGCACATTTGCTTCTGGTCTTTCTTATA
Organism: Furipterus horrens; assembly: GCF_987537825.1. Lineage (NCBI taxonomy): Eukaryota > Metazoa > Chordata > Mammalia > Chiroptera > Furipteridae > Furipterus > Furipterus horrens. The sequence continues at coordinate 96,409,893 of NW_028327177.1, read as the reverse complement.
ACAGTAAAGGACCTTGTGCCACACACTCTTTGGACTTGCAGAAGGAAGGGATTATCTTAGTTTATATTCTGGGGAAAAACTGCTCAAATGCTGATGTCATCAAAGCTTGCACATTTCACCTGGAAACCATCTAGCACAGAGCCATGCACATAGTACGTGTGTTACTTTTCTATTGGTGCCTAACAAAGTGCCACAAATCTCTCACAACTCTTGAAACAATACTAATTATCTCAAAGTTCCGTAGGTCAGAAGCTTGGGTAGGCTTGGCTGGTTTTCTAGGTCTCAAATGGCTGAAATCAAGGTGTTGGCTGGGCTGGGTTCTCATCTAGAGAAGAATCCATTTCCAAGTTCATATAGGTTGTTGGCAGATTTAAATTTCATGTAGATGTAGGACTTGGTTCCCAACAACCTAGTTGGCTGTCAGCTGGGGGCTGCTTTCAGCTCCTAGAAGCTGTCCTTTGGCCTTTACAGCTGGCTTCTTCATCTACAAAACCATCAAGGGCATGCTGAATCCTTCTTGTGCTTTGAATCTGTCTGCCTTCTCCTGCCAAAAGCTTTCAGAGAGCTTGCCTGATTGGGTCAGGCTCACATCTCATATTTTAAGGTCAACTGACTTGAGGTTTCGGTTTCACCAGCAAAATAACTCCAGATTAAGGTTTGAATAATTGAGGGACAGGAATTTTGGATGAGCCATATTTAGAATTCTGACTACTATAGTTGGTGTTATATAAACTTATTCATTTATTCATTTTCGGTACTGAATCAAGGAGAGAATAGAAAAAAATTTAAAATAAAGTATCAGATTAATTGAGTTTTACCCCTTTTACTTTCAGGCCTCCTTCAGTATGATATCAGTGTTATTCTGGTTATACTGCCCATTGTTGTGACTAAGAAAACCACAACCTAACAGAGAAAGAAAAACAAAGAGACCAGGAAATTATGCTGATCTTGTTGCCTTTTTTATTTTTGGAAGGAAGAGAGATCTGCTGATCTGGGCCAACATTTTCCCCTCAATGGTTGGCACTGCTCAGTACCATTACAAGTGTTATTCATATATAGTGTTTATTTCTTTGGGGGTCTAGGATAAAAGTTACTTTTTTTTTTAAGAAAATGGATTTAAACATGTGGAAAAGTTTAAAAGAAGAAGGTTAGTACAATCAATATAAAGTAGTTGTAAAAGTGAACCGCCTCATTATAATGTTGTGATTTCTGAACTGTATTGAGTTTCATTAGTTGCCCAACACTGTAATTATAAGTGTAGCTAGAAACGTGGGTGCCCTTCGAAAGTTTGGGGCAGTTGGTTGCGATTTTCTAGGCAATCCAGTGTTGAAAAGTCTACTTCATCATTTTGTGGTGTTACCTTTGGGTTGAGAAACAAGAATCTTCCAAAAAGAAAATTTAGAGTCTTGGTAGATTTTGCCATCCTGTAGCTTGTAGCCTATTTGCTGGAAGCACCATGAAGGTCTCAGTACTGAAAATCAGTTTTAATTAACTTTTAAATTGAAAAGCAACTACTTTTCATGTGTTAATTTAGAGTGAGAGGTCCCAGGTAGGATTTTTCTCATATCAAATAAACAGCAATAGGAGTCCTGACTGGCAAAAGGATATAGACCACTGCCTCAGCTTATCATCTCCAGGAAAATGAGTTCAAAGCAGAGTACCAAATGGCAACTGAATGAAGGTCTAACCAATTGGAACTGGCAGGAGGTAACTGTGTAGGCTACCCTTGACGACCCATGTGGGAGCCTTTCTGTGCCGTGAACTGTAAACCTGGGAAGAGTCCTGGAAATACATCAATTCTTCCTGAACCCACTTGGACTTGTGAAAGGCAGAAGGAGGGGGTGAAGCAGAGAGAGAAGCTCAGTCAGGAATGATATTTATGGAGTGAGTCATACTGGGCTTGAAGTTTTACCTTGAATGAGATTTGGGCAAGTTGCTTTATCTCTCAAACTCAGGTGTCCTTGTTTGCAAAATAGAGGTAATAATAATAGTAATAATAATATCTGACATGGACTGAATATTTGTGCTTCCCCACCAAAATTCACATGTCGAAACTTAATCCTCAATGTGATAGTATTTGGAGTGGAAGATAGGAGGTAATTAGGTCATGACAGTGGAATTCTCATGAATAGGATTACTGCCCTCGTGAAAGAGACTCCAGAGAGCTTCCTCACCCTTTCCACCATTTTAGGACACAGCAAAAAGACAGTTACCTAGGAAGCAGGCTCTCACGAGGCACAGAATCTGCCAGTGCATTGACCTTGTACTTCCAGACTTCAGAACTGTGAGAAAAAAATTTCTGTTGTTTATAAGTTACCCAGTCTTATAAAAGACATTTTGTTATAGTAACTCATATGGATTAAGGTAATACCTTTTGTCTTTAGATGATTAGATTAAGTGATACATAAAAACATTTATCAGAGTACCTGGCATGTGAGTACTTAGCAAATGTTGGCTGTAATTGAAGGAAATTCATAAAAGAAAGAAGCATGAAAGAGTAAGAAAGAGAGAGAGAATAAGAGAAGGAAGAAAGGGAATAGATCATGATGAGGCTATTGGAGACAGACAGAAGGAGGTTGTCTAGTTTACCAGGAAACAATGCATTCAGAAGAATAATTTAAGTTCACACTGGATTATTTCATTGTCCAAGTGAGGTTGAGTTCCAGGATGAACACTGTCTACTGCATACAACTCTTTGGATGCAGAGTTTCTCTATCATTTAATTGAAGCTTTAAGGGACTGACTAATGTAACCCACAGGATGCCTCTGTAATCTAGTGGTGATATTAGTGGAGCCTGGGAAATATTTTATAACCACCAGTCAATTTATTTGCCAAATTATTCTACACTAAAGATGTTGGCATCAAACTTTTCACTCCACATCAGAGACACAGACAACCATGTGGTGGTTACCAGAAGGAAGGGGGTAGGGGGGGTGGAGGGTAAAGAGGATGAAATATATGGGGATAGAAGATGATTTGGCTTTGGGTGGTGGGCACACAATGCAATATATAGATCATGTGTCATAGTAATGTGCACTAGAAACCTATATGGCCCTATCAACCAATATCACCCAAATAAATTTAATGAAAAAAAGAAAAGAAAAAGAAGACACTTTCATATTATTAAAAAAAACCTTTCACTCCAATTCGGAGCACAGACTCTCAGGAGGACCTTGAATGTTACCTTGAATAGTGTGTCTCCTTGGGAATGAAAGAAACAACTCAGGTGACCGAGATTGCTCCGGTGGAGCCTGGGACTGAGTGGTTGGTGTGTGCTCTTCCCAGCACTGAGCTTTGTTCCTGATTCATTGTCACTGGAGCTGTTTCCCTTGTGAGTTGCAAAAGAAAGAACACACTCCATGAGCAGCAGAGTTGTGGTTTAATCTGGGGTGGGATATTGTCAAGGTTTCTTGTGATTCTTCTTTTTGGAAAACATTGCAAATAGTGTGGGAAGTCTTTGTTGCAGCAAGGGGAGTACCAGGAATGAATGGAGGGGGGTTGTTTTTGTAGGTTTCTTTTTTTGTTTGCTTTGAGATTTTGGTACAGAAATCCATTTATTTAGAACAAATGAAGACATATCCTTTAAAGACAGTTAGCCAACATGCTTCAGAGGTCTCATTGCTTTCCTTGGGCTCCTCTTAGGGTCGTAAGGGAGCTGCTGAGGCAATCGTCCCACCAAGACCAGCCATTAGTCTCTCCCTCTAACTGTTTCCAGTTCAGTTCTACTTTGAGAATCAAATAAAAACAGTGTTTTTGAGTTTATAACTAAACCCTTTACCTAGGTTTGAAGGCAGTTTAATACATTTTTAAAGATTCAGTCACTTTTTCTTCACTCTTCAAGGTGTAAGTGAGTGGCAGACAAGGACACGACACCTTTGTCAAGTCTGGCTGTAAAGGAACAATAAATGGGATGGTGTGGGGGAAGAAAAGTAATTTTCCTTCTACCCTTATAAATTCTTCTGGTTGGATTAATAATTATATTAACACTAGACAGATTAACAGAAGAAGGACCACATTTATTACAAATGCATAAATGAGGAGAGGGGCTCCAGGCGAATATGGGGCCCAAGGACAGATGAGGCAGTTGAGGCTTCTATGCCATCTTGAGTTAAAGAGAAAGGGGATGGTTGTGGTTGGGGACTTGAAAGGGCAGGGTGGCAATTCACATGGAGGTGGAAAAGCAAATGTTTGTTAAGTGTTGGCTGGACTATCTTTAGCAGGAGGAAGCAGAGAAGACTTGGAACAAATGGGCTTTGCTAGGTCCCTCTCTTTCTATCACACCTACTTCCAATTACACTATAGTTATCTACGATGATAACTCCCTTCCTAGTGCGTGTGCTCTGTGTAAATTATTTTAAGCAGTTAGGGCAAAGATAAAAAAATTTTTTCAGACTTCCTTTTCTTAAAACCAACCGGCTTAAAATAATCAATATCCCAAAAGGTATATTCCGTGGTGGCAAAGTCTGCTTTTCCTCAAGGGCAACTTACTGGCTGCATGTCCTCATCAAGGAGCACAGAGCGGAGGCTGGGCCTCTTGGCAAAGTTCAGAAGACACCAGCCCAGGGTTTATATTGATCACTCTGGTGATGGCTGTTGACCAGAAAATATTATCAGGGCAAATTTGGTTGTTAGGAATGATAACAAGAGCTGATACTCATAGGGTATTGGCTCATATGCAAAGTGATTCAATAGGTATCTGGATAGAGTACCTTACCCTGTAAGGAAAGAACTGTCCTTAATTTTTTGAGATTGGGAAACTGAGACATAAATGAATTAGTAGCTTGACCAAAGTCTTTACAATAATACCTAGTTAGTGGCAGAGCAGGGATATGAAGCCATACAGCCCTACTCTAGATGATCCCCATGCCAGACTGTCTCCCAGGAAAGCATGTGGATGATGAACAGTCATCCTTCCCCAACCCAACCTGCTTCTCTTCTTGTGTTCCTCTCTCTGAGGACAGCCCCACCACCCACTCACTTACATAAACCAGAAATCAGGGAATCATCCTTGACTTGCTATCTCCTGCGCTCACTATGTGAATCCGTCACCAATTTTGTCCAACTTCAAATACCCCCTCTCTCTCTCACTTGCCCATTTCTCCCCACCTCATTGCCACTATCTTGTTTAAGTCAGCTGATCTCTTGCCTGGATTTCTGCCTCTGTCTCTTAGCTGACTTCTAGTTGTCTCACTTTCAGTCTGATCTCCATATAGTCCATGGAGATTTCTGTACTTCAGATCTGATCCTTTCTGAGGTTAAATCTCTTCAATGAATCCTTTCTCTTATAACAGAGAACTGTCTTCCCCATAGTGTACACTCTTGTACACGACCATTTAATGGGCGGGACTTTCACAGGAAGGGATACTGGATCAAAAATTCATCCCTCTGAGAACCTCAGGAAGAAAATCTTAATTTAGTGTTAATATTCTAATTCTTGATTATCTCCATTTTCAACTAAGAGCAAGCAGCTATAATTAGCTAGAATTTACTATTTCTTTTTATTTCTTTTTATGTTTTTTTTCTACTTTATGGCTTGAGATACATTTTCCACAGTATAGTAATGATACCAAGTTGCAGTTTAAAAGGAGTATATTTAAATATAACAGTATAATAAAATTATTAATAAATTTAAAAAACAGGTGCTATAGTACAGCAAAAACTATTTATGGCACAAAAAAAGACTAGAGTTTAGAAAACCTTAATTATGGAACTTTCTGGAACCTGCTCCATGCCTGTGTTGCTAGCTTCAATTCTCCCATATGTATCCCATTTTGCATTCTCTCTTGAAAATGATGGAGTCCTGAGCTGTGCAGTAGCCCCCACCTTTATCCCTCTCCCTTCTTGGAGGCATCAGAACTCAATAGGTGAGAAGGCTTCATGTTAATCCATGTTTCCTGCAAGCACAGATCTGTCTTTGATAAACATTATTTTACTAAATAGTTTCATTAGACAACAAAATAGTTTGAGTACGATTGTTAAATATGTGGACAAATGCTTGAAAGCAAATGATTGAGTTATGTATTTTTAGGTCTTACAGTAATACATGCTCAGTGGCAACTGTTAGTTGAGATTTTTATAGTTATTTATTCAATTGACCATCATACCATTTTCAGAAGCTGGATATCCATCTTTGTTTAGCAGGCTTTTTTGGAGAGGTTAATTTTATAAAAATCAAGAAGAATTTTATTCTCCTCTCAATTGTTTGTCAGAATATGAAAGTCATAGGAAACTGCTCATCCCCAAATTTCCCTTACACTGGCTCACAGAACTAAAGTCTATAATAGGATTTAATACTTTCTCTTAACCCCTAATTTATAAGTGTATAGTGCTCCTCCTAAAACAATCACACAAGGTTGTTGACCCTGAGTACACATTCTTGGGTTTCTCACACGGTGATGATGATGATGATGATGATGGTTTTGGCTTAAACAACAGACATTTTCCATAGTCCTGGAGTCCAGAAGTCCAAGATTGAATGTCAATAGGGTTGTTTTCTTCTGAGACCTCTCTTCTTGTCTTATAGATGGCAGTCTTCTCCTGTGTCTTCACTTGGTCTTTCTTCTATACATCTGTTTTCTTGGGGCTTTGAAGATTTGAAGACACAATGCATTTGCTAAGATTGTTGCTGCTCAGTACAGAGTCATATGGATTATTAGCCACTGAGCCTGCATCCACATTTAGAGTTTCTCTGCTTTTGGGATCACCTTACTATGCTTTCTCATCCTCTTTTACTGCTCTGGCCCACCACCAGCACAGCTTTCAGTTCCTGGGTAGTAGGAACGGAAATGGGGTCTAATAATATGAAAAATCATGTAAGTTGGGTCACAAACAAGTTATAGAATTTAAAATGTGCATGGAAACATTAAGCTGAACCATGAAACTTTCAGAAATTTAATGATTGTCAACTTGGACTACTTCTGATTTCCAGGGACACTATTTTCTTTTCTACTTGGGGCAGTTTGGGTGGAAAATGTGGACTTGTGTTTCATAACTAGGGTGGTAGATGGTATTAAATGCTTGAAAACCTTGGGAACAAACTGCAGAATCTGAAGTGTATGGAAGCTGGGAGGAAACCCCTAGGGTCATCTGGTGGAAATGCCTTGTTGACAGATGTGGAGACAGAGGCTCAGAAAGTTGGAGACTCATCCAGGTGAAAAAACAGTCCAGAGCAGAAAATCCCAGCCTCCTGACTCAGGCCTGAGATCACTCTTCTCGTGACAAGCACAGGAATCCCTGGTTTTCTGATATTGTGTGAGGGTTTGCCTCTGTTGGGGAGAAGCAGCACGGTCTGGAGATGCTTATTTCCTGATGGCCTCTTGGAATCAGGCTCCCTGGAGGTGGACAGCACTTCTGCTCTTGCTTCTGGGAAGGGGAATGTAGAGGTCAGACATGAAAATGTGGCCTCTGGCTAGGCCGCCTTTAGGTGATGAAATATGAAAGACATTTGATGAGAAGCCACAGATGTATTTTGTCTACCAAAGCTTTGGGACAATCCCCAGATTCGCCCCCACCTTTGTTCCACTCCTGGGTTTCGTTTGTACAACCAAAGTGGAGTTCTGTTTTCAATGTGTTTCTAGGATGCCTGCAGGATTTCTTGAAAACCTCAAGCAGATGGATAAGCTGTGTGCTTCAGTTCCTACCCTCTGAAAACCTGTGGCTAGTATTCCACAATGGCCCTGGAATCTGGGTGGCTTCTAAGCAAACTCGTTTCCATGGCTTCTTTGGAAGAAATCAAGCACTTTTCAAAGCAGCCCAAGCATGCGAAGCAACTGGTAACTGTGTTCAGTTCTTCCACAGCTATCTGTTCTCACAAGCCCAGCCTTCACATATTTTCCCAAAAATTGTACGCGACATTCATTCTCCAGAGTGGTTGAAGATCTAATAGACATTCTCATTTTATTCCACTTGTGACTACAGGCAACTCTGTTGCTAGATGACTTTATCTGAATCCATTTGCTTAGACCTTGTGAGGTGAATGCATTTGAATTAATGTGTGTTTTCTGAGGAGAGGGAAGTTATGCTTTGCGGGGGTTAAGCAATGTCTGTGTTCATTTGTATCAGTTGTATTTAGGGGTGTAAACATGCTCAACGCCATGATACCATATTGGTTCTATGAGTTTATACAAAATTTTCATTAAGGGATGAAAAAATATACACATGGGAATTTCTAAAATGAGTTTTTCCTTTTGAACAGCCAGATATTTATATTTCTTTGGGTTGTGTTGGCAGATAAATATATTTTCCCTTTTAAAGGTAACATTTGGGAGAAATACGTATCAGTAAGTATATAAGTTATAATCACTGTTCCCCACAAATTGCATTTCCTGTACTGGGTTAACTCTCTAATAGTGTTTCTTCCCATAATAATTAGAGCAGAATTGAGATGTCATAAAAGAAACTGATACTTCAGACTTAGTTGTCATTTGAGGGGAATGGGGAAGGGAAGTGGGAAGCATTTGGCTTCTTTGTAAGTTGAAATTTTATTACTGTATTTGTATTTCTAAATGACTGTGAATGGAATTGTGGTGAGTAAACTCATGAATGTTAATATAGCTATAGCTTGTGCTTACATAACACTTCATTATTCTGTCCTTTCTTACACTCTTATAGATGTTGATAGTTCAACAATTGGAGCTTTTAAACTAATGGAAGGCTTTCAACCAAATAGAATGCCTTCATTACTAGTGAGTAGGAAGATCTGAATGTGAATTGAGGTGGCTTAAACTAATCTAAAAACATTTTTATAATAAGACTAATAGCCATAATTTATATGTTTATTTTCAGTTTTCTTTGATTTGAATAAATTAGGACAGAGATTTGTATTATTTTTCTCCATTTCAGTTCCCAATTGCATTAGTCAGTATAACAACCTGAAACCTGGACTGACACATGAAATTTATTTCTTGCTTATGTAAACGTCCCATGTCCAGGACCTTTTCTGGGGCTTTCTCTTCCAATGAGAAACTCAGGGACCCAGGCCCTCCATTCTGTCATCTAGAATATGCAGCTTCAGGAATAGGAATTGCTACAAGGGGTAAGACCGTATGAGGTACTTTAGGTGGAAAGTGCCACATACCACATCTGCTCACTGCCCATTGGCCAAATGAATTACATGCCCCAAAGCAACTCCAGGAGCAGCTAGGAAATATCAAGATTATATGGGATACCCAGTGAACACTGCTGTTTAAATCACCCCAGCATATCACAAGTGCCTAGCAAATGTTAATGGAGGAAACAGATGAATGAGTCATGAATCCTGTTAACAGTGTGGCAGTCATTTTAAATTGACATTTTAGATTGATAGAGGAGGGATTAAAAATCGCTGGAGGAATATTAACTTTAAAGGGTTTTTTTCTGTGTGTACATTTGCGTCATTGACAGTTGTGAGAACTTGTTTCTGACTTAAGTCTAGATATCTCTGCTATGGCACAATGATTTTTTTTGAAGGTACTGACACTTGGGGCCTGAAAATTTTTGTTTTCTGATCCTAAAGGCCTCTAAAGCAAATAGAATCTTGAAGTTGATTAGGTGGAAGTGCATCAGAGCCTTGACAGTGTTCATGGTGGGAATGGAACTTGTTAAGGTTACGTAAAAGGTTAACCTCCATTGACAAGATGGAATTGAAGTCATTTTCTCTTGCCACAGAGCAATTCCCAATCTGTATTGTCAGTACAGAAGAGTTTATCCATTTTCTCCAGAGCATTATCTCAAATGAGGTGTCAGGGCATTAAATGGATTTACTGTCTTGTATTATTTTTTATTTTGATGTTTAATTTTTTATCCCACTTATTTATTGTCATATGAGGTTAAAACAATAACACAAAAATAAACAGGGATGGCTGAATGAGAAAAAGATGACAGCCTCATGATTTTTTATCTTATTCCTGAATAGTTGTTGCAGAATCCTTAAGGGATACTATTATATTAATTTTTAGTTTTTGTTTTCTTGACTCCTTGTATCTCATTTTCACAATTTATTATAATTCAAATAGGTCAGTTCACTCAAACATATTTAAAACACTCACTAAATACAACACAATGTATGATATAGATATGTTGTAATAGATGACTACTTTTCCATGATACCTTGTTAATTTGCAATTTTGGAAAGCAACCCCACACCACCAAAAATGGAGTAGGTGTTGAAACTGGTCACATCAGATATCCGGGGTAGATTTGGCCACCTTCTAGCTGTGGGACCATCAGACAATTACCTAATCACTATGAGCTTCAGACAGCCCTGGCTGGTTTGGCTCAATGGATTGAGCGTCGGCCTGCGAGCTAAGTGTCGCTGGTTCGATCTTCCAGTCAGGGCACATCAGAGAAGGAAAACTCTGACTCCACAAAACCTCCGCTGCCTTGCGGCATACCTCTTCAGGGGAAAGGCTAAGGGAGTAAACGCCGACAGAAAATCCAGAGCCGGAGTCCCTAAGGCGGTTTGATGTTGTAGTCAACACCGGCAACTCCTGCGGCACACCTGAAGCCAAGCTGTATTGACTCCGTCTTTCCCTTGGGCCCTTCAGCTGCGAAGAGAGGGGGGGTCTGCTGCATGGGCAACAGCAGACCCTCCATATCACCCTGCCCAGGCTCTGTAGCTTCAGCTTCACTGGAGAGGACACTCCAGCGTCATCGCAAGATGTCGATTCAACACGGGAGGAGACAGATACCGTGTCACTCCCGAGTCGGACTGCACAACCATTCTCGGCGGTGCAGATAGACTCTTAAGAAGCTACACCATCGTCTCTCCATCGTCTCTCCAGACGGACGGCTGCCGACGACGATGACGACGACGACGACGATGAGCTTCAGTATCCTCCTGGGGCAAGGTGGGTAGGAGAGTTTGAGGAAGACCTTAAAGCTCCTAAGCAAGAAGATTATATAGTTCCTGGACACATCACCCTCAATATAACTTCAGATAATGCTGAGTGTACTGAAAATGAAATAACATTTTTTCTATACTTTTCAAAATTCTAGTTATGTCTAGAAAAGCTTATATTTTTATCTGCATTTCATTTTCCACCCCATCCCTTCCCATGATGCTCCCCACACCCAGGGTAGGGTTAGCCAGCCTTTGGGAAACTCAGCACTGCACATTGACCACCTTTGCACATTAGGTGCACTGGTGGTCACTACACTTGTTATCACATTTTTTTAAAAATTTATCAGAGAAGCAGTTCTGTGTTTAAGATGCTAGTGGTAATGGAAAAGACATTAATATAATTTTGTACCTTGGTAACTGGAGATGGATGCCACCTCTTTTGCGTGTGTGTGTGTGTGTGTGTGTGTGTGTGTGTTGTGGCCTTGGATATCTTTTCTCCTAATTAACTTCCTGTGAGAAATGCAGAAGTAAATCACCACAGCAACTGGACCACTGGGATATTAAGTGCTAGAACATTCTAAATTGCAGTAATAATCATGATAATGAGGCCACATATTCTATGTCCATCTTTTAATTACTTCTAAACTCTCCTAAGTGGGAATGGAAAAGTTCTTATGATGCAGAAATGAAAGGGGATAATGTATTTCTTCAGTTGGGCTTTGTGAAGAAACTTTTTTCAGTCTGTTGGGAATTGTGAAAGTTCCTTTGAAGAAGAATAACTTAGGTAGATAATTTAAACTATAGTTTAATACTACTAATATGCAGCACCAAAAATATGGATTTGCCTTAGAGTCAGGAGGTATTATCATACATAAAGCATTACACTCTAAAACCCAAGTACCCTAATTAAGTCTTGTTCTTTCGTATTTTGCTATTCAGTTATGGATTCAAATTCATAGGAGAATTTTTTTATTTGAACCAGGGAAGTCCAATTATTGGGCACTAAAGGAGCTCATTATTGGATGGTTAGTCTTGTAAGCGGGTGTTCTGTTTTGGACCTAAAGGTCATGTGTTCAATTTCAATTTATAGTTTTTGAGTGTCATGCATGTAATAATTAACTTGTCCTTACTGATGATTTCATATACAGTATCCTCGCTGGCCCAATAAGCTTTTATAAAAACCCTCTATAGTGTAGTATAGACATTTTTGAGGTCTCTGCCAGGCTAACAATGATGCCTCTAAAATATCCTTATTCACGAGGATGGGCCCCAAGAACCATGTTTGTGTACAACTTGACCCCATCACCATCCCATTTTCTCTGTGTCAGCTGATTGGACCATGAGTGGGTATTTGACACATGGTGGACCAATTAAATACCCTCTCCTAGGATCTGAAAATTGGATCAAATATTTCAGTTTATCCTGGGCTAATCTCTGAATAGAAGTTTTGGGTATTTTTCTCTTTGCTCTGTGAACAGATGGGCCAAGAATACAGTGGAGACTAGTGCAGACACCTAGTGAGAAGCAGAAAGAAGTGAGAGAGAACCTGACCCAGGACCCTAATGGCTTTCTCTTTTTTTAAAGTATATTTTATTGATTGTGTTGTTACAGTAGTTCCATTTTTTTCCCCTTTGCTCCCCTCTGCCCAGTACCCCCCTTCCCTCCAGCAATCCCACCCCCCTGAGTTCATATCCATGGGTTGTGCATATAAGTTCTTTGGCTTCACCCTTTTCTATGTTATTTGTAACATCCCCCTGTCTATTTTGTACCAACCGATTATGCTTCTTAGTCCCTGCACCATTTCCCCATTTCTCCTCTACCCTCCTCCCAGCTGATAACCCTCCAAATGATTCCCATATCTATGATTCTATTCCTATTCTGGTTTTCTTAGTTGGATTTTGTTTTTATTTTTTAGATTCATTTGTTGATAGTTGTGAGTTTGTTGTCATTTTAGTGTTCATAGTTTTGACCTTTTTCTTAAGTAAGTCCCTTTGACATTTCATTTAATAATGGCTTGGCTTGGTTATGATGAACTCCTTTATCTTTGTCTTGTCTGGGAAGCACTTCATCTGCCCTTCCATTTCAAATGATAGCTTTGCTGGATAGCGTAATCTTGGTTGTAGATTGCTTTTCATCACATTGAACACTGCTTGCCAGTCCCTTCCTGCCTGCAAAGTGTCCTCTGAGAAATCAAATGATAGTCCTATAGGCACCCCCCTGTAGGCAACTCTTCACCTCTCTCTTGCTGCCCCAGGACTCTGTCTTTATCTTTCACCTTTGGCATCTCAATCATGATGCGTCCTGGTGTGGTCCCCTCTAGGTCCAGCTCGCCCAGGACACTCTGTGCTTCCTGGACCTGTATGTCCATCTCCTTCGCTAAATTTGGGAAGTTTTCTTCATTTTTTTCAATTCTTGCTTCCTCATTCTGCACTGGTTGACTGTTTTTTTCTTCCTTATGTTCAAAATCATTGATTTGAACCCTGGTTTCCTTCCCTTCACCATTGGTTTTGTGTGGATTTTTCTTCGTTTCACTTAGCATAGCCTTCACTTCTTCTCTTATGCGTTTGCCGTGCTCAAGCATATCTGTCAAGCCTGTGAGCATCTTTATCACCAGTGTTTTGAATTCTGCATCTGTTAGGTTGTCCATCTCCTCATCTGTTAGGTTGGCTATCTTCTCGTCCTTTAGTTCTCCCACTGGAACCTTGATTGGTTCCCCCTTTTGGGCCATACTTATCTGTCTCCTCATTCTGACAGGCTCCTGTGTTTGTTTGCCTCCATGTTCCAGGTAAAGCTGTCGCTCCTGTTACGTTGTAAGAGGTGGAATCTTAGGGATTTGTCAGTACAGGGCGACCTATTTCACCACATTGTGGCACTGTACATGGGGGAGGGGTCTGAGAGGGAACAATGCTGCCTGCCCAGTGCTCACCCCTTTTCCAGGCACCTCTCCCACTTCCACACTGAACTGATACCTCTCTAGCTGCTGCCCTAGATGTCGTTCCCAGAGTGCGTGGGTCTGCAGATGTTCTGGCACCATGGGGGCCCTTTAAACAAGCATACTGTGCTGAGATCGGCAGTTTCTGCCTCCATCCCAGCCTCCCACTGGTCTGCGCAGTTAGGAGCAATGAGGCTTGATCTTCCTTGGTGCTGGGACCTTGGGCTGCGAGGTCCAGTGAGGAGTTGGGAATGCTCCCCAGGTGTCCCTCCTGACTTTTTGAAACATGTGACTGTGTTTTCTGCTGACTTGCCACTGCCGCCGCCACTGCTGCTGCTGCTGCCGCTGCTGCCACCATCACACCATGTCCTCTCTGTCCCGGCTCTGCCCCTCCTACCTGTCTGGATGAGTATTTCTTCTTTATATCTTTGTTTGCTGGACTTCCATGCAGTTTGATTTTCTGGAACTTATGGTTATTTCTAGGTTTGAGATAGTTATACTTCTTCTTAGTTGTGGAGGGAGATGCAGCATATCTGTCTATGCTTCCATCTTGGCCGGAAATTCCCTAATGGCTTTCTTGATTGTAGTTCTAGGCCTTTCCATGGACCTGGCTGTATTCAGTTTTTTGAATTCTATTAAGTACTGTCATATTTTAGGATAAATTTGATCACTTCTAAAAAATGAATATAAGTCAATGATTTTGTCCCACTTTCACATGTGAAGAAAATTGAGGTTCAGAGAAGCCAGTCTTGTTGGAAGTGTTGATGGCAGTGTTCCTGAACTCAATCAGGCTCTAGCAACCCAAGTCATATTAAAATCAAAAACAAAAAGGGCATTTTTTTTGACTTGCCTATCTGAGCATTTCATGATATGACTCTGCCTTTAAGCAGGATTAGAGTCAAAGATTTGACCAGAATCATTTCATCTAGCCTCACTCTTTTTTTTGCCAGCTCTCAGCTATGTTTGTTTCTGTGTGGATTTGCTCTTAGAATAATCATCTCTGCGTGTGGGGCAGGATGCCACTGGAAGCCCAAAGCAGCAACACTGTAACTTGTGACCCTTGATGAAGGGCTTGGGAATCTCAGTCCCCCAGCATTCACAGCATTGCCTAAAAAAGATGGACTCTGATTGGCCACTCTGTGTCACATGCTGGAGAGTGGCTGACAGGGCCCCCTGACTGACATCTCAGAGATTTGGGGTTCTGCTACTAAAGCAAGGCAGAAGGGATGCTGAACAGAACAAAGCAATCATATTCTCTAGATTGGCTGTTTTTTTCCCACCTAAGTAGAAGTGACAGATGATGCTCATATGTGTGACATGCTCCCATATGCAACTTTTCTCCACCAGTTGTTGGTCTCGCTCAAGAAAGTCAATGTGAATATAGATGATTGGGTGTGACCTTATTATTCAGATAACCTTAAATCTATATTAACTAACTGGAAAAGTCAGTCCTTTGCAAATATGGGTACTTCTACCATTAGTAATAACAAGTGTGATGCATTTTATAATTGCTTGAGGCACCAATCCTAGGATAGAGACCTGTGATTTTGGGTGGATGTTTTGAGGATAATTATATCAACACCTTTTTTGGCTCATGCCTACCTATTCAAAGCACATATGAGTGCCTCCCAGTAGCCAGACATTGTTATAGGCATGGGATTCCAGCAATGAACAAAACAGAGAAAGTCTCTGTCTCTATATGGAGCTCAAGTTTCTAAGTGGGGGTGCGGGGAAAGATAGACATACATTTATGAACAAATGAAAAGAACTTAAGATATTGAGTTCAATCAAAAATAAATGAATAAAACAGGGTAGTGGGCCTGCTGTTGTCTAATTTGGTAGCCACTAGCTATGTGTGGCTACTTAAAATTAAATTAAAATTTATTTAAATGAAATCAAACCAAAAAGTCAGTTCATACCAGTGATATTTCACATGCTCAGTAACCACAAGTGGCTGGTAACTACTGTATTTGTGTGGATATAGAGCACATCTGTCATTGCACAAAGTTCTGTTGCGTTGGGCTTGACATTGACTAGAGAGACAGGGTTATTTAGGAAAGGCCTTGTTATGAAGCTGACATTTATACTAAGACCTAAAACCACCCATGCCAAGGTCTCAGGGAATAGCATTTCAGGCAGATCAAACAATAAATACAAGGACCCTGAGATGGGAATGGTCTTGGCCTAGTTGAAGGTCCAAAGATGGCCAGTGAGTCTGATTGAGTTGGAGAGGCAGGAAAGAGCTGGATCAAGTATGACCTTAGGTTGTATTCTACACAGTGGGAAGCCATTGCTTAAGCAAGGTAGTAACAACTTTATTACAGTTTTAAAGAATCATTCTGGCTGCTGGGGAGAAGAGAGTGGCACAGAGAAGACCTTCAAAATCATTTGATGAATGTAAAAACTGATAGAAGGCCCAGCCAGGCTGGCGTGTCCATTAGTCTTATGTTATTTTGCTGGGGTTCATTGAACCCTGATGGAGCCAGAGAGGGGTTCCCAGCTGCCTTGAGAGGCCCCTTATCATAGTGTTAGACTGAGCAGTTAACTGGACCAGCCACAGGGGAGCTTGAGTCCTCAGACCCTATGTGATTCCTCCGACAGTCCCCCTATCTCTCTAGACCCCAGCTTGGCTCACTGTTGGCTGCCTTCAGCTTCTCTGAGCTCC
The DNA here is from genome assembly GCF_987537825.1 of Furipterus horrens. NCBI lineage: Eukaryota > Metazoa > Chordata > Mammalia > Chiroptera > Furipteridae > Furipterus > Furipterus horrens. The sequence continues at coordinate 96,393,476 of NW_028327177.1, read as the reverse complement.
TTCCATGTCTTGGGGATCACTGCAGGACACTGCTGTGGTACTTTATTTTCCCTCTTCATATTCCTTCAATAATTTCAATGAGTACCTGTTATGTGCCAGGTATTATATTAGATTCTGGGGTTACAGTGGCATAAGGAGAAACAGCTATAGTCCCTGCAAACATGTATCTCACAATGTAGAGTGGAGGCCATTTAAACTAAATAGTCACTCAGATAAGTGTGCTATGACCTCCGGGATAAGTGTTATGCATGAGAGGCCCATGAGACTTCAAGGGCACCCAGTGGGGCTGTCCCTAGTTAGGGAGGTCAAAGGTGGCTGCCCAGAGGATATAATTGAACTGGGTCTAAGGAGAACCGGGGTTTATGAAAGTGTCAACTGGAGGAACAGCATGGGCAGAGGCCACGTGAACCTAGGATCATGAAGCAGTTGGGCAATTAACAGAGACCAGTGAGGTTGGGTAGTTCTAGGTAAGGGAAGGAGCCAGATATTCAGGCAATTGTCTTCGATGGTAAGGAATTTCATTGTTCTGAGAACAGTGAGACGTCCCTGGAGGATTATGTGTAGAGCATTGGCCCAAACAGGAAGCTCACACTGCCCTAAGGAAATGAGAGCCGGGGCTGGGCAAAGTAGGTGTTGAGGGACCAACTGGGAAATCCACTACCAGAGAGCAAGTGGGAGATAATGGTGTCCCGCCTTGTCCCTTCATACGTTTTCCTTGTCCCTTGGTCTGCCAGCCAGCTCCACTATAATAGTGATTACTACTATTTGTTGAAACCCCATGAGGTGAAATCATATGAAATTACTAATATACAGCCTTTTTTGACCCACGAAAGGGCAGTGTTATACAGTCCAGGTTAATATTGTGAGTCAGGCAGAAAACTGAGTGCTTTATGTCCTTTATGTATTTCTTACTCAAAACGACTTCATTGTAACTTGGGTGGTAGTAATCCCATTGTATGGATGAAACAACTGAGACAGTGTAGCTAAGCAGCAGAGCTGGAATTTGAGCCCAGCATGCTTGAGTTAAATATTCCATTTCAAGTCTCTTAAAGTTAAATGCTAAGTGGCCAGCTAGACCTACAGAAGGCTACAGTCCAAGGCCTGTCTAAGTAGCTTGTTAAACAGGCCATTAATACTCATATTTGAGCATGCTCAGTGGCCAGAGATTCCAGATGGCTGGGAGAAGGATATTCATTATCTGCTTTTTGAAAGGAGCTGTGGCACGTGGGGAATTATAAATGAGTTAATGTAACATTAAAACCTAGAAATATTCTGGAACAGATCATTAAAAAATCAATTTTCACATATGAGGAGAAAATGAGATTATTGAGTAGTAATCAGACAGCACTAGACCTTTGGAAAGGGGCACAGATGAGCAGGAATATATGTCACTTCCCCATAGGATGCATGTGCACTGAGGATAAAGTATTTGCTTGGCTCATTTGGAGCTAATATTCTCATTAATTTTTTAATTTTTAATCTAAGTTGTAAAAAGCTGGCCATCATCCCGGAACACGGGAGGGGGAAATAATAAGGGAAAGAGGAGAGAACCAAAACATATTAAGAGCTTGCCCTGTACACTGTGCCCATTGCTTTTGTGCATTTTATCCCATTCAGTCCTCAGGCCTAGAGAGGCAGGTATCGCCATTCGTTTTTCACATAGAAAGAAACTGCAACATAGAGAAGTTAGAGTGCCCTTTGGGAGCAAGCATGATTTCAGCCCTGGGCATCAGGCTCCAAAGCCCGGCCCCTCCTCTCCTTGCCATACCCAGCTCGTTTCTTGCTTCATGAATGGAATATAGTGTGAAATCTGGGCAGAGGGAGGGATGGGAATCAGGAGGCCTCCCAGATTTCTCTCCTGGCTTGGAACTAACTCTAGACAGGGAGTAGGAAGGTTCTTCCTAGCTGGTGGTGAAACATGAAGATGTTTCTTTCCCTAAGTGGTACAGACCAGGATTGTTGTGTTCGTTTACACACACACACACACACACACACACACACACACACACACACACACACCACACACACACACACACACACCACACACACACACACACACACACACCCCACCACCACCACCACCCCCCAACCCCCTGGCCGAGGATCCAGCCACTGTCCTTGGTACCAGGGAGGTAGAGTGAGAAGGGTGTGGCATCTCTGGGACAGACGGATGCTCCTGAAATCCAGGGGAGCAAATACTGTGAAGGAAAGGGCCAAAGAACCCACTGATTTCCTGACTTGGGAGAGAAGATAGGAGATTAGAGGAGGCAGTTTAACTGGGAGGTAGAAAGGCTTGGGGGATGTGGGAGAGCCCTGGGCCTTGCAGATGAGCTTGAGCCCTTTACCATGCATGGCCTTGGCTGAGTTCTTACCTGTACTGGACCCTGTGATAGGCGCTTGATATGTAACTGTGAAGGAGTTCATTGTTGCTTTACTTTACAGGTGAGGAAATTGAGGCACAAAAAGATCAGGTAGAGAAAGATAGGTGATGATTAGGCCCACAGGACTGGGTTGGGTAGAGATTGAAGCCAGTAACAGGGCCAGATGAGGAATGTACACAAGGACAAGAACCCACCTAGGCAGGAGGGACACTTCCACGTGCGGCCTGGAGATGTTGAGAGCAAGTCTTCCTGATGGGATCCTGGAGGTCCTTCATCATCGGGATGTGATGAGTGTGCTAGTTAGGACTCTGTTTGCAAGTAACAGAAACCCACTCAAGTTAGCTGACATCTGAGTTTATTATAAAGACTGAGGGGAGTAGCTGCTTCAGGCAATCCCAAGGCACTGCAAGGCCCTAAGTGGAAACAAACTTGTTGGAACTACTAGGAGGGTAGGGAGGCAGGAGTGGGTAGAGATGCTGCTCAGTGGAGGAGACCAGGTGGGCAAGGTGGATAGCAGCCAGACCACAGAGCCTTTCAAAGTCCAGGGAAGGGTTTATTCTGAGGGTGGCAGGAAACCACTGGAGAGTGACAGCCATTTTATGTTTCTAAACAATCACCTGGATGCTGCCTGGATGGGTGGCAGGGGACAAGGAGACAGCTGGGACTCCAGCTGACAGATTGCTGCCATAGTCCATTGAGAAGGACAGTTACTGATGGTTGATTTTATGTGTCGCTTGGCTAGCCTGTGATGCCCAATTGTTTGTTTGGTCAAACTCCAGTTTTGATGCTGCTGTGAAGGCATTTTTTAGAGATGACTAACATTTCCATTCAGTAGACTCTGAGTAAAGCAGATCACCCTTCATAATGAGGACATGCTTCATCCAGTAAGCTGAAGACCTTAAGAGCAAAGACAGTTTCACTGAGGAGAAGCAATTCTCTCTCAAGATTACATGAAAACCCTGCCTGTTTCCAGACTGCCTGGCCTGCCCTGTGGAATTTGGACCCAAGACTGCAACATCAGCTCTTACTTGAATATCTGACCTGCCTCCTCACCTATAGTTTCTGGAGTCACCAGTCACCACACAATCAAATGAGCCAATTAATTCAGTAAAGCTCAACCTCTCTGTCTCTGTCTCTCTCTCCCTTCCGCCTCTCTGTCTCCCTCTCTCTCTCTCTCCTCATTGGTCTGTTTATCTGGAACATTCTGACCAATCTGGTCATTTATTGAGTGGGTGCTGAGTTTGCTAATGGCCCATGTTCTTTGTTGTACCCTCAGGCTGGGTTTTGAGTTGAAGTTATTCTCAGGTTCAGTGGCCAGTAGGTGAGGATAGAAGCACAGGCCCTCCTCCTAGGGGGTTTACAGTTGGTTGGTTCCACAGCACACATAGAGGAAACAATTAGAGAACTTTCCAAGCAGGATTTAATTAAAACCAAATTGTGTGGAGCAGATACCTCCTGCCTATGAAGTGGACCCTCTGCAATGGCCCTTGTAGTTCTGTTATGCAACTCACCTTGCAGGAGGGGAAGGTGGAAGTCAACCTGGGAGCTGCTGTGTCTCAGCGGGGACTAGGAAGATGCCCCTTGGTATTTGAATTTAACTGTTCTGAGATTTGGCCTGGGCATCTGGATGTTGAAAAGCTCCCTAGCTGCTATTGAGAAACATTGCCTTAGGACATCCGGATTTATGAGATTAGGTGCCTCTCACCTGGGAAGAGTGAAGAGGGAACAAGGGCAGGATGCTATGGGTTTCAAGTCTGTATCCTGCCTGTTTTGTAAATAAAGTTTTATTAGGACCCAGCCACACCCATTTGTTTATGGCTACTTTTGCTAAAACAATGGAATCGAATGTTGTGACAGAGACTGTCTGGCCTGCAAAGCCTAAAATGCTTACTACCTGGCTCTTTACAGAAACAGTTTGCCAACTGCTGAACTAGGGAGTGTGGCATTTGCGGGGATGTGGCTAGTGCAGGAGAGGGCAGCTTAGATTTCTCTGGTTGAGATGCTGCTTCAGAAGCTTTCTCAGCACATGTAGGCAGTCACCACCAGCTGATCAGTAAAGGCACACAAACTGAAACCTTTGTACTATCTAGTGATATTTCCTGTTCAATCTGAAGTTTGACCCTGCGTGGTGGCAGGTGTGCTCTGGGCCAGTAAGAAGGCCTCACTAATTGGATACTACAGTTGGTGGAGGGGTGGGAACAATGAATTATTTTAACTGATGGCACCCCTAGCAGAATGTGAAATTGCCATATTCTGTGACACTGACATTGAAGGAGAGGGACTTTGCCAGTGGGGGATGCCCAGGCAGCCCTTGGGGAAGCTGCAGTCCCTGGAGGTATCACAGGACTCTTGCCTTGTTCTCTTCATGTTATGGTGATTCACACAAAACAATAATTCTTGTCACTTCCAGAATCGAATCTACCCCACTATGGATACACTGCTCTCTGAATTTGTGACAAGCGGTGCAGCAATATGACCTTGGCCTCCTACAGCTTCCCTTTTTCTGAGCCATAGGAGATACTGCTTACTCCATCATCTTTCCTGCCCACTCAGAATGTTCCTATATACCACATGGCCTAGAAGAGCTGCTATGAAGACAGATCTGTGAGAGAGACCCGGTTACCTATTGGATTCTGACATTGGTCATTCAGTCTGTTAGTCAACTGGCAAGTGCAATGGCCCAGGGATAAAACAGTGCCTAACAGGGACATGATTCCTAAGTTGCTGGACTAGTCTCATGGGATGCCACCCCCATGGTAAATGCTGAGGAGGACACCTACATGACCAGCTGTGTTAGAGGAATATTGCATTCAACACCTCTGCTCCCAAACATTCAAACTTAATGCACTGTAGTCTCAGCATGAGTTAAAGACCCTGAGAAGTCCTGAAATGAAGAAGCCTCTTTGTCTTTCCTTAAACCCCAGCTCTCCCTGTCTTTCCCAACCTTTGTTCACCATGGCAAAAAGTAATCCTTATAAGTACTCTGTGGAAGGGCTTTCTGTTGCACAGTTCATGTTTTGGAGATACTGCTTTGGGACACTACAGAGAAGTGCTCCACCCAGGGGTGCACATAACCAGCCACTGGAACTCCCCAAGGAATATGTCACTTTTATTCCTATTTGCTTTGAATATATTTGTTGTAGTTTGTTTTAGGAGGTTTATGTTAGTATAATAGTAAGTAGTATATATGTGTTATAAATAAATAGTATCTAGGAGATGCTGCTCAGAAACAGTTTTTCAAAGATTGTTCATTTAGGGCAGTTTTAGGTTTACAACAAAATGAAGAGGCAGGTACAGAGAGATCTACCCTCTGCTACTACACATATATAGCCATTATCAACATCATTCATCAAGGGTAAACCCACAATGACACATAATCACCCAAAGTCCATAGTTTACTTGAGGATTTACTCTTGTTATTTTACAGTCTGTGGGATTGCAAAAGTGTATGATGACACACATTTATCATATTAATATCACACATACTGTTTTCACTGCCCTAAAAATCTTCTGTGTTCTGCCTGTTCATTCAGCTCCAGTATCACATCCCGGCAACCACTAATGTTGTATTGTTTTCACAGTTTGGCCTTTTCCAGAATGTCATAGAGTCAGGATCGTACAGTATGTAGCTTCTTTTACTTAGTAATACACATTTAGGTTTCTCCATGTCTTTTCATGGCTTGATAGGTTATTTCTTTTTAATTCTAAATAATATTTTATTGTCTGGATGTACCATAGTTTATTTGTCCATTCTCCCTCTGAAGGACATCTTGGTTGGTCCTAAGTTTTGGCAATTATAAATAAAGCTTCTATAGACATCTGTGTGCAGGTTTATGTGTGGACATAAGTTTTCAAGTCTTCTGGGTAAATGCCAAATAGTGTGGTTACTGAATCACTTGTTAAGAGTATGTTTAATTTTGTAAGAAGCTATTGAACTGTCTTTGAAAGTGGCTGTATTTTTTTTTTTTTTTCATTTCCACCAGCAATGGATGAGAGTTTTTGTTGCTCCACATTCTCACCAGATTTGGTGTTGTCAGTGTTTTGGAGTTTGGCCATTTTAATAGCTGTGTAGTGCTATCTTATGGTTGTTTTGTTTCATGTTTCCCTGATGACTTGCAATGTGGAGCATCTTTCATATACTCATTTGCCATCTATATATCTTATTTAGTGAGGTATCTTTTAAAGTGTGTGGCTCAATTTTTAATCCAGTTGTTTTATTATTGTTGAGTTTTAAGTGTTCTTTGTATGTTTTGGATAACAGTTCTTTATCACATGTGTCTTTTGCATAAATATGTGTGTGTGTGTATGTGTGTGTGTGTGTATCTAGTTTGTGGCTTATCTTATTCTATTGATACAGAGCAGAAGTTTTAATTCTAATGCAGCCTAGTTTATTAATTATTTCTTTCCTGGGTTGTGTCTTGGGTGTTGTACCTAAAAGGCCTCACCACACCCAATGTCATCTAGGTTTTCTTCCATGGTATCTTCTAGATATATAGTTTTCATTTTATATTTAGGCCTATGATCCCTTTTGAGTTAATGTTTTCTGAAGTGTTTAAAGAGACTATGTTTAAATTATTTATTTATTTATTTATTTGCATGTGGATGTTTAGATTTTCCTGCACCATTTGTTGAAGAGACAACAGTTGCTCCTACAGTTGTGAAAGATCAGTTGACTATATTTATGGAGTCTATTTCTGGACTCTCTGTTGTGTTTCATTGATCTATTTATCTATTCTTTTGCCAATACCACAATGTTTCTGTTACTGTAGCTTCATCCTAAATCTTGAAGTCAGATAGCATCAGTCCTCCAAATTTATTCTTTTCCTTCAATATCATACTCACAAAAATTTTAATGAAAGAGATGCTTAATACCTTCCAGCCTGAGTGTTTTTATTTCTGTCTCTTGAAAATCTCATAACACCATACTACAGGGGATGGCAGACAAATCTCTTTAGTAATTTTGCAAATTTTTGGTAAATTAAGTTTGACTGGCATGCAAACAGGTCCATTGGTTTATGTATTGTCTGTTGTCCTGCTGTAACAGCAGAGTTGAGGCATGGCAACCAAGACTCTATAGCTTACAAAGACTAAAAAATTTACTATCTGACTCTTTACAGAAAAACTATGCCTACTCCTTGTTTTAGACACTCATTGGACCACCTCATTCTGAGCCAGTGCAGGCCAGATTTTGGTGACCTGCATACCCACCACTTCGTGTGCCACAATCTGTGCCCTGAATTAGTTTCCTTTGTGCCCTATCACACTTAGTAGGTTATCAGATGTACTCACAACTTAATTGATTTACTTTTACTCCATGGTGACAGGGATTCAGAAATACTGAGGTGACTTGGACTAAACATACCTTTTCTCAATCATGTGGACAAAGCCCCCAAGCCTCATAATTATAGCAATGAATTCCAAGGACTGAGGAATGATTCTTCTTGTTTGCACCAAGTCAGCCTTTTCTAAATCTATATATAATGGACAAATGGATTTGGGAGGAGAAGCAGAACACACAGTCACTTGTAAATGATGAGCACATTTGAGCAAAAGCTTGCTTGCACTTCCATCCTTCCTTCATTTGCATTTTGGGATGTGCAGATTATGCAATCAAACTGCCTCCAGAAAGCCCATGTGTGAACCATGATTGCACTGACCTTTACCATGCAGGCCTAGGCTTTGTTTTGTTAGTTTAACATCCAGTTATAATGAAACAAAGACATGAAAGGCTTGAGTTTTTAAAAATGTTGGTAAGATTCTGTGAAGCACTTGGGTCTGTGGAAGATTAAGACCTTACTCAACATGGGAGCAAACCCTGCTGACTTGTTACCTAGAAAGCAGATCCTTTTAGAAGAAGGGGCCTCCCCCTTGGTGTGGGCTATTCATGGGCTAGTCAAGGTGTTTCTGCCTGGTAAGGTGCTCCCTTGGTTGATGTTTCATCAGAAAGGTATGATTTCTTTTATTTCTGAGTGTCATATCACAGTAAATTGTGTTTTAAAAATGACTGGGAGTGGAATTTGTTAGATTGAGTTTTGTTTCTCTAAAGTTTTTGAATTAATAATTGTTTAAAAAGTGAAAGGTCTTTTGTGATTAATTTTTTTATTGTGGCATACATTTCTATATAGTGAAATGCAGTTATTTAGCACACAAGTCAGTGAGTGTTGAGAAATGAATACATCTGAGTGACCCCACACCCCATCAGGACATAGAACATTTCCAGCAACCCAGGACGTTCCCTTGTTTCCCTTTCCAGGAGATCCCCACCTTCCCTCCTGGAAGCAACCCCCGATTGCCATCACGATTGGAGAAAAAATTGGCCTGTTATAGAACTTTATATAAATATGGGATTGCATACCTGTACTCTTATTGATTCTGACTTATTTCACTTAAAGTGTTTTTGAGATCCATCCATATTTTGAATGCATCAGTAATTTGCTCCCGAGTTGTAATCTGTTATATGACTATATCAGAGATTTGTTTATCCTTGCATCTGTTAATGAAAATTTGGGTTGTTTCTAGTTTTGGCTATTGTGAATGGGGCTTTCATGAACATCAACACAGACATTTTTGTGACTATTTGTTTTCATTTCTCTTGAATAAATACCTAGTTGTGGAGTGCTGGGTATTGGGTCATATGTATTTAACTTTACAAGAAACAGGTTTTTCAAGGTATTGTAACATTTTATATTTCTATGAGTAATATATGGGTTTTTTGGTTACATTCTTACCAACATTTAGTATTTTCAGAAATTTTAATATTAGCTTTCTAGTGACTATAAAATAACATTTGGTTTGAGTTTTATGTTGTACTTCCATGATGACTAATGTTGTTGAACACTTTTTGATTTGCATATTGACCATTTACATACTTTTCTTAGTAAGATGTCTGTTCAAATCTTTTGCCTGTATTTTCATTGATGTCTTAAGTTGAGTTATAGGAGTTTCTTACATATTCTCGGTACAAGTCATTTGTCAGATGCATATTATAAATATTCTTTTCATAACAATGGCTCTTCTATTTGTTTTAATAATAGTGAATCTGATGATCAAAAGTTTTGAATTTTTAAACAGTCCAAATTATCAGTTTTAAAAATTATAAGTGCTTTCTATGCCCTAAGAAATCATTGCCTACCTGAAGGCTACAAAAATATTAATCATTAAAAAATTATAGATTTAGCATTTACATTTAAGTCTATCATCCATCTTGAGTTACTATGTGTATGTTATAGTTTGAAGATCTTGTTTTCATATGATTAGTCATTTGTTTCACAACAGTTTATTGAAAGTACTTTTTCCATTAAATTATCTAGGCACCTTCATGAAAAATGAATTGACTATAGGAGGATCCAAGATGCTGGCAGAGTAAATGGATGTCACACTCACTTCCTCTCAGTACCAAACTGAAAGTACAACAAAAATATAGAACATTCAAGTTACCTACAGCGGAGCTCCCATAATACTGTCAGCTGATTTCCAAAAAAAGACTTTGCAGGCTACAAGGGATTGGCAAGAAATATTCAAACTCATGAAAAGCAGGTACCTACAGCCAAGATTTGCCCTGGCTGGTTTAGCTCAGTGGATTGAGCATCGGCCTGCGAGCTAAGTGTCGCTGGCTCGATCTTCCAGTCAGGGCACATCAGAGAAGGAAAACTCTGATTCCAAAAAACCTCCGCTACCTTGCGGCATACCTCTTCAGGGGAAAGGCTAAGGGAGTAAACCCCGACAGAAAATCCAGAGCCGGAGTCCCTAAGGCGGTTTGATGTTGTAGTCAACACCGGCAACTCCTGTGGCGCACCTGAAGCCAAGCTGTATCGACTCCGTCTTTCCCTTGGACCCTTCAGCTGCGAAGAGAGGGGGGGTCTGCTGCATGGGCAACAGCAGACCCTCCATATTACCCTGCCCAGGCTCTGTAGCTTCAGTGTCATCACAAGAAGATGTCGATTCAACACGGGAGGAGACAGATACCATGTCACTCCCGAGTCGGACTGCACAGCCATTCTCGGCAGTGCAGATAGACTCTTAAGAAGCTACACCATCATCTCTCGAGACGGACGGCTGCCGACGACGATGACAGCCAAGATTGCTTTACCCAGTAAAGATATCATTTGGAATCAGAGGGCAGATAAAGAACTTCCCAGATAAGAAAAAACTAAAACAGTTCATCATCACCAAACCATTATTATGTGAAATGTTAAAGGGACCTATTTAAGAAAAAGAGGATCGAAACTATGAACAGTAAAATGGCAATAAACACATACCTATCAACAATTGAATCTAAAAACAAACTAAACAAACAAGAAGAACAGATATAGAATCATGAATACAGAGAGCTTATGGATTGTTGCCAGATGGGAGGGGGTTTTAGGGGAATGGATGAAAAGGTGAGGGGATTAAGAAGTACAAATTGGTAGTCACAGAATACCCATGGGGATGTAAAGCACAGTATAGAAAATGGAGTAGCCAAAGAACTTATATGCATGAGCCATGGACATGAACAAAAAGGTGGGGATTGCCTGAGGGAGTGGCAGGTGCTGGGTGGGAGTAGCAAAGGGAGAAATTGGGACAGCTGTAACAGTATAATCAATAAAGAGTAATTAAAAAAAAAAGCCTGAATAACCAAATGAACCCTTGCTGAAGACAAGTCTTTTGCCCAGGGTCAGTCACAGACACTGGCCTGCACCAGTGTCCCTCCCAAGAGATCCCAGAACCAACATACCCAAAGGCCAGCTATAGACTACATCAGAGCAGGATCCATTAGCTTCATAAACAGCATATCCAAAGGCAGATATCAGCAGGAACCAGATCCTGCTGAGGTGAATTTGACTTTGGGTGGCCAGCATCTGCACGGCAGCTCATACGCCGTGGTTGATCCTCACATCAACCAGCCTGGGGGTTGAACACATAACTCAAAGGGCCAGTAGCAATCAAGACTCAGTTGCAACAGGAGGGCCCAAATAACCCATACAAGGGACATTTCTAGAGCATCCAGCTCAGGTGATCAAGGAGTCTGTGCCACTGGGTCCCACAGGGATCTACTACATAAGGCCACCCTAGTAAGACTGGAAATCATAGCAGATCTACCTTATACATAGAAACAAACACAAAGAGGAAGCCAAAATGGGAAGACAGAGAACATGCCCCAAATGAAAGAACAGGTGAAATCTCTAGAAAAAGAGTTAAATGAAATAAAGGCAGGTGATTTTTCAAATATACAGTTTTAAAAAAATGATTATAAGGATGCTCAAAGAAATGAGTGAGAACTACAAGGAACTTAGTGAGAAGTACAACAGCATTAAAAAGGGCATAGAAACCATAAAAAACAACCAGTAAGAAATGAAGAATACAATATTTGAAGTGAAGACTACACTGGAGGGAATAACAGGTTGAATGAAGCAAAGGATCAAATCAATAATTTGGAAGAAAAGGTAGCAAAAACACCCAATCAGAGCATCAAAAAGAAAAAAAAATACAAAAAATGAAGCTAGCTTAATGGACCTTTGGGACAACATGAAGTGTAACAACATCTGCGTTATAGGGGTATCAGAAGGAGAAGAGGGAGAGCAAGGGATTGAAAGCCTATTTGAAGAAATAACAACTGCAAACCTCCCTAACCTGGTGAAAGAGAAAGACATATAAGTCCAGGAAGCTCAGAGAGTCCCAAACAAGATGAACCCAAAGAAGCCTACGCCAAGACACATCATGATTAAAATGCCAAAGGTTAAAGACAAAGAAAGTATCTTAAAAGCAGCAAGAGGAAGAAAGTTAGTTATGGATAAAGGAGCTCCCATAAGACTGACAGCTGATTTCTCAACAGACACATTTCAGGCCAGAAGGGATTGGCATGAAATATTCAAAATGATGAAAAGCAAGGACCTACAACCAAGACTACTTTACCTAGGTAAGCTATCATTTAAAATTGAGAGTGAAATAAAGAGCTTCCCAGACAAGAATAAGCTAAGGGAGTTTGTTACCACCAAACTAGTATTACAAGAAATGCTAAAGGGCCTTCTAGGAGAAGGGGAGGAAGAGACAGAGGAACATAGTTAAAAAAATAAAATGGCAATAAATACCTACCCATCAATGATCGTTTTAAATATAAATAGCTTAAATGCACCAATAAAAAGACATGGGACAGCTGAATGGATAAAAAAAAATGATATATATATGTTGTCTACAAGAGAGCCACATCAGAATGGAAGATACACACAAACTAAAAATAAGGAGATAGTAAAACATATTTCACCAAATGGAAATAAATTAAAAAAAAACTGGGATAATAGTACTTATATCTGATTAAATAGACTTTTAAAAAAGGCTGTAGTAAGAGACAAAGAAGGACACTGCATAATGATGATGGGAATCAATTCACCTAAATATGTGAAACAAATCTTGATGGACAGAAAGGGAGGGATTGGCAATAACACAGTCATAGTAGGGAATTTTAACACCCTTTTGACATCAATGGATAGATCTTCCAGATAGAAAATCAACAGGGAAATAGAAATTTTAGAAAACACAGTAGTTCATATGGATTTAACTGATATCTTCATAGCAGTTCATCCCAAATAAGCAGAATATATGTTCTTTTCAAGTGAACATGGAAATATTTTCTAGGATAGACCACATGTTAGGACACAAAACAAGTCTCAGCTATAAGATAGAAATCATATCAAGCATCTCTTCTGACCAAAATGGTATGAAGCTAGAAATCAATCACAAGAAAAAAACTGAAAAACACAAAAAGACATGGAGGTTAAATAACATGTTACTAAACAGTGAATGGGTTAACAATGGGTTAACAATGAGATCAAGGAAGATCAAAAGATAGTTTGAAACAAATGAAAATGAGAACACAGCATCCCAAAACCTATGGTAACAATGGAAGCAGTCCTAAGAGGGTAATTCATAGCATTATAGGACTATCTCAAGAAATAAGAAAAAGCCCTAAGTGTAGGAGAAAGGAAATAATAAAGATCACAGCAGAACCAAGAGTTGGTTCTTTGAAAAGATAAACAAGATCGACAAACCTTTAATTAGACTCAAAACACAAAAATATAGAGAGATGACCCAAAATAAAGTAAGAAATAAAAGAGGAAAAGTAACAAATGACACCAAGGAAATAGAAATGATTGTAAGGAAATATTATAAACAATTATATACCAACAAATTGGACAATCTGGACAAAATGAATAAATTTCTATTAACATGCAATCTTCCAAAACTGAATCAGGAAGAATCAGAGAATTTGAATAGGCCTATTACAACTAATGAAATTGAAGCAGTAAAAACAAACAAAAAAACTAACAACAAAAAATTCCCAACAAACAAAGGCCCTGGACAGGGTAGCTTCACAGTTGAATTTTAACAAACATTCAAAAAAGAACTAACACCTAACTTTCTCAAACTATTCCCAAAAATTCAACAGGAGGAAAGACTCCCAACTCATTTTATAAGGCCAGCATCATCCTAATTCAAAAACCAGATAAGACACTACAAAGCAAGAAAATTATAGGCCAATATCCTGATACACATAGATGCTAAAATCCTCAACAAAATATTGGCAAACTAAATTCAGCAATGCATTAAGAAGATTAAACACTATGATCAAGTGGGACTTATTCCAGGATGCAAGGTCGGTACAGTATCTGCAAATCAATAAATGTGATATAACATAAACAAAATGAAGGGTAAAAACCACATAATCATATCAATAGATGCATAAAAACATTTGATAAAATCTAGCACCCATTTATAATAAAAACTTTCAGCAAAATGTGAATAACAGCAACATACCTCAACATAATAAAGGCCAATATGACAAACCCACAGCCAACATATTCAAGAGGCAAAAACTAAAAGTGTTTCCTTTAAGATCAGAAACGAGACAGGGATGTCCGCTTTCACTACTCTCATTCAACATATTATGGAAGTAATCAGACAAGAAGAAATAAAAGGTGTCAAAATTGGAAAGGAAACAGTAAAATTGCCATTATTTGCAGATGACATGATACTGTATGTAGAGAGCCCTAAAGATTCCACCAAAAAAACTACTAAAACTGAAATGAATTCAGTAAAGTAGCAGGATACAAAATAAATATCCAAACATAAGTTGCATTTTTATACACCAATAATGAACTATCAGAAAGAGAAACTAAGGAAACAATCCCATTCACAATTGCTTCAAAAAGAATAAAATACCTAAGAATAAATTTAACCAAGGATGTAAAAGACCTGTACTCAGAAAATTATAAGGCAGTGGAGAAAAGTTGAAGATACAAATAAGTGCAAGCATATACTGCATTTATGGATGGGAAGAATTAATATCATTAAAATATCCATACTACCCAATGCAATCTATAGATTCAATGCAATTCCTATCAAGATACCAATGGTGTATTTCACATAATTGGAATAGATATTCTAAAAGTTTATATGGAACCATAAAATAAACCCAAATAGCAATAGCAATCTTGAGAAAAAAAGAACAGAGTTGGGGGAATCATGCTACCTGATATCAAAATATACTACAGAGCCATAAAATCAAAACACCAAGGTACCAGCATAAAAACAGACAGACAGATCAAGGGAAGGTTTTTTGAAAGGATAAAGGGAGCCTGGAAATAAACTCACACCTTATAGTCAATTAATATTTAACAAAGGAGGCAAAAACATACAATGGGGTTAAGATAATCTATTCAAAAGATGTTGGGAAAATTGGACAGATACATGCAAAAAAGAAAAAAAAAAAAAAAGAAAAACTAAACTGCTTCTTACACCATACACAAAAATAAACTTAAAATGGATTAAAGACTTAGTGTTATTGCCCCCAGAATACAACAAGGATGCCAGCCTGTTAAACCAACCACGCCGTTGTCTGGGGACAGCCAACTGACCTGGAGTCTGCACGATCCTTCCCCATGTGGAAAGGCCACCCTCCCCTCCACATCCCCACCCTTATTAGGGATTTCTGGACCCAAGGGTAGGTAGGACGATGACCATGTTCAGCTTGAAGCAGCTAGAGGAGCTCGAGACCTTCTCCCATTGTCCTTTATAAGATTAAAAAGGGTCTTAAGTCTGAGAGGGAGGGATTGTTATTCTTTGTTGTTAAAATAATTAATTAATCATTTATTAAAAAAGAAGAAGAATATATGAAAGGGTGAAGCGGGAGAGCTTGTATGTATGACCCATGAGCATGGACTTGGGGGGGGAGATTGCTGGGGGAGGGGAGCAAAGGGGAAAAATTGTAACTATTGTAACAATATAATCAATAAAATATACTTAAAAAAGATATCAAATGAAAAAAAAACCTAAATATTTCTGTAATAGACTTAACTACCGAGGGACTGTATACTGGAACTGGGTGGGGGGGCAGGTGAGCAGCCAGTGCATTGCCACAGGGATCAGGTCTTCCAGTCACGAGTCACTTATGGGTTTTTCATCAGGACCTTAAACTTAGTTCTGGGGGATAACAGTGTAGGTAATGAGAATATCTGTGCTCAATTTCCTGCCTCAGGGACACGAAGAGTGGAGCTCCCTATGTCTCTTCGAGTTAAAAATTACCTATTAAATCTGAGGCTCAAAGAAAAGCATATTGCTGCTGAGAATCTGTATAGCGGAAAGAATGTATGTATTGATGGCTCAGGTTAATTTTGGTCTCTGCAATTTATTCATTGTGGCACATTTACTCTCTTTGAGTTTGTTCTCTTGTCTGTAAAATGGAGATGAGGACATACCTACAGCTCCTGGGGTTGTTTTTAAAATACAGTGGATCTTAATAAATGTGAAAGTACACTCCTGCGCGCGCGCGCACGCACACACACACACACACACACACACACACACACACACACACAGACTTATTGTTAGACTTGAAGTCATAAAAGTCCTAGGTGAAAACATAAGCAGTAAAATCTCAGACGTTTCTCATAGCAGTATTTTGTTCTGATTTATCTTCCCTGGCAAGGGTAACAGAAGAATAAATAAATAAATGGGATTACATCAAACTAAAAAGTTTTGCACAGCAAAAGAAACTAACAAAATGAAAAGATAACCCACTAAATAGGAGAATATATTAGCCAATGATAACGTCTGTTAAGGGGTCAATATCCAAAATTTATAAAGAACTTACACAGCTAAACACCAGGAAGGCAAACAATCCAATTTAAAATACGGGCCAAGGACTTGAGTAGATGATTGTCCAAAGTGGACATACATACAGCCGATAGGCATATGAAAAGATGCTCAGTGTCACTAATCATCAGACAAATACAAATGAAAGCCAGAATGAGATATCACCTCACACTTGTCAGAATGGCTATCATCAATAAATCAACAAACAACAAGTGCTGGTGAGGATGTGAAGAAAAGGGAACCCTACTGCACTGTTGGTGGTATTCAGATTGGTGCAGCCACTGGAAAGCAGTATGGAGATACTTCAAAAATTAAAAATGGAATGGCCTTATGACCCAGTCATTCCACTTCTGAAAATATACCCAGAGAAAGCAGAAATGAAAGAATATATGCACCTCTGTGTTCATTGCAGCATTATTCACAATAGCCAAGATCTGGAAATAGCAAAAGTGCCCATCTGTAGATGGGTGAATAAAACAGCTGTGTTAAATTTACACAATGGAAGAGTACTCAGGCATAAAAAGAAGCAAAGCTTACTTTTGTGATGTCATGGATGGACCTGGACAAGTACTATATGATTTTACTTAAATTGTATGACTGAAATAAATTAATAAAACAGAAACAGGCTCATAGATACAGAAAACAGATTGACAGCCGTCAGAGGGGACAGGGTTAGGGTGCTGGGTGGAAAAGGTGAAAAGATTAAGCAAACAAACAAAAACCCCAAAACAAAACTCATAGACACAGACAACAATATAGGATTACCAGAAAGAAAGCGGGGTAGGTGAAGGTAGAAGAGGGTAAAGGAGGAATAAATGACGATGGAAAGAGACAACTTGGGAGTGGTGAACACAATACCGTATACAGATGATGTATTATGGAATTGTACACCTGAAACCTATATAATTTTATTAACCAATGCCACCCCAAGAAATTCAATAAAAAAATAACTAAAATTAGATTTCTGAGTTGCAAAGAAGGAAAGGCAGAGAGAAGTATGTCATCACTTGTGACCAGAAAAAAGAATATTATAGCCCTGGCTAGGTAGCTCAGTTGGTTAAGTGTCATCCTGATACACCAAGGTTACACGTTGATGCCTGGTCAGGGCACCTACAGGAGGCAACCAATGGCCCTGGCTGGGCCACTCTGTTGCTTGGTGTGTCCATACACCAAAGGGTTGTGGGTTAAATCCTAGGTCAAGACATATACCTAGGTTGCAGGTTTGATTCCTGTTCAGGGTGCATACAGGGTGCAACCAATCAATGTTTCTCTCTCACATTGATGTTTAGCTCTCTTTCTCTGTCTAAAATCAATAAACATATATACTCCTCAGGTAGAAATAATTTAAAAAAAAAAAAGGATATTATGGGAAATGTTACTTCATAATGATTAGAGGAAAAAGAAAGCCCTGACAATGACTCTTTCCAGACAATGGTAATGTTTGCAATTATATTTTTTCTGAAAATAAAGAAATAAACAATTGTTTAAGATTTTTAAAAAGACAAAAGAAAAAAAGAAAATCAATTGACTGTATATTTGTGGGTTTATTTCTGGATTCTCTTTGTTTCTTTGATCTGTTTGTCTATTCTAATGCCAATGCCACACTGTTTTGATTAATTAAGTTTGTAGTAAGACTTAAAATTAGGAAATGTGAGTCCTTGGACTTGGTTCTTCTTTTTCAAAATTGTTTTTGATATTCTATATCCCTTTTACTTTTATGTAAAACTTAAAATCAATGTGGCAAATCCTAGAAAAAGCCTGTTGAGATTTTAATTGGAATTTTGTTGAATTTTTAGATCAATTTGAGAAGAATTAACAGCTTAATGGGGAGTTTTCTAATCCTTAAGCAAGGTGTTTCTCAGTTTCCTCAAATCTTTTAAAATTTCTCACAGAAATATATAGGGTGGGGAAAATATAGGTTTACAGCTGTTCATATGGAAAATAATACAATAATTAATAAGTAATAAAACAAAAATAAACCATGTTTCACTTACAATTGTGAACCTACTTTTGCCCCATCCATAATTGTAGTTTTCAGCATACAGGTGTTATACATACTTTTTAAAAAAGATATACCTAAGTAGCTCATCTTTTTTATATTGTTGTAAATGTTATTTGTTTTTTCAATTTTAATTTCAATAGTTCTTTGTTAGTTTAATTAAATGTTATTGATTTTTATATATTGATCTTATATCCTATGATTTTGCTAAACTGGACTTCTTAGGGTTTTCTGCATAGGCAATCATGTTGTGTGCAAATAGAGTATTTTCCTTTCCAATACCTATGGCATCACTTATTGTTTGTTTTACTGCCTTTCCCGGGCCCACCTGTACAATGTCAAATAACAGTGGTAAGGCTTCCTTGCCATACTCCTGATCTTAGAGGAAACATATTCAGTGTTTCATCATGAATATAATGTTAGCCATAGTTTTTTCATAAATGCTCTTTATCAAGTTGAGGACATATTGTCATAATACTAATTTCCTGAGAGTTTCTATGATAAACAAAAGTTGAATTCTTCCAAGTGTTTTTTCTTTATTTTGTAATCTGATTTTAAAAATTCTGTTAATGTGGTGAACTGTGCTGATTAATTTTTCAAATATGGAACAAACCTTGAATTCCTGGAATAAATACAAGTTGGTCAAGAGGTATTATCCTTCACATTATAGGTGAATTTGATTCACTATTTTGTTGAGATTTTCACATCTAGATTCATGAGGGATATTACTGTGTAATTAAAAAAAATTCTTGTTTGGTTTTGGCATCAGGGTTAATTAAGTAAGTTGAGAGTTATTCCACCCTCCAATTTTATAAGATAGTGTAATATATATGTGCAATCATTAAAAGCATCTGAATCTAGTTATTTGTTTTAGCATGGCTATTCATTGTGAACTCAATTTATTTTGTATATATAGGGCCAGTAATATCTTCTTGTGCCAATTTCTGCTTTACAAGGAATTTGACATTTAACTCGAGTTATCAACCATTGGCATAAAGTTGTTTATAATAGTCCCTTATCTTTTCATTATCTGTAGGATACATAATATTGTTTTCTCTTTCATTCCTGGTACTAGTATCCTGTGCTTTCTTTCTTTTTTATTCACCCACTTACCTTGGGTTTTATAATTTTATTAACTATTTTAAAGAACCAATATTTAATATTATCAGTTCCCCCTCCTGTTATTTGCCTTCTGTTTTCTAGGTATCTTCTTTTATCTCTATTATTTTATTTCCTCTTTTAACATTGAGTTTTATTTGTTTTTGGTTTTTTTTAATCTTCTTAAGGCTGTATCTTAGACTATCTTAAAATTTGCTTCTTTTCTATAAGCATTTAAATATATAAATTTTTCATAAACTGTTTTAGCTACATCTCACATATAATGGTATTTTTCATTATCACTCATTTAAAAATATTTCCCCATTTTCCATGTCATTTTCTTCCTTGACAAATGTATTGTTAGGTACTGTATGGTTTAATTTTTAAATATTTAGGGTTTTCTCTAGTTATCTTCTTTTCTTAGATATCATTGATATTTTTTATATTGCCATCATGTATTAACTTCTAAAATTAGCCTATTGTTATCAGAGACCATACTATGTAAATTTCAGTTATTTTATACTTATCGAGACTTGTTTGATGGCTCAGCTTATGATCTTGAAAATAATGTGTGCTCTGCAGTTGTTAGGTATGTGGTTATATAAATTTAATTAGGTTAAGTTGGTAAGTAGTGTTGCTATGTGACCCATACCCCATAAAAATTCTTAGTACTGAGTCTTTATTGAGTGCCCCTGGTAGGCAACATTTCACATGTGTTGTCATAACTCATTGCTGGGAGAATTAGTGCATCTGTGTGATTGCACTGGGAGAGAGCTATTGGAAGCTTACATCTGGAGTCTTCTGGACTTCACTCCATGTGTCTCCTTCCTTTGCTGATTTTGCTTTATATCTTTTCACTGTAATGAATTTTTTTCAAATAAACACTTTTGGTTTAACTGATTTTCTCTATTGATTTTCTGTTTTCAATTTTATTGGTTTCTGCTCTGCAAATTAAAAAGAAATGTATTACTTTTTCCTGCTTGCTTTGGACTTAGTTTGATCTTCTTTTTCTATTTCCTAAAGTTGGAGCTCAGATGGTTAATTTTAGATTCTTATATTTTCAATAATGCATTCATTCAATGTTATCAGTTTCCCTGTAGGCACTGCTTCCACTGCATCTCACAAATTTTGATAAGTTGCCTTTTCATTTTCATTTAGTTTTAAATTTCTCTTGAGACATTTTTTGACTTATGTTATTTAAAAGTATGTTTAATCTCCAAATATTTTGGGATTTTTAAAGTATATTTTATTGATTATGTTGTTACAGTTGTCCCAATTTCTTTTTTCCTTTGCTCCCCTCTGCCCAGTACCCCCCTTCCTTCCAGAAATCCCACCCCTCTTAGTTCATGTCCATGGTTCGTGGATATAAGTTCTTTGGCTTCACCCTTTCCTATATTATTCTTAACATCCCCATGTCTATTTTGTACCAACCGATTATGCTTCTTAGTCCCTGCATCATTTCCCCATTTCTCCCCCTCTTTCCTCCCAGCTGATAACCCTCCAAATGATCCCCATAACTATGATTCTGTTCCTATTCTGGTTTTCTTAGTTGGATTTTGTTTTTATTTTTTAGATTTAGTTGTTGATAGTTGTGACTTTGTTGTCATTTTAATGTTCATAGTTTCGATCTTATTTTTCTTAAATCCCTTTTACATGTCATATAACAATAGCTTTGTGACAATGAACTCCTTTAGCTTTACCTTGTCTGAGAAGCACTTTATCTGCCCTTCCATTCTAAATGATATCTTTGATGGAGAGTAATCTAGGTTGTAGGTCCTTGCTTTTTATCACTTTAAATATTTCTTGTCAGTCACTTCTTGCCTGCAAAGTTTCTTTTGAGAAATGAGCTGACAATCTTATAGGCACCCCTTGTAGGTAACTCTCTGCTTTTCTCTTGCTGCTTTTAAAATTCTCTTTTTATCTTGAACCTTTGGCATTTTAATTATGAGGTGTCTTGGTGTGATCCTCTTTGAATCTAGCTTGTTTGGGACTCTTTGTGCTTCCTGGACTTGTATGTCTATTTCCTTCACCAAATTTGGGAACTTTTCCTTCATCATTTTTTCACATAAGCTTTCCATTTGTTGCTTTTCATCTTCTCCTTCTGGCACCCCTATGATTCAGATGTTGGCATATTTAAAGTTATCCCAGCGGTTACTAAGCCTCTCTTCATTTTTTTTCAATTCTTGTTTCTCATTTTGTACTGGTTGACTGTTTATTTCTTCCTTATGTTCCAAATCGTTGATATGAACCCCAGTTTCCTTCCCTTCACCATTGGTTTTGTGTGGATATTCCTTTGTTTCATTTGGCATAGCCTTCACTTCTTTTATGCGTTTGCCACACTTAAGCATATCTGTCAAGAATATCTGTCAAGCCTGTGAGCATCTGTCAGGCCTGTGAGCATCTTTATCAGCAGTGTTTTGAACTCTATGTAAGGTTGGCTATCTCCTTTTCTGTTAGGTTGGCTATCTCCTCATCGCTTAGTTCTCCCACTGGAACCTTCATTTGTTCCCTCTTTTGGACCATACTTCTCTGTCTCTTCATCTTGATAGGTTCCTCTATTTGTTTGCTTCTGTGTCTTAGGTAGAGCTGTTGCTCCTGTTACATTGTAAGGGGCGGAGCTTTAGGTATTCATCATTACAGGGCGACTGTTTCACCACATTGTGGCACTGTGTGTGAGGGAGGGGTCTGGGAGGAAATAATGCCGCTTGCTCAGCACTCGCCCCTTTTCCAGGTACTTCTCCCAATTCCATATGGGACTAGTGCCTGTCGAGCTGTTGCCCTGGCCATTGTTACCAGAGTTGGTGGGTCTGTGGATGTTCTAAGATTGTGGGGGCCCTTTAAACAAGTGGCTTCTGCTGAGAGACCAGCAGTTTCTTTCTCTGCCCCAACTTCCACTGGTTTGCACTGTCAAAAGCAATGAGGCTTTATTTTCCCCAGTGCTGGAGCCGTGAGCTGTGCAGTCTGGTCTGGGGTTGGCAGCACTCCCCAGGTATCCCTCCTGACTTTGAGATGTGTGACTGTGCTTCTGCTGGCCTGCTGCTGCTGCTGCTGCCGCCGCCGCCACACTGCTTCCTCTCTGCTCTGGCTCCACCTCTCTTACCTGTCTGGATGAGTATTTCGTCTTTATATCTTTGTTAGATGTCTATGCAACTTAATTTTCTGGAACTTCTGGTTGTCTCTAGTTTTGAGATAGTTGTATTCCTTCTTAGTTGTGGAGGAAGACAGAGCATGTCTATCTAGGCCTCCATCTTGGCCAGAAGTAATATTTTGGGATTTTTGTCCAGCTATTTTCTGTTTTAATTTCTAAATTTAATTATATTGTAGTCTAAGAGCATACTTTATATTGCTTCTATTTAGTTTATTAAGGGGTATTTTTTGGCCTCAGTTGAGGTGATCATTACTATTTAGTGTGAACTGGAGAAGTGTATTCTGCTGTTGTTGGATGTATTCTATAAATGTCAATTAGATTTAATTGATGGGGCTGTTCAGTTCAGTATATAATTACCAACTTTCTGCCTGCTGTATTTGTTAGTTATTGATAGAGATATGTTGAAGTATTCAACTATAGTAGTGGCTTCATCTGTTTCTCCTTATAGCTGTATCAGTTTTACTCACATATTTTAACACTTTGTTGTTAGATGCATAGATGTTAAGGATTATTGTGTCTTCTTGGAGAATTGACCACTTTATCATTATCTAATGTCCATTTTTTCCCTGATAATTTTTCCTTGCTCTCAAGTATGTTTTGTCTAAAATTAATATAGCTAGTCTGGTTTTATTTTTATTGGTGTTAGAATGGTTTATCTTTCTCTGTCCATTTACTTTTAATCTCTCTGTTCTTTGTATTTAAAGTAAGTTTCATGTAGATAATATATAGTTTTTTCTTGTTTTCTTTTTCTTTCTCTGACAGTCTGTCTTTTAATTTGTATATTTAAATCACTCAATTTTAAAGTGATTTTTCACATATTTGGAATAATATGTACTATATCTGTAATTTTTTTTTGTTTATTATCATTGTTCTTTTCCTTCCTTCCTTCCTTCCTTCCTTCCTTCCTTCCTTCCTTCCTTCTTTCCTTTTTTGGTCTTCTACTTTTTTTATGCTTTCTCTTGTTTTAATTGAGCATATCACATGACTTAATTTTCCTTTCTTAACATCTACCTCTTTTTTAAGTTGTCTTATGGTTGCCTTTTATTTTGTAATATACATTTACAACTAATTCAAGTACTTTCAAATAGCTTTGTACCAGTCATGGTAGCACAGGAAACTTATAACAGAGTAGTCCCTATTCTTCCCTCCTGTCCTTTATAACACTGCTGTTAATTTCACTTTTTCCATAAACCATAATCATCCAATAATTTGTTGACATTATTTTGATCAAATTGTTATTTGACAGGTAAGTTAGGAATAAGAAAATGAAATACTTAGTTTTATTTATTCATGCTATAACATTCTTCTTTATGTAGATCAGAGTTTCTGATCTATATCATTTTCCTTCTCTTTAAAGAGCTTAAAAAAATTATTATATTATAGTTGTCTCAACTTTTCCCCCCTTGTCCTCCTCTGCCCAGCCCACGCACCACTCCCAGTCAATCCCCACACCATTTTTCATATTCCTGGGTCATTCATACATGTCCCTTGGCTACTTCTTTTCCCTACTTTCCACCATTATCTCCCACCTCTCACCCCTCTGGTTGCTGCCAGTCTGTTCCATGTTTCCATGCCTCTGGTTCTATTTTACTCATGAGTTTATTTTATTCATTAGATCCCTCTTATAGGTGAGATCATATGGTATTTGTCTTCCATGAGCTGGCTTATTTCACTTTACATAATACTCTCCAGTTCCATTCATGCCGTTGCAAAATGTAAGAGTTCCTTCTTTCTTTCTGCTGAATAGTATTCCATTGTATAAATGTACCACATTTTTTAAATCCACTGATGGGCACTCAGGCTGTTTCCAGCACGTGGGTATTGTAAATCATGCTGCTGTGATCATAGAGGTGATTCGGAATTCTTAGGGTATATTCTCAGCAGTGGAATTGCTGCATCAAAAGGCAGTTTCATTTTTAATTTTTGAGGAAATTCCACACTGGTTTCCACAGTGGCTGCACCAGTCTGCATTCCTTCCAACAGTCCACTAAGGTTCTCTTTTCTCCACATTTTTTCCAGCACTTGTTGTTGGTTAATTTATTAATGATGGCCATTCTAACAGGTGTGAGGTGATATCTCATTTGTGATTTTAATTTGCATCTCTCTGCTGGCTAGTGATGTTGAACATCTTTTCATATATCTATGGGCCTTCTTGGAGAAGTGTCTATTTAGGGTCTTAGCCCATTTTTTAAATTGGATTGTTTGTCTTCCTGGTGTTGAGTCATATGAGTTCTTTATATATTTTGGAGATTGAATCCTTGTTCAATATATTATTGGCAAATATGTTCTCCCATACAGTCAGTTCTCTTTTCATTTTGATGATGGTTTCTTTATCTTTTTAATTTGATGTAGTTGCCTTTCTTTATTTTTTCCTTTATTTCCCTTGCCTTAGGAGATATATCAGCAAAAATATTGCTACATGGTTTATCTGAAATTTTACTGCCTATGTTTTCCTCTAGAAGGCAGGTTTACAACAAATTTCTTCAATTTTTGTTTTTCTGAAAAGTCTTTATTTCTTCTTTACTTCTGAAAGATAATTTAGTCTGTGGGCTTTTTCTTTGAATAAGTATTTTACTGCACTACCTTCTTACTTGGATGATTTCTGAAAATAAGTCTGATGTAATCCTTATCCTGTTTCTCTATCAGTAAGGTTCACCCCTGCACCTGCCTCTGACTTCTTTCAAGATTTTCTTTTTGTCTTTGACCTTTTGCTGTTTGAAAATGATATGCTTAGGTATAGATATTCTTATAGTCATGTTCTTGGTGCTCTCTGAGCTTCTTGGGTCTTTGGTTTCGTGTTTGTCATAATTCTGGAAAAATTTCATCCATTATTATGTTAACTGTCTCTTCTGTATTCTTATTACATATGTTACACTTTTTGTAACATGGTATTCCCTTATGGTATTCCCATTACAGATGTTATACCTTTTGTAATTGTCCCACAGCTATTGAATGTCCTGCTTCTTTTTTTCCCATTACTTACTCTTTGCTTTTCAATTGGGAAGTTCCTGATGGCCTATTTTTAGGATCATTGATTATATCTTAGCTGTGTTCAGTTTGCTGATGAGCCAGTTAAGGTATTCTTTATATCTGTTAGAGTGTTTTTGCTCTCCTTTTGATTTTTTTATGGTATCTAATTTTTTGCTCATATTACCCATTTGTTCTTACCTGTTTTCTACTTCTTCCATTAGTTTCCTGAGCATGTTAATCACAGTTGTTTTAAATATCCAATCAGATCATTCCAGCCACACTGCCCTGCCATCTGCCATCTGGCAAAAACACATATAGATAAGAACACATACTGTGGAAATGGACTGCCTGTGTTTGACTTCTGGCCCTGCTTATCAGCTGTAATAACCTTTGGCAGGATACCTAAAGTCTCTACATAGTACCTCGGTCTCCTCATTTGTGAAGTGGGAATCCTCATGAAGTCTTTTCCATCAAATTGATAGGGAAATCAACACATGAAAGGAGAATTAACACATGAAAAGTACATAGAATAACTTCTGGAACAAAGTAAGCACTCTATAGGTTACATGATGATGATGATGATGATGATGACGACGATGATGATGATATGATGATAATAATGATACAGCCATTGGTAAGCTACGCCAGCACACTCACATCTGGAGGGCCTTTGCCCTTGTTGTCCCTTCTGTCTGTGGTGTTGCCCACACAGCTCCCTTCCTCCCTTCCTTCAGTTTGAATGTGAGACTCACTGGAGCAGTGAGACCTTCTCTGAGCCTTGTCCATAAGAGCACAGCCCTCCCCCTGGTGCCTTCCCTCGACCCTGCTTTATTATCCTTCCATAGCAAGTAGGACTATCTGACATATTACATGTTTATTTATTTTTTATGCTTTCCAGCCTCCTTCCATTGAAATGTAGGCTGCATAAAAGCAGGGTCTGTTTTTAAAATTTAAAAAATTAAAGTGGTTTCAGGGCAATTTTCTCTATATACACAAAAGGAAGTACTGTGCAGCTTCTTCAACTTATGTTTTCCAAGCATATTTAATGGCATTGGGATATATTTACATGGTACTGCCATGTCTGTGTGAAAGCTACTACAGATGATACAAAAGACTAAAAAGAATTCCATGACCAGAGCAGAATCCATTAATGTAGGGATGGCCTGCAGTCTAAACTCGGGTCTGTCTGAAATCATAGCCCTCTTCCCTGATCCACAAGTAAGACTGTTTGACTTTTTCTTTCAGTATGAATACTTCAATGCTGTGCTGATAAATGAAAGGGACAAAGATGGGAATTTTCTGGAACTGGGGAAGGAATTCATCTTAGCCCCAAATGACCATTTCAATAATTTGCCTGTGAACATCAGTCTGAGTGACGTCCAGGTGCCAACAAACATGTACAACAAAGGTAAGACTCACTGCTGCGGCTCTGTTAAGGGGGTGGAGAGGAGCACGTGTCGGGGTAGGGATGGCTGGTTTGGGATATTGTGTTATTTTAAAAACCACAATTATAATCAGGGTGTGTCAGCATGAGCTTCATAGGTGAAGTGTGTGCCCATTCTGCCTGGAGACTCTGGCTTGCTATTTCCCCATGCTGTTTGCATGAAGCTCTCTGACATGTAGTCCAGGGCTTGTCCAGCTTTTTTCTATAAAGGTCCAGATAGTAAATATCCCAGGGCTTGCAGGCCATACAGCTGGTCTCGCAACCACTCTGCTGTTTTGGTATAAAAACAGCCATAGACAACATATAAGTCAGTGGATGCGGCTGTGTTCCTATAAAACTTTTTATTTACAAAAACAGATGGCTGGATTTGACCTGTAGGAGGTCATTTACTGACTCTTGGTGTAGTCTCTTTCTCTTCTTCTATTCCTTGTATAAAACTGTTGAGGAACTCCTGGGGTTACAATTGAATCGGTATGGTCTTCCTTAGTGTCAAAGCTGCAGGGAACCTTGTCAGGGCTCCCTGTTCTCAGACTGACAGCCCTCAAGTCCAATTTTCACATAGATTCTAGAGTTATTTTTCCAAAATTATCATATACTCATTTGAGTTGAGATTATACTGGCCAAGGACAGGGCTCTGGCATCAGATGGACTCCGGTTAGACCCTGGATTTCACCTCTTAATGGCTGTGACCTTGGGTGCACCACCTCCTCTCTTGAGACCTTAGTTTCCTCATCCATATGATGTAGATAATAATTGTGTCTATATCATGGGGTGGTTGTGAGTACTAAATAGAGGATGTGAGTGAAGAGTTTAAGCTAACTATATTAGCCTTGTCATTGTCACCATCACTGAGTAGGATTTTGCTCTGCTTTATCACAACTGGGAGCTCCTAAACAAAGAGCCATCCCCCCAGAAAAACAATCCAGGAAGTGATGGCATCTTCAAAGTAAAATTCTGCCCTACTGTCTACCATTGAGTTTTCCAAAATATCAGGGGTCACTTTCCATCACCCACCCAGATTCAGTACTGTGTACAAGAGGGCAATGGTCAAGTGAAGGGCTCTGGGTTTGAATCTTGCTCTGCTCCTTGCTGGTTCTGTGATCATAAGCAAGTCACTTTGACCCCTGAGCCTCAGCCTTCCTGGGGTATAAAGGCACTGTCTCCCTCAGAGGGTTATTGTGAGGATATAAAATGATGTGTGTGAGACCTGAGCACAACAGTTACTCAGAGAAAGTGCTCTGTCATCTTAGCTGTCATTGTTATTATTGGGATATAACATGACTATAGATTGCATTTCTAAATTTTTCTAGATCACTGCTTAAAGAGGTTGGTCAGTGATTAAGGAAACTCCTACTCACTGTCTCTGAAGCATTCTTCTCGTACCTGTTCTTTGTGGATGGATACCTAATATCTTCCTTCCCTTGTTAATCTGTTAGCCATCCTTAATACTCAGAGGAGGCAGTACCTCATTCACGAATTGTTCTGATGGTTTTGGAGGACCTCATGGTGAACCAGACACAGTCCCTTCCCCGAGGGGTTCGTGCTTTACTTGGGGAATAATCAGGAATCATTAGTCCTAGTCACCTTTATGGAAAGCCAGGGGTGGTGGGAGTGCCAAGGAGGGAACCTGGCAGCACATGTTTGTCTTTTTCTCTCTCCCTCATGGAGAAAGGGATGGCAGCCTGAACCACCTCTACTGGGCTCTGGACTGGTCTATTGCCTGTAGCCTAATCTTCACTTTGGACTCTTCCTTGGAGGGCAGACTCCTGAGAACCCGAGCCTTAGAGGGCTGAGCTCGGCTTGGTAGGGTGGCATTTTGTCCTCCAGGGTGGTCTTTTCAGGGGAAGAAGGAAGCCCCTTTGGGTGCGCTGTGGCTGGAAGAAAGCCACCCTCTTGGCCTTAAATATACACTCAACTGAAGATGAAAAAGTAACAAGATTTACAGAGCAATTTCAGATCTAAAACAATTCAGAATGATCTTTTAAAATATGACAACTGCTTCAAGGTTTCTTGAGCCATTAGCATTGCTATAGAGAGAGATTTAATTGCACCTTGAGCTTTAAAGGCATAATTGCACTTTTCAATGGTGGCAACATGTAAGGGACCAGCACCGCCACTGATCACACAGGCTGCAGATTCATGGCTGTGGGCCTCAGGGGGAAGAATCCGGAAAGACAGATCACTTGAGCAATGGAGGTAGATGATGATATTTAAAGTTTTTCTCAGCAGCCCTGTGGGGTCTGCCCACTGCTCATACCCAGATTCCGTGGTCCTGGAGCCATACTGTGGGATCAGTCAGGCTCTATATCTTGTCTAGTCTCTGTGGGGCAGTGAGTAGCTGCCCAGGGGAGGGGACTTCAGAAAAATTCCTCTCTCCATTCCACCTAATTCAAACCAGCCCCAAACAGTCTTTCTTCTTTTCAAGCTGCAGAAATGTATTTTATGTTTAGAAGACCCCCTCGCTCAGATCTAGTTATCAATGACATGTACTCAAAACACATGCTCAGAGCTTGGTCATTGGCTGTGATGTTCGTGGGTTAGAAGTCTTACTTCAAACAAAGGCAACCAATCCATGGTCATGCTCTCCTAGCAGCTTGGACCCCCATGGGTACATGGCACAGTGGTTTGAGACTTGCTTAGGAGCTGCTGTGCTCAGTGTTCTTAGGCAGAACTTCTAGTCACAGATGAAACTGGCTGGTAAAACCTACCTGTTTTCTGAAATCTGCTGAAAACCCTTGGCTGGGACTTGCAACCAGGCTGTTAAGCCAGGTCCGCACATACCTCTGTGCTCGAGGTGCCTCGCTTGTAGGCCCTGAGAGACTTCAGGTTTAGAATTGGTGACAAGTGGGCAAGCTGTCCTACTGCCCATAAGAATTCAAAGAGCCCTATACCTAGAGATTGTAGAAATGTGTCTTAGGGTCCTTGTGCAGTAGCTTCTTCATGAAGCATCTTCAACAGATATTTGAGGAGGGGATGCTCTGTAGGGCTTCTTTGAAGACTAGCTGCTGATAATTTTGGAATAAGGCATGGGGGAGGATGCTTTTGTGAGAGCTGTTGATGGTTTGACAGTGGATTCAGTTAAAGCTGAACTCCTTTTTAAGCACTTTCGAGGGTGAACTGGTATAAAATTTATACTCACTCATATGGATACACATATGCACATATATACCTATGCATGTTATATGTGTGTGTATGTCTGTGCATGTGTTTGTACATGTGTGGGTATGGAAGAACAATGCTCTATTCAAAACCTACCCCTTCATTCCCACTTGTCTCCTCTGTACAGCCAGGTGAGCCCCCAAGTTGTCTCACTTTCCTCCATGGTTCATGGTTATCCTTGCCTCCTCCCTTCTTGGTTATACAAATATTTGTTTTTAAAAACCAGCTCAATCAGTGTTTTTAATGCCTTGATCTTTTGTTATGTAAGTGACCTTGGTTTATTCCTTTGTTCTAGCATTGCTTTGCCTCAGAAGTGCATGGCATATATATTTTTTCCTTCTCTCCTTGGAGCTCTCTCAGGGCAGAGGCCCTGCTGATCCCTTTGCCCCCAGCATAGTGCTCGTCACATGACCGGTTTTCCACAGATATGGGATGAGATGGGGGACACCTATGGATGTGCTTCCTTGGCTATCAGAAGTCAACCAGACTGTAGTGTTCCCATGGTGCTTGCAAGTAACAGAAACATACCCTGGCTGATTTAAATGGAAAATAAATATTTTGAGAGGACACTGAATGGCTCACAGACTCTCTAAGAAGCTAGATAGCAAGAATTTGAAAATGGTAGGGAGGGAGGTTGGCCAGGGGCCAGAGCCATACCCAGAGCCAGCCTCGTGAGGGCCCTGTCCTCACACCTTGTCCCACTAGCACATCTGTGACTGCATAACATGTTTGTACCTTGTTTTCTTTATCCATAAATTGGAGATGATAATGCCAGTGACCTACCTCAGGGGTTCATGATGAGGATGAACAGGCCCCCTCCTCCCCTCAGTACATGAACTTGGGCAAGTTTCTCTTCCCCTCCAGTCCTCAGCATCCTAGCTGTAAATGGAGATAATGACACTACTTACCTCATGGGATTACCATGAGCGCTGCTAGAGTAATGCTCATGTGGGTTGGGGTGTAGTGGTAACCCATTGGCGTTGGCTCTTGTCACCTGAAGGAGAGAAAATAAGACCCATGTCATAGGATTGCAGTTTGATAGCACAGGTACAGCATACAGCATGTGACCTCTCAGAGTCTGGGACTTGAAAACACCAGCACATTATGCTGTTGTGATGACCATATTTGTTTTTTTTCTTTGAGTCTTATAGGCAATTATAGTTAAGATAGAAGAACCTGAACCCAGAAAGAGTAACAATAGGTGGCAAGCTCTCCAGTGGGTAGAAACAGGATTAGAACCCAGCACCTCCATTAATTGCATCTCTCTCAAGAGCACATGCCACCTCAGTGCCTGGGCTGTTGGTCTGTAAGCCACTTTTCTCAAGGGCATCCATAAAGGAAAAGCAGTAATTTGTCTCCACCATATTTTTTCTTTAACATTCCTGAAACCCAAGAACTGCAAATAAACCAGGGCTTGGACTGTTGTCCTCTGCTTATATCTTCTCATATGGCTGCTGAAGAACACAAATGGGCAGTTCTGCGGTTCTCTTTTGTTTTGGATTCTTTTGGTACTAATCTGAGAGTTTCCCCCTTTGTCCTTGTCCCATTTTGCTCCCATCTTCCTTCTCCTCATCACTGTATAATAACCATGATGCTACAGAGAAAGAGCAAAGATGGTTGGCAAAAGTAGAATAAAAAGTAATATCTTAAAAATGTTTCCAAGGACACCATTGAACAGAAATGATTCCATGATTTGCCTGGGTGGTGAAGAGGGAGGAGAAGAAGCCTGTAGCATGTGAATATTTTAGGCCCAAGCAGAAAAGAGGCAGATAGTATCTTTCTTTCCAGCAGTTTTAGGCTGGATAGAGGAAAATGCAAATTTGAGAAGTTAATTGGTTTATTTTTTTTTGTGTGATTTTACAACTTTGCCCTCATTTTATTCCCTCTGCAGCCCCATGAGGGAGGTCAGATAGTATTTTCATCTCCCTTTTTTAGACTAAGAAAGTTAAGGCCAGGAGGCCAAATGACTTATTTCAGGTCAGCCTGGTAGGAAGGTCTGTGCCAAGGTGGACTTCAATTTTCTGATGACAAGTTCAACTTACTCTGCCTCCTCTCTGGGCATGAGCTCCAAGAGAATAGGAACCCAGTCCTTCAGGATCCGCTGGTGTCTGGGACTCAGGTACTTTCAGGTCCCCTTGGGGTATGGGAAATTTTGCACAGGCACAGACCTCCAAGCCTTGGGTTCCAGCACTCTAGGTCCATCAACAGCCTTCCTTCTGAAGCTTTAACTTTCCTGGGCACTACCAAAGAGTGGGGACAAGGCTGCACTCTAGTGAGACCCCAGACCCACCTCCAGAGTCTTATCTCTCTCGCTGCCCTCTGGTCTTCTCTCCTTTTCACACCATGACCCCCAGCCCAATAACTTCACTGAACTGAGATTCCCACACTAGCTGGGGAGTGTTTCTGACTTGTGTAGCTCATGCATGTCAATCCTGCAAACATCCTGGAAGCAAGAACTACAAAGGCTCTGAGTATCTGTGTGGGACAGAAAAGGGGAAATAGCAAAGAGGACAAACAAAATATTGTCTCAGTAAAATATTACCTCATCCATTCATTCATTTGTTCCTGCCTTCCTTTCTTCCTTTGTTCATCAAATGTTGACTGTGCCACACTCTAGAGATGTGCCCGTGGCTAAGCAGACATGGCCTCTGCTCCCTGAGCAGTGGGGGAAGACATGTGCTGAACAAGTGATGATCTGTGTGACAGACGTTGCAGATGGCAGAGTGTGGCACTAAGGGACATGAACAGGGGCCTGACCTGGTCCTGGGGCTTAAAGCAAAACCTCCCTGAGAGGAGATAGAAAGAACTTAGTCAGGCAAGGAGTGGTTGGTAGTGAAGTGTGTTCAACAGAAGGACTAAACCATGAGCAGGTGTCAAGGTAGAAGAGTGTGGTGCAGGGACTCTGAAGGCAAGGAAGTGCAGCATCTGGGGGTGGGCTGACCCCCAGTGGCAGCAGCAGGAGCGGCCACCCCTCTATGAGGGTCGGGAAGGTAACTATGGGGCCTGGGAGGGATGGCTGGGTGGTGGGTGAGAGACTGTGAGAACCATCAGAAGATCATGGAAACATCGGGGACAGGTACAGTGCAATTGGCAGCTTTCCTAAGAACAGGTCTGTGCTGGGGCACTGGTCCCTCTCACACTGAAGATGAGAGTAGAAGGGAGGGAAGGAATCCAGGACCCAGTATAAAGAACACTCAGGGAAGAGGAACGGTGCATGGCCCAATGGATGGGTAAGGTGAGAACTTTTGGACCTGGGTCCCAGAGAGCAACCTCCATTGAGAACATTAGCTCCATAAGGGCAGGGACCTTACCTGTTTTGTTTTCTGACGATTTCTCAGCCCCAGCATGGCACTTATCACATAGTAGGTACTCAATAAATACTTATTGCAAGGTGAGTGAATGAAAGAAGAGTGCAATAAAAAAAATGCCTTTCTACTTTATTTTGACATATATAAAGAAAAGAAACCTGCAATAACTCTCAATCTCAAGTCCCCCTTCTCCACCAATAATGGTAGGTGTGGGGAGAGGTGACCTGCCTGGTGGAGGGGTAGGGGAAGTGTGAATTGCAGGACACAGCTTAGGCCCCCCCTTTATCTTCTACACTTCCCCAGCAGGCACCCAGTCAGGCCAGACTGGGCTGTGTGTGGAGGCCCAGCCCCTGAAAGTGAAAACAGATCCAGAAAGAGGGACACCCATCACCACTGTGGCCGAGCCTGAGGGATCAGTCTGTCTGTCACAATCTGATAGGTTCTTGTCAAAA
Source organism: Furipterus horrens (assembly GCF_987537825.1). Taxonomy (NCBI): domain Eukaryota; kingdom Metazoa; phylum Chordata; class Mammalia; order Chiroptera; family Furipteridae; genus Furipterus; species Furipterus horrens. The sequence goes on along the minus strand of NW_028327177.1, from coordinate 96,359,387 downwards.
GCCCAGGAAAGGGTAGAGGTCCGGTGGAGTGGGCTTGGGGCTCTGCGTGGGAGCAGTCTGTGTGCCGCCCTCGGCAGGGTAGCTCTGTTTGGAGTTGTCGGATGTCTCAACCTATTTTTCAAATGTTGGGTTTGATAAAATGCAAGATGCATTTTGCCAAACACTTTTCCCCTTAATTACATGTGTATATTTTAAGGGAAATTTAATCCATATGTTTTTGATTCGTTTACACGGAAATCATTAAAATGTTTTCTAAGAGTCACTTGATGTGTAAGAAGGCTCACGAACGTTTAAAAATTCTGTGTTTGTTTCTTTTTTGTTTTTCTTCCCTTTGCCTGTGAGAGAGAGAGAGAGAGAGAGAGAGAGAGAGAGAGAGAGAGAGAGAGAGAGAGAGAAAGAGAGAGAGGGAAAGAGAGAGAGAGAGAGAGAGAGAGAGAGAGAGAGAGAGAGAGAGAGAGAGAGAGAGAGAGAGAGAGAGAAAGAGAGAGAGGGAAAGAGAGAGAGAGATTGAGTGAGAGACAGAGATTGGAACTCTGAATGGTTTGTTTTCTCTTCGAATGCTGAACTGAAGCGTTTAGAGTGGGCTCAAATCTTGCTGTCAGTCTGTCTCTGCACAAAGTGATGTGATAGTGCTGTGGTCATAATGGGAACCAGCAGTCAAGATGAGAGGATCAGGCCTGTACCATTGTTTCGGCCCTTGAGAAGGATAGCTGGGAACCTCCCCCTACACAGCCCTTTGGCACCTTCCATCCTCACCAGGGCCAGGTGAAATTTCCCAGCCCCATCCCATCGCTGTGAGCACAACAGGACCAAAGGTGTTTGGTAAGACACACCAGATAATGCCGCTGAAGTGACTACAGTTGTCATCCCAAAGCATTCATAGTTTTTCTCTTGTAGTTTGAAAATTGTATCTTTGTGTCATAGAGTAACTACCTCTGTTTTAAAATTCACAATCTGAGTGTCTGAATTCAAATTCTCTTGGAAATTCCTTCACACATCCATTGTGTGTGTGTGCATGCACATGACACCGCTGTAGGTCTGCAGAGGTGTATGTGTATATGCACAGGTTCGGGTCTGTATTTCCTCAGAAGTGGTGTTAGTGGAAAGAGGGTGTCATGTAACTCCGTAACCCTATGTTTAGCCCAAGAGGTGCATGTGTTGAATGAATGAATGAATGAATGAATGAATGAGTTGATTACTTATCAAGGGCCATGCTCTGTACTTGGTTCCTTAGCCACAGTATCAGATTTACCACTACCCCATGTGTTATAGGCATAGGGACCACTATCTTCCACAATCTACTATGAAAGAATTCCAAGACAAAGCTTCCACAGCTGGTGTTCTAGAGTTGGGTCCCAACGTAAAATAGGATAAAACTCAAATGCATGACTTTCTATGCTACTGAATGGCTTCCTAAACCACAAGTGGGAAGGAGTTTCTGTCTCCTGCCTAAGCCTCTCTGAAACACTTTGGAGTTGTTCTGGTCCCCTTTCACTCTGGCACTGACCTGTTCAGTCCCCATTGTCTTCATCTGGTCAATTTCTAGGCTTTTTCCAGAAGCATCAGTGGGTCTTTGGAGTGAGCAGGCCTGCACATGTATCACAATTCTATGAGTATCAGCTTGGTGGACTGGGGACAAACATTTCACTCTCTGGGACTCAGTTACCTCATCTGTAAGATGTGAAGTGCTATTTTAAGCTTTAGAGGATGTAAAGGTATAGCACCTGGCACAGGGCCTGGAGTGTGGAGATACTTGATTGACACACATAGTCTCTTCACACCAGACCAGCTTCTAGCTCACAGACCCCCAGATGGGTTCCTGATGTGGTTCTGCCCAAGACTCACCCTTCCTATCAACATTGTTTGTAGGGTAAGATGTAAACACTCTTGCAAACTGAAGCCAGTTCACTGCCCTCTTTCACTGGCCAGCAATCTCCTCCTCCCTCCTCATGCTAGATCCCAGGACTCAGAATGGTCTTCCCTTAGGTTCAGCCATCCACCCCAGCCTCCTCTCCCTGCCGCCCTGGCCAGACTCAATCTTTCTTGGGAGCCCAGCATCACAGGTACCTTGTCTTTCCCTGTGCTCTCAGCCTTCCACTCGAGAGCAGTCACTGCCCCTCATTTATGTCCCCACAGTACAGTAGTTTCTTTTTCACTGGGGTCATTTTCCTTGGAGACAGGGGCTGTGATTTTCTCATCCCCTTGGGAATCTAGCAAAATGGAACAGAGAAGTTTTTCCACTGATATTTGTTGAACTGAATTTTATACTACTATATTATTACCCTGATTCTGCAGTACTATTTTGCCACTTGAATCCTTCATTATCGCATTACTACCTGAATCCTACATTGCTGCCCAAATCCTACATTACTGTGTTAAGTGTCTCTGGATCATTGTTTATTTCTACTTGGTCTGTTGATTCTGCTTGTATTTGAATTTCATTTTCTCTTATTTGCTTACTGTTGAAGACATAAACAATTTTAGATGTAGTCTTAATGAAGTAATACTACCTTCAAGGTTTCTTAAATTGTTTGTGTTGTTTTTTTTTTAAATTTCTCCCTATTTTTTTTTTTTTTTCAGAATAATAGAAATCAGATTGGAGGCTCACGGTTGGATAGGCACAGAATCTAGGCTTGGGGAATTCTAAAAGGAGGGGCCCGGGTAGTAAAGGGAAATGGCGTCTCAACATTTGTGAAATGTCAGTGAGTGTTGCAGCCTGAGCTGACAGTCAGTTGTGATCTAGTGGAGAAAATAGTTTAAGAACCACTGTCCCCGGACTGACACAGCCAGCCGTGAGATGCCACAGGTCCCCGAGAATGAGAAAGGGAAGGCTTTGCTGAGAAGATGCAGTCTGGGCCTCCGGGATTTTGGAAGAACAGGGCAAGTGCACAGAGAGTCCTGCAGTTGGCCCCAGACCTCCTCAGCACGCTCCCTGGGCTGTACTGGGTCTGCTTGTTCCAGGGTGTGTGGTGTAAGTGTATGGCACATGCTTGTTGCCTCAGTGCTGAGCCTTGTCACCACAAAGGCTCAGGCTGTGCTGCTTGCTCAACCGGAAAGCAGACATTATGATAGCACCTGTCTTCGGGAGTTTGTAAGGATTTAATGTAACAGTATACTAAGTTAAACCTTTAGCACTGTGGCTTGCATGCAGTAAATGCTGAGAGTCACTTTTGTTAGCATTGTTATAACAAAGAAAATAGTGAAAAGCCCACAGTGGCTTGGCTTATGCCTGGGAATCTGTGTAACCCTGAACCAGGTAATAGTCTTTTTCCTCCTGCGCATTGGAAACCCTTTTATTACTGGAAATTAAATGAAAACAACAACAACAACGAACAACACTGTGGAGCCAGAGTTGCCTCCCCATGCCTGAAGGTGATGGGCACCTGCTACAGTGCCCTGACCCCTGAAACTCACCCCTGCCTTCCCTTTGCTCCTCATGCTCCGACATGGGGAGCCTCCTGTGTTCAAGTCCTACTGCTTGGCCACATGGCTGCTGGGAACCGTGGTGTCTTTGTCAATCAGATTCTGTAGGGCTTCAAATAATGTTCTTGGCCTTCGTTTTTCTGGGAGTTGGGGCTCTTAGGGGGGCCTGGGGGCACTCAGCAGTTCGGTATTACTGGTCCTGGCAGGAGCATGAAGAGATCTTCTTTTCACATCTCTTTTCCCTCTTCCCTGCTCTAAGCTAATGGAATCTTCTGTCCAGAGCACACAATGTGTTTTCCTTGGAGGTGCTCCCCTGTGCATTAGTCCACTGATGTCATTTATGTTGTGTTTATTATGTGAAAGCACAACTATCATCTAATATAATATAATCCTACCTATAAGTCAGTGAAGTAGGAGCAATTATTATCCCCATTTTACAGATGAGAGAACTGAGGCTTAGAGCCTCACTCAGGATGACTCAGCTAGTAAAACGGGTGAGTAAGTTTATGACCCTGGCACTTTGATCTCAGAATCACCAGGAGATACTGCCTCTTTATTCTGTGTCCTATGTGCCACTGTATCTATCACCCTATGGCTGTGTCCAAGTGTTCACTTCACTGGCTCATGCCTGTTTCCATGCATACTTAAAGTGTGCGGCAAATGGAAGGCCCTGTTTTTGTCAAATTGTGCTATTTTCTTCTCAGCATGTGAAAATCTATCATAAATAAAAACTAGTCTTGTATTTTATTTTATTTTTTTACATAAACAATTCTGATCTCTTTTCCTAATCAAAATAAATGTTCCAGGAGAAAGGTTTTGTTTTTTTTTTTAAAAGGTAGATCAAATTCTGCATCAGAATGTCAATGGGTACCAACTGCTCACACGTTGTGGATATTTCTGTCAGAGATGAGATGGTTCCACATTTAGTCCTGCCAACCTGCCAGACAAAATGTGTGCAAGGCAAAGGAGTAACAACTCACAGTGCCTTTCCTTCATCAGCAAGTTCACGGCAGTGTGTATAAAAGTAGTGAATTCTTCCACTGTGCTGACTGGAGGAACATGCACAGAGCTGGGTTCTGGGGATACCAGCATCCTATATTAATTTAATAGATACTCACGCACCACCTCTTGTGTGCCAACATTAGATGTTAGTGCAAGTAGGTGTGGTGACGACTGGGCAGACACTGCCCTTGTTCTCCTGGAGCTCACAGGCCAGTGGGGAGGCAGAGGGAAAGTCATCACACCACGGAGCATCTGCTGCAACAAGAGGGAATGCAAAGGAGAGTCTGTGATTCAGCAAGAGTGAGTCCCAGAACGACTCAGCCTGGGCTAGGGGTGCACTGTGGGGGGTGGGGTGGGGTGGTGAATGGCCCTGGTCTGACGGCATGTTCTTTTTTTGCTGTTAAAAAAGAATTTTTATTTTTATTTGTTTTATGTTTTATTGATTATGCTATTACAGTTGTCCCAGTTTCTTTTCCCTTTGATCTCCTCCACCCAGCATTGCCCCTCCTCCAGCAGTCCCACCCCACTTAGTTCATATCCATGGGTCGTGCATATAAGCTCTCTGACTTTACCCTTTCCTGTACTATTCCTAACATCCCTGTCTATTCTGCATCCTCCTACTATGCTTCTTAATTCCTGCACCATTTCCCTCCTTCTCCCCCCTTCATGTTCCCAGCTGACACCTCTCTACATGTACCTCATACCTATGATTCTTTTCCTCCTCTGGTTGTCTGCTTAGTTCGTTTTTGTTTTTATTTTATAGATTCTGTTGCTGATAGTTGTGATTTTGTCATCACTTTAATGTTCATAGTGTTGATCTTCTTTTTCTTAAATAAATCCCTTTAATATTTCATATAATAAGAGCTTGGTGATAATGAACTCCTTTAGTTTTTTCTTGTCTGGGAAGCACTTTATCTGCCCTTCAATTCTAAATGATAGCTTTGCTAGATAGAATAATCTTGGTTGTAGGTCCTTGTCTCTCATCACTTTGAATATTTCCTGCCAGTCCATTCTTGCCTGCAAAGTTTCTTTGAGAAATCAGCTGGTAGTCTTATAGGGACCCCTTTGTAGGTAATTCTCTTCTTTTCTCTTGCTGCTTTTAAGATTCTCTCTTTATCCTTAACCTTTAGCATTTTAATTATGATATGTCTTGATGTCTTCCCTGGGCCTAGTTTGTTTCTATGCTTCCTGGACTTTTATGTCCATTTTCTTCCCCAAATTAGGGAAGTTTTCCTTTGTTATTTTTTTTCACACAAGTTTTCAATTTCTTGCTCTTCCTCGTCTCCTTATGGTACCCCAGTGATTCAGATGTTGGCATGTTAAAGCTATCCCAGGGGTTTCTAAACCTCTCCTTATTTTTAAAAAAACCCTTGTTTCCTCCTTTTGTTCTGGTTGACTATTTCTTCCTTATGTTCCAATTTGTGGATTTGGACCCTGGTTTCCTTTTCTTCACCACTAGTTTTGTAGTTTTGTGGGGATTTTCCTTCATTTCACTTAGTATAGCCTTCATTTCTTCCCCGTCATGCTTAATCTTTTATGTCAAGTCTGTAAGCATCTTTATCACCAGTACTTTGAACTATGCATGTGTTAAGTGGGCTATCTCCTCTCTATTAGGTTTGCTATCTCCTTGTCACTTAGTTTTCCCACTGGAACCTTGATCTGCCCCCCTTTTGGGCTGTACTTCTATGTCTTCTCATCTTGACAGCTTTCTGTGTTTACCTCTGTGTCTTAGGTAGGGCTTCCTCACGTGTTATGTTTAAGGGGTGGAGACTCAGGTATCCATCAGTGCTGGTGAGCCGTTTCACCACATTGTGGCCCTGTTGTGGGTGAGGAGTCTGAGAGGGAACAATGCAGCTTGCCCCACCCTATCCCCTTTTCCATGCACTTCTTCCCATTCTCATTCTAAACAAGCTGCCTCTGTTGAGAGACTGGCAGTTTCTTCCTCTGCCTCAACCCCCACTGGTTTTCACAGTCAGAAGCAATGTGATTTTATTTTCCCCAGCACTGGAACCACAAGCTGTGCAGTCTGGTCTGGGGCTGGGATTGCTTCCCAGGTTTAAAATGTATGACTGTGTTTTCACCATGGCTACAGTCACTGTACAGCTAGCGGCACTACCAGCTGGCACTGCCACTAGCTGCTCAGCCAAGCTCCAACCCCGCAGCCACTACCACTGCTGCTGCACTGCACCTCATTCTCTTCATTCCAGCTCTGTCCCTCCTACCTTTGTGTCTTAATATTTCTTCTTTATTTCTCTGCTGAACTTCCCTGTAGTTTTGATGTTCTGGGTTTTATTAGTTTTGAAGGGGTTGTACATTCCTTCTTAGATGTGAAGGAGATACAGCATGTTTATCTACACCTCCATCTTAGCTGGAAGTAGAAAGCATGTTCTTGAGGAAGATGAGCTTGGCTGGCATTGGAGGGATGGGTAGGAAATAATTTAGCCAAGGACTGGGGCAGGGTGGGAGGCAGGGTGGATGGCAGGAAGAGTGATCACATTGCACAGATGTTAGTAAGTCATCCTTGAAAACATGTTTCAGGGGAAATAAAGGAGGGATATATTCTGTGTACACAGAATATTCATGGAGTATAAGTTTCTACCACAGAGAAAGCCATTTCATGTTATGAGTCAGTTTCCCCTAACTTACTTGATTATGGCATGTTTTATCATGGATTGGCCATTAGCATCTCAGAAGTCATGGGTATTTCTTGGGACATAGAGAAGCGAGTAAGCTGGAGCTCCATATGCTCAGGTTGAGAGGTTCAAATGTTAACCAACAAGTGACCAAGACACAGAGGAAAATATGTAGTACAATACGTGTGTGTGTGTGTGGGGGGGGGTGTGTGTGTGAAGGATAATCATAAGTGGTTGTATATGCAGAGTATTTCTTGAGGGATGTACAGAAAACCAAAGTGTAGTGACTTTCCTCTTTCCACCCTCTGTCCAGTTTAAGTGTTTTACCATGAACATGTGTTGCTTTTTTAAGAATTAGAGACAGAAGAACAAAAGCACTTGATTTACAATAGCTACTCATCTATAAGTATTTTTCAGGTACACAGCTGTCTAATAAAAGGGAGGACACCTGTGTGCCAGCTGTTAATGGCTTTCTAGTTGATAGTCCTCTCAGCTTGTGGTGGGCATGGCTGACAATACATTTGTTTGAGGCAGGAGGACAATCGAGTAAGTTGTTTAAGCACAAGCACTGACTTAGCTGGAGATTGTATTTAGTGTCATATTGTGTCCTTAGTTGACGGTAGTTACTTTTATCCAAATGATGTGGTCCTGGAAAAGGAGAAATGGTTTCCCTCTAAAATGATTTCATAATACTCCTATCACCCACTGACAGGGATCATAGACACAGGGATGCCCTGCCTCAAATATGAAGAATGTTCTACACTGGAATAAAACATATCAGTGCTGTCCTGGCTAGGTAGCTCAGTTGTGTGGAGCGTCATCCTGTGCACCAAAAGCTTGCGAGTTTGTTTCTCAGTCAGGACACATGCCTAGGTTGTGGGTTTGACCCCTAGTCAGGGAGTGTGCAGGAGGTGGCCAATCCATGTTTCTCTCTCTCATCAATGTTTCTCTGTCTGTCTGTCTCTCACTCCCTCCTCCCTGCTTCCTCTCTCTCTCTCTCTCTCGAATCAATTAAAAAACATATCCTTGAGATATATACAAAAGGGGGGGTGGCCCCCCCAAAATAGAATTATCTTCTGGAGGGTGGGCCCCTTGATGTACAAGCTTCCCCCGCTAGGTGAGTGTTCCAGAAACCCATCTGTATCAGTGTACCAGCTGACGTGTTGTGTGAAGGCTCTTTTAATGCATTTGCCCATTTCATGATGGGTGATTAAGGAGCACACCTGCCCACATCATGCTAAGGGTTCATCAATTTTTGACCAAAAATATCATGAGCCCTGTGCCCCACCCTCCCTATTCACCCAATCTCACCCTGAGTGACATTGTTTGTTTGTTTCCCTGAATGAAAAAAACCCACAAAGGGAGATGTTATGTTGATGTGGAAGAGGTGAAACAAAAAATGGCAGAAGCACTAAAAGGTTTAAAAATTGACGAGTTCAAAAAGCTGTTTTGAGCAGTGGGATAAATGTCTTGCTAAGTGTATTATATGATACGGAGAGTGCTTTGAAAGTGACTGAAGTTTAAACATGTGAGAATAAATGCATGATTTTTTAATAAATAAATTTCTTCCTTTTTTTCATCCCCACCTCATATATCAGTGCTTCCAAGGAACAGACTGAGAACCAGGATTAGAAGTGAGGTTTTCTGGTCTCAAGTCAAAGGCAGATGGCTGTGCAGTCTTGTTTTGACTTCTCATTGACATGCCTGAGGGTCTTTGCAAAGAGAGCTTTTGAAGCAGCTGTTGCTGGACCTCAGTGGATGCTCTAGAAGTGATGAAAGTACCTGACAGAGGGCCAAGGCTAAGACGGTCAAGGATGTGCCCCAGCCAGTCCATGCTGCTTTAGCCTCTGTCTCAGACTCCTCGCCAAGCCTACCCTGCCTTGGTGATATGGCAGATTGGGGCCAGGGGTTGCATCTTCACTACCTGAGGAATGCACAGGTAGACTCTGGGGACAGGTCATCCACTCTCAGGTGTATTCTCTACTTAGTGCCACCAGTTTCTCAGAATACCTGCTTGTGAATGCTATGACATCCAAAAATTTATGCCTTGGATATTTTGGGTGGGTTTCTAGTGAAAATGACTGTGGTTACCTTATTTTTCTTTCAAAACATCCTTCCCTATGCAATATGGATGGTTCCATTTTATAATCTCCAAAGGGCAACCATCTTGTAATCCCCCACCATTCTGAAGTGGAAATTATTTTTGTACTTTTCTGACTTATTTCTCTTTTCTTCTCACTTCATGATGTTAGAACAAATCTTAGGTGGCCTCTACCTCAACAATTGCTGCTCCCAGTTTCATGCCCACATATATGGGTCATACCTCCATGCAGGTAGAGGCAACACACTCTGACTTCATCTTTGGCAGGTGGGTTAATCTACATCTTAGAAAAGTTGAAGGCATCTAACTCTACATGGTGGGACTCAAACTGTTGTTAAAAGTCTTCCAGTCCCAAATCTGTGGTTTCTCACTCCAGCTTTGAGGCAGAACCTCTGCAGTTGAATTCACATGGGCACATCCTTATTTGGATCTACTTTATTCAAGACTCAGTGCTGGGTGTGGGGAAGGTGGGGCATTCTTTTCCTTCGACTTTCCTAGGGTGGGTTTTCATGTGGGGTTTCACGGCTGTTGAAGGCAGAGTAGAAGAGGGAAATGGCAGGACCAAGTACCCAGATGAAGATATGGTGAGGGGCTGTCTGTTGAGGTGCAGGCTCAGGACCAGTTGGGGGTGCCTGCAATGGTCTAGCATTAGGGAGGTGGTAGGGAGGTTTTCAAGAGAGGAGAGAGGCGCCCCAAGGAAAGAGAAGACCTGGTCAAGCCCTTCTAACATGTGCACAGAACCCAGTGGGGCTGGTTTGCTTTTTCACAAACCAGACTTTAAAGACTCTCCAGAGGCTTATTGCTCAATAAGGTTTTACAGTGTTTCTGGAATGTTCTCATGGACTTCAAGAACATGTTGTCATACTCTCTGTTCTTATATCCTTAGTTTTCTTCTGTCCATGGGCAGCATAGCTCTCAGGCTACTTTCCATCCCTTCTCTCATCATCTCCTTTCACAGAAATATAAATGTCTCAAATAGATCAATTTATATGGCTTTTATTCTTCTCTTATTTGCCAGTTTACTCTCCTTCATTTGAAGGGGATTTGAGGTAGGTGTACTAAAGGGCCAAATGGTCTTTTCTTCTTTTGTTCTTCTTGCTGCTCTCTCTCTTTTGTGAGCTGAGTCTAGCAAATGGCTGAATAATATTCATATGTGCCCAAAGGCACTGGTTTTTTAAGTAAAGTTTTGGGCTACTGTGTTGAATGAAAGGAAGGGTACTACTTCCGGCCGAGAATGGAGGCCTAGATAGACACGCTGGGTCTCCCTCCACAACTAAGAAGGAATACAACTAGAGACAACCAGAAGTTCCAGAAAGTCAAGCTACATGGAAGTCCAACAAAGATATAAAGAAGAAATACTCATCTAGACAGGAGTGGTGGAGCTGCGGTGGAGAGGATGCAGTGTGGTGGCTGTGGCAGCGGTGGCAATGATAGCAGTGGCAGGCCAGTGGAAAGCACAATCACACATTTTAAAAAGTGGGGAGGGACACCTGGGAAGCGTTCCCAGCTCCTGACCGAACTGCAAAGCTCATGGTCCCAGCGCCAGGGAAAAATCAAGCCTCATTGTTTCTGACTGTGCAAACCAGTGGGGGTTGGCACGGAAGAAGAAATTGCTGATCTCTCAGCAGAGTCCACTTGTTTAAAGGGCCCCCATGGTCCTAGAATATCTGTAGACCCACCCACTCTGGAAACAATGGCCAAGGCAATAGCTAAAGAGGTGCCAGTCCCATATGGAAGTGGGGGAAGTGCCTAGAAAAGGGGCGAGTGCTGAGCAAGCGGCATTGTACCCTCTCAGACCCCTTCCCCACATACAGCATCACAATGTGGTGAAACAAGTTGCCCTGTACTGACAAATACCTAATGCTCTGCCCCTTACAACATAATAGGAGCAAGAGCTCTACCTAAGACACAGAGGCAAACAAACACAGGAGCCTGTCAAGATGAGAAGACAGAGAAGTATGGCCCAAAAGGGAGAACAGATCAAGGTTCCAGTGAAAGAACTAAGAGATGAGGAGATAGGCAGCCTAACAGACACAGAATACAAAACACTGGTGATAAAGATGCTCACAGGTTTGACAGAAATGCTTGTGTATGGCAAGTGCATAAGGGTAGAAGTGAAGGCTAACCTAAGTGAAACGAAGGAAAATCCACACAAAACCAATGGTGAAGGGAAGGAAATCGGGGTTCAGATCAATGATTTGGAACATAAGGAAGAAAAAAAGAGTCAACCAGTACAGAATGAGGAAAGAAGAATTGAAAAAAAAGAAGAGAAGCTTAGGAACCTCTGGGACAACTTTAAATGTGCCAACTTTCGAATCATAGGGTTGCCAGAAGGAGAAGAGGAAGAACAAGAAATGGAAAGCTTATGTGAAAAAATAATGAAGGAAAACTTCCCAAATTTGGTGAAGGAAATAGACATACAAGTCCAGGAAGCACAGAGAGTCCCAAACAAGCTAGACCCAAAGAGGACCACAGAAAGACACATCATAATTAAAATGCCAAAGGTGAAAGATAAAGGCAAGAGAAAAGTGGAGAGTTACCTACAAAGGGGTGCCTATATGACTATCAGCTGATTTCTCAAAAGAAACTTTGCAGGCAAGAAGGGACTGGCAAGAAGTATTCAATGTGATGGAAAGCAAGGACCTACAACCAAGATTACTCTATCCAACAAAGCTATCTTTTAGAATGAAAGGGCAGATGAAGTGCTTCTTAGACAAGGTAAAGCTAAAGGAGTTCAACATCACCAAGCCATTATTATATGAAATGTTAAAAGGACTTATTTAAGAAAAAGAAGGTCAAAACTATGAACACTAAAATGACAACAAACTCACAACTATCAACAACTGAATCTAAAAAATAAAAACAAAATCCAGCTAAGAAAACTAGAATACAAACAGAATCATAGGTATAGGGATAATTTGGAGGGTTATCAGCTGAGAGGGGGAAGGGGGAGAAATGGGGAAATGGTGAAGAGATCAAGAAGCATAACTGGTTGGTACAAAATAGACAGGAGGAAATGAAGAATAATATAGGAAAGGGTGAACCCAAAGAATTTATATGCATGACCCATGGACATGAACTAAGGGGATGGGATTGCTGGGGGAAAGGGGGTACTGGGCAGAGGGGAGCAAAGGGGGAAAAATTGGGACTACTGTAACAACATAGTCAATGAAATATACTTTAAAAAAAAGGAAGGAAGGGTACTAAACAGTATAAGTCTCAGCTTTATGTGTAAGAAACACTGTTCTAGCTCATAGAGAAGATTTGTTCTGTTCACTCTTTTTTTTTTCTGAAACAATCCCAGCAGGTATCAACATAAGGTCTCCTAAGATATCCCCATTTGCCAGGGATAACAACAGGTAATTAGGACTTCAGCCATGCTGTGCCTCACTGGTGGGTGCTACAGGAAGTGCTCCATCCCCACTGTCTCCCTGGGCACCTGCATCACCCACATGAGCAAGAGGTGGTCAGGTCTGGTGGTTGGGCAGGAGGTGGGTGGGCTCGGTGGCCAACAAGTCTGAATTAGAATCCAGGCTCCAGTATTCAGCTGTGTTATGATTTCACACAAAATATTAACCGCTCTGACTCAGGAGAGAAAAATTGTACCCATCTCAGCACAGGGCATTTTTTGAGGACTGGGAGAGACAGAGAGAGAAAGAGAGAGACAGAGAGAAAGAGACAGATAGCAAGAGAGAGAGGAAAAAAGAAAGAGAGAGACAGACACACATATACTCAGAGAGCGGGAGAGAGGCAGACCGACTCTGGCATATTAATAGGCTGAAAAAGCATTGGCCACTATCATTGCTGTTCCTTACCCATTTATAGATGAGAAGACAAGCTCAGGGCAGTTATGTTATTTTTCCAAGTCCGAATCCAGACCCAGTTCTGCCAGACTGCAAAGTCAGTTGTCTTATCTGCCATGCAAGGTAAGCCTCCCAAGAGAGGGGACTGGGAGAAGCACATAGGAAGCTCCTCACTGACAATTGGGAAAGGATTTCTTGGGTCAGCCTGTTCCCAACGCTATCAGTGTCACCATGGCTAGTTCTTAATGACAGTTCCTGCAGCTAGGGCTGACCTCCAGCCAGGAAGCATCAGTGTGGCTGGTTGTGGCTTGACTATTGAAACAATGTGTGTGGTTGGTGACTAGCCACTGTTCCAAGGCCCCTCCCCAGTACTCCTTGTCCACCCCAGTCTCTCCCTGCAGCTAAAGGGTTGGTGTTGTAGGTGAGCCCTACTGCAGAGCTGAGGTTTATGCCCATCGCTGTTGGTCAGCAGCTGTCATATGGGCTGCAGACATTGAGTGTTTCTGCCTAGGTGTAAGGACACTGCACTCTCTTGGTGGCAATTTAACATGGTTCATTGACAGTGAGCACCCCCACCCCAGTGGGTAAATGTGTGTCTCCTCTCCACCCACTATGGGAGCCCTGAGCACTTCACAGGGGTCCAACTCATCTGCCTTGTCTCTCCTTATGCAGCCTGTGGCTGCCTGGCCTTGGCCCAGCGTTCCTGCCACCTTAGCCCCTACTCAGTTTACACCCTCAGTGTGAGGCCTCAGAAGCTCTGGGCTTTCTCATAGCTAGTGGACCAGGACCCCACTCAATCGAGGATGGAGCCCAGAGTCGCCCTGGGGATCTTAGCAGAGCACGCAAGGACAGCTGCCTGCATTGAGGATGTATATCCCCAGTATCCCTGGGGTCTCATTCTCGGTTTAGAGCTTCCTGGTGTCCTAATGAAGCACAATGGGCTCCCTCATTTGTCTGGGATGGAGTCTTTTCAGGGCGTGACCTGGTCTGTGGAGACTTCTGTGTTTGAAACTGGGGTGGACAGGATGGGGGAACCTTTCACTGCCAAGTACAGAGCCAGCACTAAGCCTGCTGGGTATCTAGGTGGTTATGAGTGCAAGTTATGGGAGTGGTGCCTGCTCCTTCACTTGTTGGATGGCAGACTGCATAAGTTCATAAGACTGTGAGTCAGCCCACTTCTGTAAGGCCTGGGATCCCCATAGAACGGTAGGGAGAAAGTACCTGGGAGCTTGGAGATGAATGGTGGAGAGAGGGGAAGGAGCAGAAAGAGGAGAGGGTTGGAGAGAAAGAGAGAGAGAGAGAGGAGGAAGTTGGGGAAGAGAAAGTGGGGGAGGGAGGGGGTCCGCACTAGCTCCTCTCAGCCTCAGTCACCTGGCTAGTTATTTTTGTGGCTGGTATTATTGATAATCTGACTCCAGAAATGATCTCTTCTTATCCTGACACATTTCAGTGTAGAATTTTACATTTCTTTCCCCCTGTACCTCATTCTAAAAAGTTCGCTGAAGATGATACAACTAGAAGTTATTTCAACTGTCAAGATATGAAATCTTTTTTGTCACTTTTTCACCTGTTTTACTTTTCCAAGAAGTCTCACTAGAGTTAATAAAAAGGAGGCAGGACCGCGGGAGGTTGGTGGTTATTTTTTATTTATACAGGAAAAGCCATCTTCATCCTTCAAATTCAGAGTTGCATAAAATATTTGAAAATGGCATTTGTTAGCCAGTGTTAGGAATTAACAAGTACACTGTCATCATGAGCTAAAAAAAATGACTTAGGGTATAAGGGTGGAAAACTAACACACCTTCCTGGTTGTAGGAACCTAGAGCGCCACCTGCACAGGGAAGGCAGGTGACGAATGGGCTTTGTGCATGACTGTGGGGAGGGGCCTCCATCAGGTGACAGGTGGTGGGAAATGAAATGTCAACACATATCTGCAGCATGTCTGTTATGAATGTCAGCTGTTCCACACTGGCGAGTTTATCCTAAAGAAGGTGCTGCTCAGAGACCCCTTTGTTATGTTAGAGGTCCATTTTCTGGTGTGACCGATAGCAACTGTTGGCAAGGAAGGAGCACTGATGAAGAGATGTGAGGACCTGGACCACCTTCAGCCCAGATGCGATCCTGTGGACACTCCCTTCCATCCTCCAGGTCCCACTGTGCTCTTGGTCATACTCACCAGCATCTGGAAGGCAGAGATGGAGCTCTTCAAAGTCAGAGATGAGCTGACCCACACCACAGTGAAGGCAAGATGAAGTCAGGCCTTTGAACAGTAGGGTAGAGAGTCTGTTCTGAGCTTTATCCGCTTTTCAGACAATATGACAGCAAAGATAGTATGTTCCCATTGTAAACAGCCCCTCTTTTTAATCAATAGCTTAGTCATAGGAGACAACGTAATACTTTCAGGTTGTGCCAGAAAGACTTATCTTCCATTTCCAGGTCTGTGGCATATATTTCTGTAGAAAGGATGGCCAAGTAAGGAGAAATTGTTGCAGATAAACTATGTCTCTGGAGGGATGTGGTTTAGATTAGCTCAGCTGACAGAAATCTAAGTCAAACAAGCTGTTGACAAACGATGGAGACCAAGATCTGATCTTAAACGAGAAGTGACTGTTGGTGGGTGAGAAGTACAACCAGATGCTGGCACCAAGTGGCTTAAGTCAAGGTCACTGGGGCTCATCCAGCTCTGCATGGTGGTGTGAAGACACCCGGGGCCAGGATATTGCCATTCAGGGAAAAAAGCATGGAGTTTGAGCACATCCATTATGCTTTGGTGTGTCTGAGGTAAAGACACTGAGGGAGGACTGCAATACCACGGAAGTAGAAATGACTAGTTGTAAGGAGGCTGGTTTTACAAAAGTACCAGTAAAATTCCTAATGGTTTCAGGAACCCTTCGCACAGATATTGTGCAGGACTGAAGTTCGTTGCATGTGCAAAAGCTGATATTTCACAAGCGCCTTAGTGGAGTCTCCCCAGCTTTGCTCACATGGTAACACACTAGGCTACTACAAAGTCAGAGGCACCTCTTCTATCGTGAGAGCTGAGAGGTCAGTGTCTTGGCCCAGAAGCTGGAGCACTGGCCTTAGTGTTTAATCTTAGAAGCAGAGGAAGCTGAGGCTTTGCACAGCTAATTAGTGTATTTGGCCCAAACACAGCAGTTCACAAAATCCACAACTAACCCAGTCCACAGCCAGTATCATGAAAGTATATAGGATCTAGAAATGCTGTGAAGAGAACCTGGGGAGACTCCAGGGAGCAGAGGGTGGGGTGGTGGTTGTTAGTGTACTTAACGATCCAAGTCACTCCAAGCTTTTTTTTAAAACAGTTTTATGGAGACATAATTCATATACCATACAATTTTCTCTAAATACACAATTTCATGGTTTTTAGTGTATGCATGAATATGTGCAAACATCACCATGGTCAATTTTAAAACATCTTCATCATCTCAGAAAGAAAATTTGTAGCCTTCAGTGGTCACCCACCTGTCCCCTCATTCTTCCCAGCCCTAAGTAGCCACTAGTCCATTTTCTGTCTCTATGGAATTTCCCTCTCTTCACATTTTATATAAATGTAATCATATAATATGTGCTTTTTCATGACTGGCTGATTTTATTCAGCATTTTTTTTTCAAGTTTCATTGTTTTTTTATGGTTGATAATATTCCATTGTAGGCATATATTATACTACAGATTGTTTATCAGTTAAGAGACATTTAGGTTGTTTTTACCTTTTGCTATTATGAATAATGTTGCTATAAATATTCATGTACCAGTTTTTGGGTGGACATATATTTTTATTTTGGAGGAGTAATACCTAGGAGTGAAATCGCTGGATCATATATGGTAACTCCCTTTTATCATTTGAGGAATGGCTAGATTGTTTTTCTAAGTGGTCGCACCATTCCCCATTCCACCAGAAATGTGTGAGAGTTCTGATTTCCCTGCATTCTGGCTAATATTTGTTATTCTGTGGGTGTTTTTGAGTGGGGGGGGGGAATAGCCATCCTCGTTTGTGAAAATACTTTATTGTGGTGTTGATGTACATTTCTATGATGACTAATGATTTCAAGCATTTTTTCATGTGCTTATTGGCCATTTGTATATCTTTTTTAGAGAAATGCCTACTTAGAAACTTTGTTCATTTTTAATTGTATTATTTATCTTTTTTATTATTGAGTTGTAACAATTCTTTATATATTCTAGGTATAAGATTTATGATTTACTTGACGTATATCAAATATATGACTTACAAACCTTTTCTCTCATTCTGTGGGTTGTTTTTTCACATTTTTTGGTAGCTTTCTTTGAAGCATAAAGGGTTTTAGTTTTATTGAAGTCCAATTTGTTTATTTTAAAAATTTTGTTGCTTTTGTTTTTGGTGTAATAACTAAGAATTTATTACTAAATCTGGGGTCATGAAGACTTAGTCCTATGCTTTCTTCTAAGAGTTTTACAATTCTAGTCTTAAAATGAGGTCTTTGATCCAGTTTTAGTTAATATTTTTATGTGGTATGAGGTAAAGGTCCAACTTCATTGTTCTGCATGTGGCTATTTAATTGTCCCAGCACTATTTGATGAAAAGACTGTCGTTTTCTCCCACTGAATGGTCATGGTGCTCTTGTGGGAAGCCAGTTCACATAGATACACAGGTTCATTTCTGGACTCTCACTTCTATTCCATTCATCTATATGTCTCTCCTATGCCAGTTGTGATCACTGTTGCTTTGTATTTTTTAAAATTGTCAAGTGTGAATCCTCCAACTTTGTTCTTTTTCAAGATTGTTTTGGCTATTCTGGATTTCTTGTCGTTATACCTGAATTTCAGAATGAGCTTATCAATTTGTACAATGAAGTCAGCTGGGCTTTTGACAGGGATTGCACTGAATCTGTAGATTACTTTGAGGCACATTTTCATCTTAGTCATATTGTCTTTCAATGCATGAATATGTGTTGTTTTCTGTCTATTTGAATCTTTAATTTCTTTCAACAGTTTTAAGTTTTCAGAGTATAGATTTTGCCCTTCTCTGTTCAATTTATTCAAAAGTATTTGTTATTTTTGATGCCATTGTAAATTAAATTGTTTTTCTAATTCATTTTGGGTGGTCTATTGCAAGTATATAAAATACAGTCAATTTTTATATATTGATTTTATATTCTGCAACATTGCTGAATGTGTTTATTAGCTCTAATAATTTTTAAATGAATTTCTTATGATTTTCTGTGTATAAGCTCATGTCATCAGCTAAAGATTATTTTATGCTGTCCTTCCCAATCTGAGTTCTGTATCTATCTATCTATCTATCTATCGATCGATCAACCTACATACCTACCTAATGACCCTGGCTAGAACCCTCAGTACAATGTTGAATAAAAGTGGTGAGAGCCGACATTCTTTTCTTGTTCCTGATCTTAAGGGAAAGCATCCAGTATTTCATCATTAAGTGTGATATTAGCTGTAGGTTTTTTGAAGATGCCTTTTACCAGTTTGAGGAAATTCTCTTCTATTTCTAGTTTATTTAGTGTTTTTAACATGGAAGACTTTGTCAGTTGAGATGATCATGTGACTTTTTAAAATCCTACCTTTATTGTACACTACATTAATTGATTTTCAGATATTAAAACCTTACATTCCTGGGATGAATTTACTTGGTCATAGTGTATAATCCTTTTTATGTGCTGCTTGATTTGGTTTGCTAGTATTGGATTTTTGAATACATATTTATAAGTGATATTGGTTTGTAGTATATTTTACTTGTAATGTCTTTGACAAGATATTAGTGGTGTCATAAAATGTGTTCAGAAGTGTCTTCTCCTCTTCCATTGTTTTGGGAGAGTTTGTGAAAATTCGAAATTCTTTAAATGTTTGGCAGAATTCACCAATGAAGCTATTGTGGCTATGGCTTTTCGTCTGGTACTATCATTTTAATTAATAATTCAGTATCTTTGCTTTTCATAGGTCTATTCAGATTATTATTACTTCTTGAGCCAAGCTCAGTAATTTATGTCTTTTTATGAACTTGTTCATTTCACCCAAGTTATCTATTTTACCATGTATAATTGTTTATAATACTTATTTCTGATTCTTCTTATTTCTATAAGATTGGTAATAATGTCCCCTCTTTCATTGCTGATTCTAGTAATTTGAGATTTTTGTCTCTTATTCTGGTTTAGTCTAGCTAAAGAGTTATCAGTTTATCTTTTCAAAGCATCATATTTTGTTTTTATTGTTTTACTCAATTATTTTTCTGTACTCTGTTTTAATTTTTCATTCTAATCTTTATTATATCCTTCTTTGTGCTTGCTTTAAGTTTGATTTGCTTTTCTTTTTACATTGTCTTAGAGTGAACATTTAGCTTATTGATTTGAGATTTTTCTTAACAGAAGAATTTGTAGCTATAAATTTACCTCTAAGCACTTATTTGGGTGCAACCCATAACTTTTGGTCTGTTATGTAGCTGCAGTTTTGTTTTTTATGGGTTCCGTTAGCTGCAATCAGCTATAATCTGAAAATATTAAATGGAAATTATCCATAAATAAACAATTCATAAGCTTTAAATTGTGTACCAATCTGAAGAAGCACGGTGGAATCTCATGTGATCTCATTTTGTCCCACCTGGGATGTGAACAATCACTTTGTCCAGCATATGCAAACTCTGTACACTGCCCATTACTGGTCACTTAGTAACTATGTATGCAGAGAAGAAAACAGTGTATATATAGTGACAGGTAGCTGGGGCAGGATGAGAAATGCTTCACAATCTTGCCTCTGTTTTTCAAGAATCTCAGCTATTGAAGCTAGAAAGGCAGTTAGTTGATCCTTTATATTTCAGAGTGACTGAGTTCTGTTAAAAACTTGATGGGCTCTCTCTCTCTCACAGGTTCAGAGAGTGTAGGCTGCAGACCATGGTGAGGATTTTGAGCAGAGGAGTGCCATGATTTGACAAACACCTTTTTAAAAATCTCTTGGGCTGTGGGTTTGAGAACAGACTGCAGGAGACAAGGGCTGAGCAGGGAAACCAATTAGGAGGCCTTTGCAATTAATGACTCAGGAGAAGAGTCACTGTGTCCCAGCCCTGGCCATGTTCTGAAGCTTGAGCCGATGGGATTTCCTGATGTGGTTTCCTGACAGATTGGGATGTGCTTGGGAGAAAGTGAAAAGCAAGCCAAGCAGGGTCCCTCCCCGAGGCTCCATGCGCAGCGTCGGCCCCTGGACACCCTCAGGAGGCGTCTCTGGACCTGAACGGCTGTACGAAAGGCCGCTGTTAGGACGCTGTGAGGGGATGTGCAGAACTCAGGTCGTGTCTTTGCAACTTTGATTCCCTTTTCTCAGCCTACAGTTATTTCAAAGTTAAAAGTGTTTTATGTAGTATGTAAACGTGCAGCTGAATAGGGTGGTCCTGGTTGCAGGTTATATCTTTGTTTGCTGGACTTCCATGCACTTTGATTTTCTGGAACTTGTGGTTGTTTCTAGTTTTGAGGTGGTTATATTCCTTCTTGGTTGTGGAGGGAGACGCCGCATGTCTGTCTATGCCTCCATCTTGGCCAGAAGTCCTCCTAGTGAATATTTTAATTGAATTATTATATTCTTCAATTCCTGAAGTTCTGTTTTTTTAAGATACTTTCATTTTGTTCATGCATCATTTTCCTGATTTTCCTTAGTTGTCTGTTTTCTCTCGAAGTTCATTGAACTTATTTAAGATGGTCGTTTTTATTTTCGTCTCATAATTATTAGGTCTTCATTTCTTTAAGGTTGTTTCTGTGCTGGCTTAGGGGAGGGGCTCTCCTGGGTGAAATAATTTTTTTAACCATTTTAATGTAGCTGGTTTTGGCTTTGCACTTTCCTGGGATATTATGACTTTTTAACTGGTTTCTGGAGTTCTCTTAAAGCGTTTTTAGACAGTATATTGTTAAGTTCGTGTCTCTGTGGAAGAACAAAGTGTGGGGCTTCCTATTTTTCTAAAGGATTGGGCTGGCCTGGCAGAGGGTCCCTGGTTTATTCTTTGGGTGTTCTAGAGGGAACAGGCTATGAGGCAGAAGCCTGTCATTCTTCCAAAGTTGTGTAGTTTTTGTATTTTATGCTGTTTTAGTTTGTAACTAGCCCTATAGAAATAAGGTGATTAAAACAGGGGGAAATGATAGCAGGGCCCAGGTGTTAGAGTTTAGCCTTAATTGATAGGCTTAAGTAATTGAAGCTGTGACTGGATAGACTTTCTTTATCACCAAACCTTTGCTTCTGGAATTTTGCCTAGAGGGTGGCGGCAGGCAGCAGGACCCCAAATTGCTTTTCGGTAGCATAACTACTATTGAATCAAGATTAAAGCATTTCCATCTCCCTAAAAATTATCCTGTGTCTTGTATCATCCTTTCCTCTAGCCCCATAGCCCAAGGCAACCAGTGATCTACTTTCTGTCTCTATAATTTTGCATTTTCTAGAACTTCATGTAGACTTTTATGCTTTGCTTCTTTCACTTAGCGTAATGCTTTTTGAGATTCATTTGTGTTGTTTTGTGTATCAGTATTTTGATCTTTTTTATTGCTGTGGATGTCTGTGACGCGATATTCTAGCGTCCGCATCGTTTAGAGCTGCGACTCAGAACATGGCGCGTTCCTAGAAGCCGCTTTCGGCATCAGTGGGCGGCGGCGCGTGGACTTGCAAGCGTGGGGCGCGGGACCAACCGACGCCACTTCGTGTTGGACAGTGGAAGCTGGAGAGCCGGGCTATTCGGACTGAGCCAATTGGTTTCCATGGATCTCAATAGTGCCAGCACTGTTGTTCTTCAAGTCTTAACTCAGGCCACCAGTCAGGATACTGCTGTGTTAAAGCCAGCTGAAGAGCAGTTGAAACAGTGGGAAACACAGCCAGGTTTTTATTCAGTGTTGCTGGTAAGTTGCTTAAAAATAGTTATTATTTTTAATAAAATGAGACACTATTCTATTGTTTTAAAAACCTACTTGTGTTGGTGGTTTACTTAGTGAAACTGATCCAAATGTTTGGCTGCCATTGCACTGCCATTTACTAATTCGAGGCATGGCACTTGGAGGACATTTAAGAGATGTTTATTGTTGGGTGAGTATACCCAAGCAGGGTATTGGTAGTATCTGCTTAGAAGGTTACACTGCCAGTTTTCTATTTTAGCCTGTAAATGCTGCCCTCAAGACTGTAAAGGAGGAAAGAGGAAGGACATCTCTAAAATCAGAGAAGGAAAACTCTGACTCCAAAAAACCTCCGCTGCCTTGCGGCATACCTCTTCAGGGGAAAGGCTAAGGGAGTAAACCCCGACAGAAAATCCGGAGCCGGAGTCCCTAAGGCGGTTTGACATTGTAGTCAACACCGGCAACTCCTGCGGCGCACCTGAAGCCAAGCTGTATTGACTTTGTCTTTCCCTTGGACCCTTCAGCTGCGAAGAGAGGGGGGGTCTGCTGCATGGGCAACAGCAGACCCTCCATATCACCCTGCCCAGGCTCTGTAGCTTCAGTTTCACTTCAGAGGACACTCCAGCGTCATCGCAAGATGTCGACTCAACACGGGAGGAGACAGATACCGGTTATAAGCTCATCCGATTGGCGAAGGAAACGAGCGCCAGGGGTCTCCCCTGATGGTGGGAGAGGTCATCGCACCTCACTGGACAGCTACCGTCTCGCCATGGCTTGCCTGCCCCACTGGGTGCGTGGGGATCAGAGAGGCGCCTCTCGAAAAGTGGGCCACAAAACACCCGCACCAGTTAATTCCAAGCAAACAACAAGAAAGAAGCCTCCGGCTCTTCGCCTTGCTAGCTGGAACATCAGGACCATGTGCCCCGGACTTACTGCAGACCTTCCGTGGATCAAGGGTGCCAGGAAAACCGCTGTCATCGATAGGGAACTGGCACGACTAAACATCGACATTGCGGCTCTACAGGAGACCCGGTTGGCCGACAACGGAACTATCAGAGAAACCAACTACACCTTCTACTGGCAAGGGAAGTCTCCGGACCAACCAAGACAGCACGGTGTTGGGTTTGCTGTGAAGAACACGCTTGTTAACTCCATAGAGCCACCCACAGGAGGCACAGAGAGATTACTTACCCTCCGATTGTCAACAACTTTCGGCCCAGTCAGCATTCTTAGCGCGTACGCCCCAACCCTCTGCGCCACCACCGAAGAGAAAGAACAGTTCTACCATGCACTGGACGAAGCGTTATCCAAGATTCCCAGAAGTAACGCTCTCTATCTCCTTGGAGACTTCAACGCAAGAGTAGGAGCCGACCACATGGCCTGGCCCACCTGCCTTGGAAACTTTGGGAGAGGAAAGATCAATGAGAATGGTCAGCGACTGCTTGAGCTCTTGTGTCACCATGGCCTGTGCGTGACAAACACATTCTTCAAGTGCAAAGAGATCCACCAGGTGTCATGGAGGCACCCCCGCTCCCGCCATTGGCACCAGCTTGACCTCGTCATCACCAGAAGAACGGATATTGGCAGCACCCTCCTCACCCGCAGCTACCACAGTGCAGACTGCGACACGGACCATGCCCTCGTGGTAAGCAAGGTGCGCATAATGCCGAAGAGGTTGCACCACTCCAAGATGAAGGGTCGCCCACGCATCAACACCAGTTGTGCCAGCAACCCAGTTAAGACCCAGCAATTCATCAACAAGATGGAAGATGCACTCGGCGAGGGAGTGGCGGCAGATGACATTATCGAATCCAATTGGCCACGTCTCCGCGACGCCATATACAACTCCGCCATTATTGCTTACGGGAAGAAAGAGCGGAAGAACGCTGACTGGTACGAGGCTCACTGGGAAGAAATGGAACCCGTGATCGAGGCTAAGAGGAAGGCCCTACTGGCTTACAAGGTCACACCCACTCCCAGTACACTTCAAGCTCTACGGGCTGCCAGGAACAAAGTCCAGAAGACCGCCCGCCACTGTGCCAACACCTATTGGCTAAACCTGTGCAGAAGCATCCAGGAAGCCGCCGATATAGGCAACGCACGAGGAATGTATGAGGGTATCAAGAAGGCAACAGGCCCAATCCCCTCCAAGATCGCCCCCCTTAAGTCCAAGACAGGTGAGGTCATCACTGACCAGGAACAGCAAATGCGGCGGTGGACTGAGCACTACCTCGAGCTGTACGCAACGAAGAACACTGTAACAGACACTGCTCTTAAAGCCATCCCAGACCTACCAGTCATGGAGGAGTTAGACACCCCACCTACTGTGGCAGAGCTCGGCAAAGCCATCGACCGCCTTGCTTGCGGGAAAGCACCAGGAAGCGACGGAATCCCTCCAGAAATCCTAAAGAGTGGGAATCCAGTCCTGCTACAGCCGCTCCACCACCTACTCTGTCTCTGCTGGAAGGAGGGTTACATCCCCCAGGATATGAGAGACGCCAACATTATCACCATGTACAAGAACAAAGGAGACCGCAGCGACTGCAACAACTACCGGGGCATCTCTCTCCTCAGCGTCGTCGGCAAAGTATTCGCCCGGGTCGCTCTTGCCCGCCTGCAGACCCTTGCTTCCCGCATCTACCCAGAGTCCCAGTGTGGCTTCAGAGCTGGCCGATCAACAGTGGACATGATCTTCTCCCTACGCCAGCTGCAGGAGAAGTGTCACGAGCAGCATCAACCACTCTACCTCGCCTTTATTGACCTCACGAAGGCGTTTGATCTGGTCAGTCGAAGCGGACTCTTCAGCTTGCTACGTAAGATTGGCTGTCCACCACATCTGCTTGCTGTGGTCATGTCCTTTCACGACAACATGCACAGCACGGTGTCCTACAACGGCGCAACCTCTGAGGCCTTCCCAGTCAGCAGCGGAGTAAAGCAGGGCTGCGTCCTCGCGCCTACGCTGTTTGGAATCTTCTTCTCCATGCTCCTCCAATACGCCTTTAAGGACTGCAGCGAGGGTGTCTTCATTCACACCAGATCCGATGGCAAGCTCTACAACCTGGCCCGTCTACGAGCCAAGATCAAAGTCAAAGAGGTGCTCATCCGTGATATGCTCTTCGCCGACGACGCAGCTTTGACATCACACTCCGAAGAGGGACTCCAGCAGCTAGTCACTTGCCTTTCCCACGCATGCAAGGAGTTCGGACTAGCCATCAGCCTGACGAAGACGAATGTTATGGCTCAAGGCACGGGGACTCCCCCATGCATCACCATCGACGGATACACCCTGGAGGTTGTCAACGACTTCACTTACCTCGGGTCCACCATCTCGAGCTCTCTGTCAGTCGACTTGGAGGTCAACCGGAGAATCGCCAGGGCAGCCACAGTTATGACCAGACTGAACCGGCGAGCGTGGAACAATTCCAGCCTCACTGAGAAAACCAGACTGCGCATCTACCAAGCCTGCGTACTCAGCACTCTCCTCTATGGCAGCGAGACGTGGACCACCTATGCAAGGCACGAAAGGAAACTCAACAGCTTCCACATGAGGTGCCTGCGACACGTCCTGCATGTCGCCTGGCAGGATAAGGTCCCCAACACCGAGGTGCTGAAGCGAGCCAATATGAGCAGTTTGCATGCAGTTCTTAGCGAGAGACGCCTCAGGTGGCTCGGCCATGTCAAAAGAATGGATGCAGGCCGTATCCCCAAAGACCTCCTCTACGGCGAGCTAGCAGAAGGCAAGAGGATGACAGGGCGCCCAAAACTGCGGTTCAAAGACATCTGCAAAAAGGACATGACACAATGCTCCATCAATCTCAACACATGGGAAGTTCAAGCAGACGACCGCCTAGCCTGGAGGCTCGCGGTCAGGCAAGGTACGTCACGCGCAGAGGCTGCGCGCAATGAGGAGGCGGTCCAGAAAAGATCGAGGCGGAAGCAGCGTCAGCAGCAGCAACAACAGCCATCTGCCTTCACCTGTACCAAGTGCGGCAGGGATTGTCACTCCCAAATCGGACTGCACAGCCATTCTCGGTGGTGCAGATAGACTCTCAGGAAGCTACGCCATCGTCTCTCGAGACGGACGGCTGCCGACGACGACGACGACTTGCTTTTGCTTTTAGTAAATTTTCTTGAATAATGTTTCTTTATTTGCTGTATGCCCTTAGGACCATTTCTAGAAACTTGAAATGATTGTTCTAAAAGTAATTTTGCCATTTTCACTGTGGAGCAAATCTGAGGACCTCCTCATGCTGTTGTGCTAAGAGTAGTATCTCTGAGGGTACTTTGTAAATGCCCTTTGGGAAATCAGAACATCTGTGATGTGGACAGGGCCTGGGGACACCCAGGAGATCAGGTGTGTAGCCAGGGCGAGGGTTATTAACACAATGTGAGTGGGAGCACGGGCTTTGGATATGAGTTACAGCTGTGGCATTTAACAGTTTGCAATCTTGGGCACAGTGTCACTTATAGATTAGTTTCTTGATTTATAAAATGCTAATGAGGATGATTCCTACCCCAGAAGGTTGTAGTGAGGATTAAATGAATAACACAATAAAGCACATAAATAGAAAATATAAAAATATTATAACATATAACAATATATCATATAATAATAAAACTACTATTATTTATTTGAATTGGTTAATTTTGAGCTTAAAGGGTGAAAAAAAGACCATATTCTTGTAGCTGACTATCTTACTGTTTTTTCTTACTCACCTTGAGATGTTCACTGATATAATTTTTAAAATTGTTTAACTTGGATGTTTATATTTGCCAGCAGCTGGCAGGAACACAGGGGTGTATACTTGAATGGGCAGGGCAGGAGGCAGGCAGTGGGCAATGTCTGTGGCTGTGAGAATCTCTGTGTTGGAAATAGAGGCAGCTGGCTGCCAGGACTCTTCTGAAGCTGCATCTAGTCCCTGCCCCTTGGCCTTATGTGAGGTGCAGGATTCTAAGCAGCCTACAAGGAAGGGCTGATGGCACTTAGGTCAAAGCCTGGATAATGAGAAGATCTTTGGCTGAGCACCATCTACCCCTCAATGGAAGGCTTTACCCCCTGGAACATCTTAGCACAGTTCGGTTCTTTGGCCACTTCCTTCTAGAAGACCCTCCTGGTTGCATAGATGAGACTAGGTTGTCCCCCTATGCTACCTCCAGTGCCCTGGTCTTGCTGACCCTGTGCTGTGTGTCGTCACCTTTGGGACTGTTCTGCCACCCCCTCTGCAGGGTGAGCTCTCTGGCTCGGCCCTTGGTGTGTGCTCTGTAGTTGTTGTTTGAAGGATGCAGGTAGATTTGATGAGCCCCTTGAAACTGGAAAGGGTTGATGCTCCATACATGTAATTAAATGGGAAGGAAATAAGAAAGGAGTGTTTCTTGCTCCTCTGAAAGTCACAGAGCACACAGGTGTATGATACAAAATAGAAGCAACCCCAGGGAAATCATTGCTACCATTCCTTACCTCTTCACAGGAATAGTCCAGACCAGGCTTTATGTCTTCAAAGATAGGAAATTTGAACTCAACCAGTTTAGTAGTAACATTTTTAAGGAATTTACTCTGCTCCAAGCTAACTGTTTTAAATGTAGTACATCTTTAATCTTCACAGCCATGCTATTACTATGAAGGTTAGCTTTTTTGTTTGTTTGTTTTTTGTTTAGATTTTAACTTTATAGATGAAGGCTAGAGTTCAGAGACATCGAGTAACTTTCCCAGGGCCACACAGCTTATTGATACACTCAGTCATATGCAGCAGTGCCTGAATGTGAAATTTTTTGTAGGAAATGGACACCTGAAAGATTGTGCAGTGTAGGCTGAGCTGAGCAAAGCCTATATGTGTCCTGTTGTGACCTCTCCCCCAGACACACACTCTACTACCACCTAGATCAGCCCAGGTGGGCTTCACCAGCCAGAGAACACTTTCCTTTCATGTGTAGTCCTTCAGAGGTAGATCCCCTTCTTGTTTAAACAACACAGAACTCAGGACACCAGAATTAAAGTCCTTGAAGAGTCTGCAGAAACAGGCTGGCAGCTGCTCTGTCTTACAAGATGCCATTTGCTCTGCCTCATGATCTGATTGAGGATGGATTGTGATTATCAGAAGCTGTGGGAAAAGAAGACACACTCTAGCAGTAGGTCTGATGCTGATTTCTGCATTTTGTACCTTCCAGAAGAGGATTTTTACACTGCTGGTTGTAGACTATCATCTCTGTACCCCCATGGGGGATAAACTCGGACTAAGAGTTTCAGTGCTTTCGAATTACAGGTACTCTTGGTCCAGCTACTTTTTGGATGAAGTTGATAGGGGTATATGAACGAAAGGTATTCATAACCTCCTTTAAGTGGCAAATAGAAAATTTTTACTTAATCAAAAGAAACGGCAGTGGTTCATCACATTTCCATCTTGTTTTGAACTGCATCGGTACCCTCAGAATATTTCCCCTCAGAACTTTGACGACTGCCTACATTTATCAACTTGAAGTGAATAAGCTCATCTCTGAACATGGCAGTGAGAGCCAGACTCTAGAAATGTCATTTAGAGAACGACATTGCTAGCCTTGCTGCAGAGTTCAAGAGAAGGAAAGTCTAGTGCATTTCTGTGAAGTTCAACTTAGGAATGTTAGGTATCATCATTCAAAAGCAGAAAGAGAACAGGAAGATGGCAGAGGAGTGAGAGGAGGCTGTGCTTTCTGGCTCCCAAGACCCATCTGTAGTTTGGACTAATTGCAGACAGAACATCTCAGTGAGCTGCTGGACACTGGCAGGAGTCAAGCCTTGGCACTGCTGGATTAGAGAAAACCATCTGGGAATGACCTGTTTGGTGAAGATAGTGGAGGAAAAAGGAATGAGATGGGATTTCTGGCTGGGGTGGCTACCCGAGCTGCGGCTGGAAGTACACAAAGGCTTTCGGAGACCACAGGCTTCCCCAGAGAGGAACTGGGAGGAGAGTGGATCTCTGCCCAATGGCAGAGACAGGACTCGATCACGTGGCATTGGCGCTGAAAGACAAGAAACAACGTACTGCTGTGCATGTGAGAACGTAATTTTCCTTTATATTTTTCTCTTGTGAACTGTGGGGAGGGGAGGAAAGGTTAGGGGTGGTAGGACGTTCTTGAGGAGCACAGCTGCAGAAGTGCGCTGGCCCACTCCACAACCCTCTCCCTGGTTAGCGCAGGTGTGCATAGGGAAGTGCCCTCATTCACTGGCCCAGGTGTGTGGGGCGTTGAGCCCAGGTGCCCCTCGGACACACCACAACAGACATAAGATCAGTGCCCCAATGGGCGCAGGGAGGGCCCGCTGGGCATGCAGAAGACCGTGTGCAGACACCCCTGGCCAGCTCCAGTGGGCACCAGGCTGGAGTGCAGACCACTTGTTCAGGCTCTGCTCGTGTCTGCCAGGCAGGTGCGGGAACCGTGGGTGGCTGTGGCACGGGAAGGGCAGGTGGCTGTGGCACGGGAACAGCGGGCAGCAGCAACTCACAGACACTCACTTCCACCATGCACAAGTGTCCGGGGCCCCGCCCCAAGAGGCAAGAGACCAACTCCCGGAGCGCGCAGCTCGGTAGGCTTGAGGCTAGCACTCAGGCCACCTTGTGTACGCGCATGGGTGTGCACACA
Source organism: Furipterus horrens (assembly GCF_987537825.1). NCBI lineage: Eukaryota > Metazoa > Chordata > Mammalia > Chiroptera > Furipteridae > Furipterus > Furipterus horrens. The sequence goes on along the minus strand of NW_028327177.1, from coordinate 96,329,941 downwards.
AAAGCACCTCGGCCGGCTCCAACAGGCGCCAAAGGAATACACCACCTTGGCCACCGCGGGCTTACACCACTGCTGCAAGGAACAGGAACCTCTGACCCGCCTCATTAGACCAGCTGTGGATGCAGAAAAAGAAGATGACACACAAAGGCTGAACTGAGTAAAAACATTCCTTTTATATATATATATATATTTTTTAAATTTCTATTTCTATTTTAGTTTTTTTATTTGTATTTTATTTTAATATTTTTTAATTTCTTATTTTTAATTTTAAATTTAATTTTAATTTTTACTTAAAAATTTTTTTTCTCTTAAAAAACTATATCTTTAATTTGTTTCATACAATCTCTCCTTCTCATCATTCCTCTTTAATTTTTGTTAATTTTTTGTGTGTCTAGTTTAGTCTCTCCTTCACACTAAATAAATAGAATATAACTACTATATAAATCTAATACTATACAATCCCACTTTCTTACTATATTCTGCATTCTTCCCTCCTTTTCTTCTATCGTTATTAACATAGAATGTAAATATTACCTACTATCTTGCATAGTCTCAACTATTATTAATCTACCATGCCCTCTCTCAAAAACCATATTTTTCCTCCTTAAAAACAACTCTTATCTATTTTTCCTATAGTATAAAAGCTCTAATCTCTCTACATTTATATTAATACTGGCTCATTGGCTGACGATAGCGGGATAGAGAGTGGGGGATATTTTTGAGGGTGTGGGTCTCCTGCCTGGGCTGTGTGTTTATGTTTTTAACATCATCTCCACAAAAGAACTCAAGACAAAGTGGATAGAGTGACTCTCAATCAACTAGCCAGAGAGAATATCCTACCAAAGAGCATCTGAAATATAGCCAGACAGCAAAAACAAATGACATAAAGGGTACCCCAAGAACATCAGGTTCAGGAGATCAAAGAGACTGCACCACTGAAACCCCAAGATCTTCTATAAAGAATCTCATACCACAAAGGTGGGAAGTCAAAGCAGACAAATCCAAAAAACAAAAACAAACAAGAAGAATCCAACATGGTAAGACACAGAAACAACCTATCAATGAAAAGAAAAGAGGAATCCCCATAAAGAGAGGTAGATGGAATAAACATAGCTCAAATGTCAGACACAGAATTCAAAACAATGGTGGTGAAGAAGCTCAATATACTCGACAACCTCAAAAACAACTGTGACAACCTCCAAGGAAGTTACCATCAGCTCCAAGAAAATTACAGGGAACTTGCAGAGAACTACACCAGCATAAAAAAGGACATAGAAACTATTAACAAGAACCAGGAAGAAATGAAGAACACAATCTCTGAACTGAAAAACACAGTAGAATCAATCAAAGGCAGGCTAAATGAAGCAGAGGATCAGATCAGTGAGCTAGAGGATAATGTAGAAAAAAATTCCCAGACAATACAACAAAATGAAAAAAAGATTCAATAAGTACAAAGAAGATGTAAGGGAATTACAGGAGCATGAGGAAAAACAACATCAGAGTCATTGGAATTAAAGAGGGAGAAGAGGAATGAGGAATAGGAAAGCTGATAGGAGAAATAATGAGAGAAAATTTCCCAACCTGATGAGAGAAAAAGTTATACAAGTTCAGGAAGCACAGAGAGTTACAATGAAGAGGAACCCCAAAAAACCCACTCCAAGGCACATCATAATTAAAATGGCAGCATTCCAAGACAAAGAGAGAATCCTAAAAGCAGCAAAAGAAAAACAACAAATAACATACAAGGGAGCTACGATAAGGCTATTGACCAATTTCTCAACAGAAACACTAAAAGCCAAAAGGGAATGGTCAAAAATATTTCAAGCAATGAAAAAAAGGCCTTAAACCAAGAATACTCTACCCAGCAAGGCTCTCATTCAAAATAGAAGGTGAAATAAGGAGTTTCCCAGACAAAGGAAGACTGAAAGAATACATCTCCACCAAACCAGCATTGCAAGAGATGCTAAAGGGGATGTTTTAAGAAAAAAGAAGAAAAAAAGAGGAGAGGAACACAGGTACAAAGGGAAATGAATAAATACATATCAATAATAATCTTAAATGTAAATGGATTAAATGTTCCAATTAAAAGACATAGGGTAATGGAATGGATAAGAAAACAGGACCCACATATTTGCTGTCTACAAGAAACACACCTCAAAACAAAAGATTTACACAGACTGAAAGTAAAGGGATATAAAAAAATATTCCAAGCAAATGGACTGGAAAAAAAAGCTGGGGTAGCAATCCTCATATCAGACAAAATGGATTTCAAAGCAAGGGCAATAAAAAGAGACAAAGAAGGACATTTCATAATACTTAGAGGAACAATCCATCAAGAAGATATAACACTGATAAACATATATGCACCCAACATAGGGGCACCCAAATACATAAAGAAAATACTAGAAGACCACAAGAAGGATATTAGCAACAACACACTCATAGTAGGGGACTTTAACACTCCATTATCAACAATAGACAGATCTTCGAAGCAAAGAAACACCAAGGATATACAGGCATTGAACAACACACTAAACCACGTGGACCTAACTGATATATATATAGAACTTTTCACCCCAAAGAAGCAAAATACATATTCTTTTCAAATGCACATGGGACATTTTCAAAGATAGACCACATGATAGGACACAAAACAAGCCTCAACAAATTCAAGAAAATTGAAATCATATCAAGCATCTTTTCAGACCACAATGCCTTGAAACTAAAAATCAATCTCAGAGTAAAAAATCAAAGACACCCTAACTCATGGAGAATGAATAACACGCTATTAAATAATTAATGGGTTAACACTGACATCAAAGAAAAAATCAAGAAATTTCTAGAAACTAATGATAACGAACACACAACAGCCCAAAACCTATGGGACACAGCAAAAGCAGTCCTAAGAGGGAATTTCATAGCAGGCATATCTGAAAAGGATAGAAGAATCTCAAATAAAAAGTCTAACCCTGAAGCTACAAGAACTAGAACAACAACAACAAACAACGCCTAGGGCAAGAAGATGGAAGGAAATCATCAAGACCAGAGCAGAATTAAATGACATAGAGACCAAACAAACAATTCAAAAGATCAATGAAACTAGGAGCTGGTTCTTCGAAAAAATAAACACAATTGACAAGCCTTTAGCCAGGTTCATCGAGAAAAAAAGAGAGAAGACCCAAATAAACAAAATCAGAAATGAAAGAGGAGAAATCACGACTGATACCACAGAAATACAAACGATTGTAAGTAATTACTACAAACAACTGTATGGCAAGAAATTTGACAACCTATAAGAAATGGACAAAGTTCTAGAAACATATAACCTTTCAAAACTGAATTGAGAAGAAGTAGAAAGTCTGAACAGACCAATAACAAAGAAGGAAATTGAAAGAGTAATCAAAAATCTCCCTGCACACAAAAGCCCTGGACCGGATGGCTTCACAGGTGAATTTTACAAAGCATTTAGGGAAGAACTAACTCCTACCCTCCTCAAACTATTCCAAAAAATCCAAAAAGAGGGAAAAATCCCAAACTCTTTCTATGAATCCAGTATGATCCTAATTCCAAAACCAGGTTAAGACACAACAAAGAAAGAAAACTACAGGTCAATATCACTGATGAACATAGATGCTAAAATCCTCAATAAAATATTGGCAAACAGGATCCAGCAATACATCAAAAACATCATACACCACGATCAAGTTGGATTCATCCCCGGGATGCAAGGATGGTTTAATCTTTGCAAATCAATAAATATAATAATCACCTAAAGAAAATGAAAGACAAAAATCATGTGATCATATCAATTGATGCAGAAAAAGCATCTGATAAAGTACAACACCCATTTATGATGAAAACACTCAGCAAAATGGGAAGAGAGGGAGCATATCTTAACATAATTAAGGCTATATATGAGAAGCCTGAAGCCAACATCATTCTCAATGGACAAAAACTGAAAGCATTCCCCCTGAAATCAGGAACTAGACAAGGCTGTCCACTCTCTCCACTCCTTTTCAACATAGTGTTGGAAGTCCTAGCCATGGCAGTCAGACAAGAAAAAGAAATAAAAGGCATCCAAATTGGGAAAGAAGAAGTAAAACTATCATTATATGCAGATGACGTGATTGTATACATAGAAAACCCTATAAACTCCACTAAAAGACTACTTGATATAATAAGCAAATTTGGTAAAATAGCAGGGTACAAAATAAATACACAGAAATCTAAAGCATTTCTGTACACCAACAATAAAATATCAGAGACAGAGACAAAAATGAAAATACCATTTACTATAGCAACAAGAAAAATAAAGTACCTAGGAATAAACTGAACCAAAGAGATAAAAGACCTGTACTCTGAAAATTATGTAACATTGAAAAAAGAAATTAAGGAAGATACAAGTAAATGGAAGCATATACCATGCTCATGGATGGGAAGAATCAACATCATCAAAATGGCCATACTACCCAAAGCAATTTACAGATTCAATGCAATCCCTATTAAAACACCAATGACATATTTCACAGACCTAGAACAAATGCTCCAAAAATTCATATGGAACCAAAAAAGACCCCAAATAGCCAAAGCAATCTTGAGACAGAAGAACACAGCAGGAGGAATCACAATACCAGACATCAAACAATACTCCAAAGCCACTGTGATCAAAACAGTCTGGTACTGGCATAAGAACAGACATATAGATCAGTGGAACAGAATAGAGAACCCAGAAATAAACCCAGGCCTCTGTGGTCAACTAATATTTGATAAAGGAGGAAGGAACATAAAATGGAGTGAGAAGAGCATCTTTAACAAATGGTGCTGGGAGAACTGGACAGGGACGTGCAAGAAAATGAAACTAGACCACCAACTTACACCACACACGAGAATAAACTCAAGATGCATCAAAGACTTAAATGTAAGCCATGACACCATAAAAGTCCTAGAGGCAAACGTAGGCAGGAAAATTTCAGATATCCCACTTAACAATATTTTTATGGATACATCTCCTAAGGCAAGTGAAATAAAGGAAAAAATAAACAAATGGAACTGCATCAAACTAAAGAGTTTCTGCTCAGCAAAAGAAAACATCAGCAAGATGAAAAGGAAACCAACCATATGGGAAAACATATTTGCCAATGACATCACAGACAGGGGACTGATCTCCAAAATATATAAAGAGCTTATACAACTCAACATCAAGAAAATGAACAAGCCAATTAAAAAATGGGCAAAGGACCTGAATAAACACTTCTCCAAAGAGGACATACAGAAGGTCCATAGACACATGAAGAAATGCTCAACATCACTAGCCATCAGAGAGATGCAAATTAAAACCACAATGAGATACCACTTTACACCAGTCAGAATGGCCATCATCAACAAATCAACAAGCAACAAGTGCTGGCGAGGATGTGGAGAAATGGAACCCTACTGCACTGTTGGTGGGAATGCAGACTGGTTCAGCCACTATGGAGAACAGTATGGAACTACCTCAAAAAACTAAAAATGGAACTGCCTTTTGAACCAGTGATTCCACTGCTAGGATTATACCCGAAAAATCCTAAAACCCTAATTCAAAGGAACCTATGCACCCCTATGTTCATAGCAGCACTGTTTACAGTAGCCAAGTGCTGGAAACAGCCTAAGTGCCCATCTGTAGAGGAGTGGATCAAAAAACTGTGGTACATTTTCATAATGGAATACTATGTAGCAGAGAAAGAAGGAACTCCTGCCATTAACGACAGCATGGATGGAACTAGAGAGAATTATGCTTAGTGAAATAAGCCAGGCAAAGAAAGAAAAATACTATATGATATCACCTAATACAGGAAACTAAAGAGCAACACAAACAAATGAACTAAATAGGACAAGTCAATAGGGGAGAGGGGGGAGGGAGAGAAGGGGGATAAGTAAGGGAAGGGTTTAGTCAAGGAACATGTATAAATGACTCATGGACGATGAAGAGGAATATTATTGTGGGTCGACTGGGTGGGGGAGAGCAATGGGGGAAAATGGGACAACTGTAATTGAAAAACAAAAAAATAAAATTAAAAAAACAAAACAAAAATAAAAGCAGAAAAATTGGCTAGTTCAGAGAAACTTAAATTGCTTGGGTGGGACCCTGACCAAGAGGACTTTGAGGCAAAGGAGATAATGATGGAAATTTGCAACATCGGCACATGTAGGGAAGGGAATTTTGGTCAATTTGTCACTGCATTGGTCAGGTCAAGTTTCTTGTTCAAAACTTAAAATCCCTCCATAGGTGATGCATGCCTGGAACTAGCAGACCCAGAGCTGTACCCTGTCTCAGTTAGTGCCTTTTCTCTCTGATATGTCTACCCTACCTCTCTGATCTCATTTTCTACACCTGCTGTCAAGTTTTTTCCAGTATGGGGTGGCCTTCTGTCACTGTGTATTCCATACCATTTTCTTCTCATGGTCTGTGCAGACTGCCCTCCTCTAATCTAATCACACCACCTAAATCCTGTCCATTCTCAAAGCCACCAAACCTCACTGGGTGGGCGGAGAGGGGGGGCGGCTGCCACTTTCCTGAAGGCCTCCCACACCCTGCTGACCTTGGAGCTCTCGCACAACTTGCTGGTGGAATCCTGTGATCCAGGGCTTCCCAACTTTCTTGCATTGTTCCAGTTGTGCTGGTTCCTTGCTAGGTCATATCATGGACTGATGTGTCTTCTCTTGAGCTCAGTGTCACGACTACTCAAAAGAGAAGCTGCGTAGGTGCAACTGGCTTAAAACATTGTAGTTCTGAGTAATTTAGGTGTGTGTGGCTTGTTCTCAAGTGTTTGAGAAAGGAAATTGTGTGTGTATGTGTGTGTGTTTGGGGAGAGTGGGCAAATGTTAAAGCAAATGGGATAAAGTGTTAAAAGTGAGAGAATCTAGAGGGGTTTATAGGTGTTCTTCAGGATACTTTTAGTCTGGCAGCTTTTCTGTAGACTTGAGAATGTTTCCAAATAAATGTTTAATTTCTAGCTGCTTTCTACCTTCCCCTGTGAGATCTTCCATTTCCACCCTTCCTTACTCCTCTTTGCCATGTTTGCTGGTCATCATCGGAGCTGGGAGTCCAAGCTGCCATCTTCTCTCCTAGTCTCCTAACCGTCTTCTTGCTTCCATCTTTGTCTCCACACCTCATAAGAACTAAAGAATTCTTTTTAACATATGAATGAGATCACATCACTTCTCCACTCATTACCTTCCCATGAAAAACTTTTATCAATCTAATCTGTCCTCTGGCCTTCTCAGAACTCATCCCCCACCATGTTCTTTCTGCTCTGTTGAGACTGGCCTTGCTGTCTGGGCACTCAAAGCTCATGCGGATCTTCCCATGAGGTGCTCTCTTTACCTGGAATGCTTTTCTCTCTTATTTTGTTATGGCTTCCTCTCCATTCATTCATTCACTTCATGTGTTTGAATGTCACCTCCTCAGAAATGCCTTCTTAAAAAAAAAAAAAAGCTTTTATATGTATCAATAGTTGTTCTATTATATTGTTCAATAATATTTTATTCTATGAATATATTGCTATTTATCCACTCACCCATTGAAGGACATTTGGGTTAACTTTTTTTTTTTTCATTTTTTAAAAATTGTTGTTCTACTGCAGTTGTCCCATTTTCAACCCATTACTCCCTCGTGCCTGGCCCACCTCCCCGCTCTCCCATAGTCAATCCCCACCCTGTTTTCCATGTGCATGGCTAGGCTCAAAAGATTACATACTGACTTCAAATATATGGCATTCTTTAAAAGCCAAAACTAAAAATGGAGAACAAATAAGTGGTTTCCAGGGTTTAAGGGTTGGGAAGTAGGATAGGACCGTAATGGGATAGCACAAATGAGGTTCTCAGGGTAATGGAACTGTATTATATCCTATTTATGGTGATAGTTACATGAATTTATACATGTGTAAACTTTTACACCAAAAGGATACAAAGTCAATTTAATGTATAATGTTTTTTTATTAAATGTATTGGGGTGACATTGTTTAATAAGATTATATGAATTTCAAGTGTAAAAAACGTGGTCCCTACTTCTTACATTATCCTCAATCTTTTTTTGACTTTATTTTTTGGGATAGAAATGATAAGTTTGTCACTAATGGAATTATTTTATGTTTAACTGTTGTCACTGCAATAGAATGTAAGCTCCAGGGGAGATGGGCTTTGGTCTCTTCTCTACTCTATTTTCATAGCCTGGAACAGTGGTTCTCATACTGTGGTCCCAGAGCAGTAGTATCGGTATCATCTGGGAACTTTCCCAGGTCTATTGAATCAGGTACTCTGGGCTGGGGGTGGGGATGAAGAATCTGTGTTTAGCAATTCCCCCAAATGACACAGGAGCATTTTAAAATTTGAGAATCAGTGCTTTCAAATAGTGCCTTATATAAGGTAAGTTCTAATAAAGATTTAAATGAATAAGCAAATATTTAGTGCCTATCAGTGTTATAATGCTCACTTTCTGTTGCCTTCTTAATTCAGAACTTTAAAATTCTATTCCATAAAAATATAGTTTTTTTTTTTTTTTCATTATAATGATGCTAATGTTTCAATTTGGGCTTCGTGAGGATTCAAGTTTAAAACATGACCTCTGTTTTTATTCTCTGTCCCTGCTGCCTCCTTGTTGCATACTTACCTAAGCTGTTAGAGCCTTGCTTGACTTACATTTCAGATAATGGTTGTTGGTGGGGAAATAATATTGATAGCTCCACATTATGAATACTTAATAAAGGTATCATTTTGTGTTGCTGAATGTTTGCTGAAAGAATATGTGATGTGTGAGCTAGTGAACTGGCTCCCGCCAGAACTCATATCAGGCCTCACTGCCCATCTAAAAGTAGAGGCTGCAAGGGGGACAGGTCACCTGTCAGGATGCTGAGTAATGTCTGGTGTGACCAGACCTTTGCTGGCCAATTTGTCAGTGTCAGCTCTGAACTCATTCTTGTCTAGAGAACAGATGAAGTGGCCAGCAGGTAGAACAGCCAAAATAAAAGGGACCAAAAGGTTATTTGTTGGAAAATGAGAAGTTTCAACTCCTAGAGAACCTCTTGGAGATGTCAGTGTTGAGAGCTATTTACACCCGAGGCCTGCAGTTGCGCTTTATGTATTCCATCTACAAATGCGGGATTTCTACTTGAATTGCCCTAGAGTGGAACAGAAGTTAATAAAAACATCTCATTTTTAGCCTCTTCCTCTGTTCCTAGTAATACGTTTCCAGGCTGCCGTTGGCATGGTGTGTGCACTAACAGCATTGTTGCATGTAGCAGGGCTGGGGCGCTAGTCTAGGTGGGCGTTTCCCAGTGTCATGATGGTCATCTGATTATGGGTGGCTTTAATTTTCTTCTCTGTCCCTTTCTGTACTTCTGGATTTTCTATAGTGTACATTTTAAAAAGACCTTGAGGGTGTATTTGGAAATGTATTTGATTGGGCTGGACCATTCTCAGTTTGTGTGTGAACTGAGATATGCAGAGAGCCAGCAGAATGACCTTAAGAATATTTGAAGCCCCCTGATTGAGACTCCTCTAGAAACCAGGCATGCCAGCAGACCAGTGATGAGCAAGTGTGTTCTTCCTGGGGTGACCACATGTCCCCATGTTGCTCTTGTCTTCATGGCTCACTTTACTGCAGCTGTGTGAGCCAGCTTAGGGTCAGTGGCTGGCATACAGACTGGCCCTGAGCCTGCACGGAACACCATGTGCTGGGGGTGAAATCATGGCTGAGAATAGAACCAGATGGGAACCCTGGGCATTTTTGAAAAGGATTTTTCCATCTTTCCAGTGTTTATTTTTCTCTTGCTCCTTTTTCTCTTACACTCACAAAAGGCTGAAGACTATTCTGTTGTTTTTGTAATTATTGATATTATTGTTACTAGTAGAAATCGTACAAAAGCAGCTGCCCTGCACTAAGTGTTCACAGGTACACAGTGTAACTCTGGAGAAGTCACTTCACTTCACTTACCTGTGAGATGGAGCTATCACCGCCATGCCTCAGAGAGGGCGATGTAGTACTGGGTCCCAAAGAGATGGGCATGTATTAATAAATATTCAATAAATGGTATGACTTGAGAATAGCAATCATCTTCCCCCAACGGTAGCAGCTAAATATTGTTATCCTCATTTTATAAACAAAGAAAAAAAGGCAGAGAGAGAGAGATGGAGGGCGGGAGGGACAGACAGGTACAAAGATGTGGAGAGACAGGACTGCTGGTGTGTGGATCAGCATTTGTAAAGCATTTGTGAGTGATTAGTGTTCCGCTGTCATGGAACCTCATGCACTGCCTCCCAGTGCAGAGGCACAGCTTGTGGTGGGAAGGAACTGGGCTCTGGTACTTGAGGGTGTGGTTAAATCTTGGCGCTCTCATTCCCATGCCCTGTGACCTTAAGGGATTACTTCACCCTCCACTCTGTCCCTCACCTGCCCTCTGTGAAATGAGGGTGTTAATGTCACCACCTCATAGAAGTCACTTAATTAACAACCATTTATGGAATACTTGCTATGTGCTGTGCACTTGCAGGTGACTTTGCTTGTATCCAAATTGACCCGTTAAGCAAAGGCTTAAGCCACAGCAAAGTTGAGTCTTGGCCAGATGCCTTGGGATCCCCTTGGACAGGAGAGGATTGGGGGCCTGCAAGGAGCTTCTGTGAGGCCCCTTAACTTCAGACCATAATGAGACAGTTCTCTTCTCCTCCTGGGTTCTGAGGTGGAGTGGGGCTCTCTGCTGCAGGATATAAAACTGCTTAGCTGTTATCTAGATTTGACTCAGCAACTGGTGGCAAAAATTGCTTTGCAGTCATCTGGCCCCTTTCATTTGGTGTCATTCCTTTGGTTGTGTGGCTTCCTTTCTAAATATGTCTAGGTAAGCAATGCATTTTCCAAATCTAAAAGTGACTCCTTGAATCAGTCAGGACTTGGCTTTGCCCTTCTTTATCTATATCGTGAGCTTGACAATGATGAGCTGCAGTGTCCACATATGCTACAAAGTATAATGACCATGGTTCTCTGATCTCATGGACTTTCCAGCCTCTTAGAGGGAAGGAAAATAAACAAGTAAATTCACATGTAAATGCCTGAATCCAAATGAGGCAGATGCTTCAAGGTAATGAATTAAAAGCACTTACCATGGTGTGTAAGCACTCAGCAAAGGGATGTTTTGGCTCCCTTCCCACACCCTTTCCTAGCCTTTTGCCAGCCTTGGTTCAGAAATCTCAAAACATGGTCAAGAGTCCGTGGTCATGTGAAGTGAAGAGGGATCTTGAAAATTTGCATGTGTCCTGAGAACATGGACCAGAAATGCCTGGCTTCCGAGCTAAGTCTCACCTTCTTGTTTCCAAGAGGGCGGACAGCACATCATGGTGGTGATGGTGACAACTCACACAGGGCCAGGCTCCTGAGGACTGAGGATGTGCTTTGCCCATCCAGAGGCCAAAGTAAGGGCTTCCCCACAACTGGAACAAGACCTTCTTGGGGGAGCAAGCCTTCAGTGTCTTGTCCTGGGGAAGATCATAGTCCATGCCATGCAGCCAAACTGAACCCAGTCGCACTTGCCATCTTTGCTTTTTCCCCAAGTCCCCTCCACATCCCTGTCACTGGCTGTCAGCTCTGCCCTCAGCTTGCATCTCCCACTAGGAAGATAAATGTGTGGCAGTTATTTCCATAGGGAGTGTAGGTCATTCCTTAAGCCCACCTCAAAAGTTAGAGAATAATAGCAGAAATTAGGTTTGGGGAGCCTACCACAGGCCAGACCCCGTGCTGAGTGCGTTTTCTGGGACAGCCCTGATGCTCATGGTCACAGTGGGAAGAAGATACAGTATCCCTGTTTTGCAGGGATTTAGGCGGGTTCATACAGGTATGAACAGGTTCAAGAGCACTTGGCCAGTAAAGTGGGAATTTGAACTTGGGTCTCTGACACAAGGTCTTTGCTCCTCAGAGCAGACTAGGGCAGAGAACACTTTGAAAGCGTGCTGGCTGCTGATTGCAGGGGTGACAAACCTGGGCTGGGAGGCAGCACCTCAGACGTTTTTCTGGCCTGGATCAGAAACTGCAGCGACATCCCTGTTGGTATGGACAGAGGTCTGCGGTGGAGAGCATGTACCCCTTTTTCTTTGCCCACACCCTCCTCATTCACTGTCATTTCATACCCAGGCATGCCTCTTCCAGCTAACTTACATGACCACCCTGTGTCTGCTTGGAGAGTAGAACCCAGGAGGTGATCTGAGCTCTGGTTAGACCTGCTGAGCACTGGCTTTGGACAAGTCATATCACTGCCCCAGGCCTTTCTGACCATTCAAGGATTGCTGACATTGCCACTGTCCTCATTGTGGGCTGACCTCCAGCACCCTAAGACACTCGACTTGGAGCAATATTTGACAAGATAGATGGTGTGGCTGACACTAATCTCAATGCATCCATCCATGAATCAATCAAACACCACTGTGCTATCTATACATTCCTAGGGTACTCAGCAGTTTTTTTCTTAATCCCTTCCTTTCAGCTACCTTCAAGGAGTCCTCACTTACCAGTAAAGGAATCTGCATTAGGACATCCTCTCACAGTTAAGGAAAGAAAGAGAGCAAGCTGGTGGCTATAGCAGCCTCCTGAGCTATAATCCTCTCTGACAATGTCCAGGGGATCTGAGCATTCAGGGGAGCAGGAAAGAGGATGCCAAGTTTCTGTTGTTCATCGCTGCTCCCTCCAGAGAGGACTGTCTTCATCCTAACAGATGAGCCAGTATTTGGAGGAATTTGCTGTCATCTGCACTGCTTTGTTTTCATTCCCCTTGGCCATCACACAAAGATGCACAGAATTCTCAGGGTCCCTCATCTGGTTCTGTTCAAGGCACACCCACGTGTGTGAGATTCTAGGCCCACCTCACTTAAGGCTGGTGCTTTACTTGCTCAACAGGACTCCACAGGTTCACATTCTGTATCTGTGAGTTGGTTTTTAGTTAGAACTTTTATAAATGTGACCTCAATAATTATTCTGTTTTTGCATTTGGTTTTGTCAATAAAATGTGGTGAGGAAGAGCTATCTAGTGGCTCTGCTATTAACTGTCTGACCCCAGGCACATTACTCCAATGCTTAAGCTCAGTTTCCCCACCTGTAAAATGGGGTTTACCTTCATGCTCTCCCTAGAGTTGTTTTGAGAATCAAATGTGCTACTATACATGGAGGTCATAGAGTAATTCCTGCACATCCGGTATGTTCAACACTTGTTGACTGTGTTCATCAGGTTCTGCTACCTTTTAATGGTGTCTCGTTGTGAATATTACGTTCCCTATCACTCCAGTCTCCACATTTGTAAATGTGCAGAGAGGACCTATACTATAGAGGATTAAGTGAGGCAAAGCATGAAAAGTACTTAGCCAGGCAAATAGAAAGTGCTGCATACAAGGCCAGTCTCCTTATTTTCAGAGAGTTGTATTTTTAAAAATTGAGTCCATTTTTCTTTTCTCCTGTGTTAATTATTATCCAAATAAAGCCTAGTGAACAGTTTATGGTGCCTCTTCCAGACCCATCAACATCAAAATCAATATTATGTATAGTCTGTTGTAGTTTGAGTGTGTGTGTGTATGTGTGTGTGTGTGATACAAGTGCATGTTAAATGGTTTCTTTTGCTACTTGGGCATTTGTGTGGATTGCACCTGTTTCCATCTGGACACTTGGATCTCTTTGCCTTCCTCTACCTAGACTTCTCAGACCAGAAATCTCAATCCAAATTAAACTCCATGTTGATACACAGGTATGATGCTGATGATGTAAGTTAAGTGTGTGTGCATGCTTTGAATATTTATCTCTTTTTTCAAAGCTTTTTCTTTGCAAAATTGGTAAACTTGAGGATGGGGCAGGCAGCTCAATAGTGAGCTTGAGGGGTCTCCTCAGCTTGATTAAGAAAATTGCTAAGCCCTGGCTGCTGTGGCTCAGTGGATTGAGTGTTGGCCTGCAAACCAAGTGTCACTGGTTTGACTCCCAGTCAGGGCACATGACTAGGTTGCACATCAGATCCCCAGTTGGGGGCGCGAGTGAGAGGCAACCACACAGTGATGTTTCTCTCCCTCTCTTTCTCCTTTCCCCTCTCTCTAAAAAACTGAACAAACAAACAAACAAACAAACAAATAAATAAATAAAAGAAAATTGCTAATAAAGAAATAGGTTAAACAGTGAAACTGATAAGCTGTGTTAGAGAACTATCTCAGAGTCATCTAGTTTGTGGCTGGGCATGTCAGGACCAGGCATGCATACCTGCCGCAGAGCAGGCTTGGCTGCTGGGCTGGAGGGGATGAACCGCTGTGCATTTTTCTCAGGTCAGACATCCTGTGGGTGGTAGTGAAATTACCACCAGCTCAATTTGCACTCATCTTGGAAAGATGTGGATTTCTGCAGAGACCTAATCCTGCAAAGCAAACCTCATCTCCTTCTCTAATCAAGTGGCGGTGGGCTATTGAACATGGTGATTGTCTCAGTTGTTCTTTCCCCTTAGCCTGCGAGGCAGAGCTGGAGTCTTGACAGTTCTCAGAAATAATGACCTCTTACGAGAACATCCGATTCAGAAGCAGCTTCAAACTCCTGATGCCTTCCTGCACAAAAGCATTTACATTTCTCTCCTAGTCAACAGAGTGACTGATTACTGGTACATTTTCACCTGGAGTTAGAAACACCAGTGAACTGTGAAGCTGCTGCTGTGTTGTGGCTATAACTGAAATATTGAATGTAAAACTAAATCTAATTTGCCATTATCTTCATCTAAGATGGGTGTTTTGAGCTTGTTTGATGCTATTTTAAGAAATAAAGTGGTCCTTTTTACCTGCTCTTGCTGTCTCATATTAAGGTAATGTGAGACATTGTATAACAGAACTCATAATAATTTAAATTATTGTCCAAAAATATTCATTAAAAATAAAACAGATTGAAGGACATTGTAATGGCGTGAATGTTTTCCTCAAAAATTTATGTTCACTCAGAATTTCAGACAGTGACCTTATTATTTGGAAGCAGAGTCTTTGCAGATGTAGTTGATTAAGGATCTCAAGAGATCATAGTAGATTTTAGGGTGGGCCCTAAATCCAACGATGAGTGTCCTTATAAGATGAGAGGAAGGTACATAGAAACACAGAGAGGAAGGCCATGTACATAGAGGTGGAGATTAGAAGTATGCATAGGGAAGCCATGGATTGCCAGCAACCACAAGAAGGTAGAAGAGGAACATGGGACGTTTTCTCCCTCAGAGCCTTCAGAAGGCAGCAGCCCTACTGACACATTGATTTCAGACTTTGACCCTCAATTATTGTGGGAGAATAGAATTCTGTTGTTTTAAGCCACCCAGTTAGTTGTATTTTGTTCCAGCAGCACTAGGGCTGTGCAGGGAGGTTGGAAGAAAGCATCAGGGGCCTGAAAGACAGAGAAAGACTGAGGCGCTGCATGTATGAGAGGAGACAAAGAGACAGCACAGCTAATGTAATGCGCGATCCTGGAT